>NC_092868.1:8119564-8468345 GCF_032062135.1 Pyxicephalus adspersus
TTTGTATTCAATCCAATACAAAATGTGTTTGAATGAGTTTCAATTTGAATTTCCCGCACACGCGCCGACGTACACGCTACGGAGGGAGAAGAAGCCGGCCGGCTTCTTCTTCTCCGCCGGCCGGCTTCTTCTTCCCAGAGAGGGCACCCGACGCTGGAAGACGACGCTGGAGATCGACGCTGGGGGACGACGCTGCAACACGACGCTAGATGATCGCAGTGGGACCGGGTAAGTGATCGATAAACCCGAACTTTTCTCACTGTATTTTCATACAGTGGGAAAAGTTCGGGGTTATCGATAATTGTAATTATTTTAAACCCGAACCAAGGTCGGGGTTATCGCTCAGGTGGTTAAACAAAAGATATACATTTTCAAAGATAATAGACAAAATAAACAATAGATATTACTCAGAAAAAAGAAAAAGTAAACCAGAAACCATGTGGTAAAACTAAACAATTTGGTGTCATATATGTCCTAAGCTTTGTATCTGTTTTGACGTATAGTAAATATATGGGATTAACTTCAAGTTAAAAAAGGGTAGTTTAGTGTACAATATATCAGGTACAATCCCATGTATATGAATTAATTATTATTCTTTTGTTGACACTTTGTAATAGTTGTAATAGAAAAGGAAGTAGAGGTCTTGGAGGCTTAGAAATAGTTTAACCTCCCTAGCGGTTCATTTCTTTCTGGTTTTATATGTCAAAAAGCTGTACATTGTTTTTCATGAAAATTTATTTACAGTATAGTATAATAGTATGAGTATAATAAAGTTTGAAACACAAAATCATGTAAAAATAATAAATTGAATAAATTAAAAAATCTATATATTAAAAAAATTTAAAATACATATTATACTCATACTAATATATATACTGTAAAACAAATGTTCTTGAAAACAATGTACTGCTTTTACACATATAAATCCAATGTACTGCATTCAATACAGTTATTTTGTAAATTGGATTTTTGAATTTCCCGCCCCGCCTTGCCGGCAACGTACACACGCACCGACGTCACCGGAAACTCCCCCGTGACTCATCAGATGCAGAAGCCGGCCGGAAGAAGAGAGAAGAAGACAGAGATCGTAGCGATGGACGACGCGGGATGCCGGCGGATCAGGCAAGGCTCTATTTACTATTACCTCCCATAGGATTACATACCCCGAGTGTGACTCAGGGTAGAAAAAAGTTGGTAAAAGCGGTAACCCCGTGTCACACTCGGGGTTACCTCTAGGGAGGTTAAAGGCTGGCTAGATTCTGTCCTGTGATGTAATAAGTTAGGACCTATAAAGAAAATTGAAGAATAGCAAAATATAAACCACTATCAAAGATCTGTCTGTTGGGGATCCAACTTGGATATTTTGGTCCCCAGACAGATCTTTGATAGTAGCTCACACACCTATGGGGAAGCTGAGTAAGAAGCTGCGTTGCTTTTGTATGAAAATCTCTTGATGTTATTGCAGATTATAATTAGGATTATACTGTGGACTTTGAGGACTCTACGCCCTGTTTATTCAGCTGATGTAAACTGTCTTTTTAGTTTTGTTTTCGATATATGCTGTTCAAATTAAAAGGGACATCTACTGTTTAATTCTCTGTATTTCCCATGTGCTAGCTGCAAGCGCTAATCCCACTCCATATAACAATAATATAAATATTTTACATCAGTTTCACGGGCTTTTATTACCAATAAAATGACATTGACTGTCATAGACTTTCCATTTTCATGTTTTGAGTTCATGCTCAAACAAGCTGAATAAATATGTTCCACATTTTTAGGACTATCTTACTAGACCTATAGTTTAGGATTTGCATTGTCAGCAAGCTCGGTATATGTGACAGTTGTTGCTATGTAGATATTTATTTCTGCATCAGTGAAAATCTGTTTTATAAGTAATTGATTTACAAAAGATGTATCAATTTCAATGATTTAATTGGAAAGTAAGAAGATGAATCCTGATTGTAGTTATCTGGGGAACATTCTATGTGTTGTAATGTTGAGGGGTGGCCCAAAGAACTGGGTACTCTTAGATGAAGTATTATTATCTATTAGAAAAACATACTGTCCAAGAAATTGTGGTAAAATAATGGAGGTCAACTAGCCTATGAAACATATGTTTAAAGAAATGAACCTGAGGCCAAGAAGGTTTAAATTATCCCAAAATAAAGAAAGAATTTGACTCTCGTAAGAGTGATCATGCCACTGATAATCAAGTCCTTCCACATTAAATTTGGTTGGAAGAGATGTTGTGGAAATCTTGTCTATTGCAACAGATGACTAATTAAAAATAAGGGTTGTTAAAGGATGCAAGGAAAGCTCTAAAGACGCAAGTATATCACCTGGACATGCAAAATAACAACACCAAAAACTCGGTGCCCTAAAAACTGTAAATGAGGTGGGTCTGACAAAAAGGAGGTTGATTGAGTATCCAATTAGGGACATCTCGCCAGGTAAAGATCAATGAGAAGAGAATTTATGGTTTCTTAGCGGCAAAACATGGGAGAGAAACAATGGACTGGACTGATTGTTGGCATAGTGGCAGAGGCATATCAGCCCCAGACCATGGTCGATCCATGGGTATTGGCACCCATATGAGTTGAAAAAGAAGACTGAAAGGCATATCTGAGTGTAGTTGGAAGTTCTTGGAGATGGCTTGCTGTTTTCATGCTATTTGGTTCAAAAATCTAGACATCTAGAGCAGCAGAAGATTTCTTGATATGTTCACTTTAACTCATTTTGGACTACATTTCTCCATTGTCAGATCTTCTATGAAGTTTAGAAAGCAGTTTTTCTCCAGTGAAATTCATCAAGATGTACTTTGTGCAGAGGATTATGCATGCCAGGTAAAACATGTTCTCTAAATCCAACTTCACATTGGGCCTGATTTGTTAAAGCTCTTCAAGGCATGAGAGGATGCCCTTTCATCTGTGAAGCTGGTTGATCCAGAAAACCTGGAATAGATCTGGTTCAGGATTCAAAACATTTGCCAGCAAATAGCAAAGTACTTCATCCTTGGAGAACTTTAATAAATTGTGCCGATTGTATTATACATATTATATGTGTATATGTCTACCTCAGTGTTTAGATGTCTACTACCAGGGGTGTAGTGGGCCAGGCACATTTTTTTTGGAATGGGCACCCGTGCCGACTCTTATTTTGCAAGCAATTCTTTGGTCCACGGCTCTGGCCGTTCGGCCTCCCCCCCCCATCCGCAGGATTAGGGGAAGCACCCCGCTGGGGGGGCACACCAACAGGCTTACGAAGGTGGGCAGGTTGTCTCTCTGAACACTCTCCCATCGCAGGTCTGAACAGGCGAGTTCTGGTATCATGACATCACTCAGGGGGAAGTTTCATTCCATTTGAGTGACACATAGGTGAGGGTGTAGTGGGGGCAGGCACATACCGTGCTCCCTCTTCTTTTTTTATGACTACACCCCTGTTTCTGACCTAGTGACAGCCATATACCTTGGGGAACCTGACAAGTTCCAAATCCCTTTTTTCCATTGTGTAAATCTCACTTTAAAGACAAATTCCACCAAACCCAAATACTAGACCTACAAACTCCTACTAAAGCCTTCCACATTTGGAGGAGGTGCCACATTTTGATAGGCTAGTGAAGAAGTAAACAATCTTGACTTTCTAAACTTACAAAGATAGTCAGGATAGAGGTCCTAATTTTCATGGAACATGACACATCCATAATTTCATTTTATACCTGACCTAAATTGACCTATTTTATAAAATGGGGAACATGTACAAGGATATTTCTGTGCTGATATATTTTAATATGGCCATACTGTTCTATCATGGTTGATGTGTCTTTTCCCCAGGAGTCTAGTCCACGTATGGGAATACAGACCGGTCATGGATTTAATACATTTTCTAAAGGGGAAGTAAGGGAAATTGCACAAGCACTGAGGAAAAGGGATTCTGCAGAAAGAGGCAATAATGTTTCTGAAATTGAACTTCAAGAGATTATAAATGCATTGCACAAAACTACATTATGTGACACAGCTGCGAAGGTCACTCAGGGAAAGAACTGCTCTGAAAATCCTTTAGTGAACATTGCAATAATTGGAGAATCTGGATCTGGAAAATCCACTTTTGTCAACGTCATTCGAGGTCTTGATGATGATAAAAAAGATGGCGCTGCAAAAACTGGAGTGGTAGAAACCACAACATGTCCAACAGCCTATCAACATCCCGAATATAAAAATATCTTCTTTTGGGACCATCCTGGCTCAGGAACCCTAGATTTTGATTTGGGTAGCTATCTAAAAATGATAAATATCCACAAATACAACTTCTTTATCATCATAGCATCTGAAAGAGTTAGGCAAAATGATTTGGAATTGGCCAAGAAGCTCTGGTCAATGGGGAAGAAACTCTTCTATGTGAGAAACAAAATTGACTCTGATTTAAAAGCAAGCAAGCTTCGTAGAAAGAGGACTTTTAATGAAGAACGAATATTGACAGATGTTCGGGTAAACTGTATCAAAAATCTTACGGACTGTGGAATTGGACTGCCAAGTGTATATGTTGTGTCATGTCTAGAACTAGAAAAATATGACTTTCATCTCCTTAAAAGGACACTAGAAAAAGAACTTAAAATTTAAGAAAGTAACATTTCTTCATGTCTAACACATTTAAATATGTGTCCCGGTTACAAATGTGTTGAAATGCAAACAGATTCCCACTTGTCTCAGTATCCATTAAACCAAAGATGTAGATTATGTTCATTAAATTAACAGGAGTTAGCCTCTGCACCTAAATAGGTTCACCAATGTAATAGGTGGAGAGGCCAGAACATACGCAATAAAAAAGGGTTTATTAGGCAAAAGATCGATTGTATTAATGATTAGCTCTCATAACAGTACTTCAAATGGCTGTAAAGTATATCTGATGTACAGCAATATTGGCCCAACAGGGGGGCTTGACAATGAACCTCTATATGGAACATATAACATAATGTGACTCGTATCGCATACGTAAAGTCGAAAACCCGACACGTTTTGCACGGCTTGGGTTTCTTCAGGGGTAATGCTACGTTTAACAAAGTTATCTGCAATTACTCGGCAGTATCTAGATTCATATTAACGATTCATATTAATGTAATGTAAGTATAAAGGACAGCAAATATAAATGTGAAGGATCAAAATAGTATAAAATAAAACCAGTAATAATAGCAAATTGAGGATAGTCATTTACCATAAAATTGGAAACCATTAGTGACTTATACAGCCTAATATAATGAAGTTTTTTGAAAATGTAATAACATAAATTGATCATATATAACCTATATAAACATTCATGCAAAAGAATCTTTTTACAAAAAATGACATCCAAAGTGAGTACATAAAATGTCAACTTACATGTTCCTTGGACGGACAACGTATGTATTTTTGAAGCTTATAAAAAAACACAGTAACCCTGAGGTTTTGTGAAAACACCCCCCCCCCCCATGTGGAAGGAAAAAGATTGGGGTGTCCACCCAATGAAAGGACTTAAGATAAGGTAAGTATATGTAGTAAGTGTTTGTCAACAAGTAACTTAAGGTAATTATTATGTTGCTAGCACAGTATTTAAAAATGACCGTACTGTATTTTGGGTAGGTATAATAGTATTCTATATTATTCGGAAGTATAATAACTATAGGAGTATACCTAATAGTGGGATTGGAAGGGGTAAATGATAGAAAATAAACTTGATCACCCATTAACATTGAGCATAAAGGCTAGTATATAATAGTAAAAGGTATGTTTTAATGGTGTTGATTGTAGCGTGATACTATAGGAATGTTAGATAACATGCTACAATCAACACCATCAAAACATTCAAAAACTAATATCTAAATATTGGAATATCCTCACATCAGATCACATATTTCAACTTATCTAGGAACCAAACCTAATGATTACCGTATTTTTCGCCGTATAAGACGCTCCAGAATATAAGACGCACCCAATTTTAAAGGAGGAAAATCTAGAAAAAAAGTTTCTGAAAGATTATTCCCCTTCTGATCACTCATGTGCCATTCATACCGGTATTCCCCGTCTGATCACTCATGTGCCATTCAAATTCCCTTTCTGATCACTCTGTACCTTTCAAATTCCCTTTCTGATCACTCTGTCATTCAAACTCCCCTTCTGATCACTCTGTCATTCAAATTCCCCTTCTGATCTCTCTGTGCTTTTTTTCTATTGTACGGCAGTTAGGACAGGGAACAGCAGGTGGCGCTGTGCCGGCTTCTTTCGCTTTGCTTTACAGACAGGAGAAAACACGATGCTGGCAGAGGAGAGAAGAGAGACACGCTGCAGCCAGAAACATACGCAGGATCGGGTATCGGGTGAGTATAATATTTTAATTATTTTTTTAACACATTTGTCGTATAGGACGCACTAACTTTTCCCCCTAAGTTTTGGGGAAGAAAAAGTGCGTCTTATATGGCCAAAAATACGGTACTTATAGAAAGTCAGGCTCTCTCAAAGACTAATTGGTTCTTAGCCACTATACCCCACATCCTAATACTGAACAAGATACCAAAACTCATGGCACGTACCCCTATAGGGAGTGCGGGCAGTGTTATTGGATCTTTATTAATTCAGAATTGAAACTCCCAAACAGTTCCATACACAAACTCCAATATCATGTCAACTGCCTATCATTAGGCATTATCTACCTTATCATGTGCTTGTGCGGATGTTCTTACGCTGGAAAAAAGCGTATCTATGAACACGTTTATTCAATTAGAAACAGTAAAACGGTCACACCCATTAGCTTCCATAGTGGAATTAATATAAATTCAATATCAACTGCATAAAATTTCCCCAAACATCACACAGATGCATGGTTCAGGTGGCAACAACCCGGCCCGCACAGTTAACTTTCCTCCCACATTCAGCACTTGGACAGGCGAATCCTTTGGGTATCCCCCTGCCTGGATTGACATGTTGGCCATGGCCCGACCATTACGTTGGTGACGTGCACATGGCGGGGGGCTGGTTTCTGGAACGCCATCCTCTATACTATATATGGAGGCCATTAGTTGTTGCTTTTACACTTTTCTAAATTCTACATCCAATGGAATAGGTGGTTCATACACATGATCTACTTGTAAACAATTGTCCATTTGTGTATGAGAAATCGACCTGGAATGTTAGAATATCAAGACAGAGCTAAGTAGAATGCCCCCCACCCCCCACCCCCGTGGGTCCACACGTTTCTACTGATGCTTCTTAGTAGAAATATTGCTTCTTGAGCAGGACAGACAGGCCTGGACTGAAAGAAGCATGGAGACATCGTGGAAGGCATGCATGACTGGGGGGGGAACAGGGAACAGGCAGTAAAAGGAAATAGGGTAGGGTGGGGTTATGTAGGGGTTAGTTATGGGGGGAGTAGTAAGGCAACTAATTTAAAGTATAACAAGGCTAAGGAACAGTAGGGGGTGGTCAATTGTTTGTGGGAGAGTAAAGGTGCGTATACACTTCCAATTTTTATCGTTCCAATCGAACGACGAACGATCGATTGGGCAAAAAATCGTTCGTAAAAAAGTAACCAACGACGCCGACGAACGAGGAAAGTCGTTGGAAACGAACGACCGGACCGGCGGATCGGATTGGACGACGATCGTTGAACATCGTTCGTGTGTACGGTCGTTCGTTGATCGTCCATGGGCTGAGCATGCGTAATGAACGAACGTTCGTTCACTTTCCTGTCGTGCACATAGTTCCTCTATCGCTTAAACGATCGTATCTATTGTGTGTACAATATCTACGAACGATCGTGTCGTTATCTCTATGTGCAGGATCGGTGCTATACGATCGTTCGTAGATATCGTGCAGGATCGTTCGTCGTTCGTTTTCCAACGATAATAATTGGAAGTGTGTACGTAGCTTTAGGGAAAGATTTTTCCAGCAGGTTGCCCATTTTTTTTTTTGGGAGGTTGACTTGCGGTGGGGTCCTCAAAGAAAGTTGGTCCTTGGTAGTGGTATCAGTGGGTATGAGATCCATCTTTGGTGTGGAATCTCATGAATGTTGTGGTGGAAAGCTATACTTTCTGGGTTGGGTCTGCGAGTATTTGTGATATTGTTCCCAAGCTGGATGAGGATGCGGCTGAAAGCATAATTATTATGGTGGCACAGATCCCTAAGGGTTAGTAGGGGAAGGCCTTCAAGGACCAGCAACCAACGAGTAAGGAAGGGTTTCAAAGTAACTGTGTTATATTATTGTTGATGTTATGTTTTTGTGGTTCTTATTTGTATTTGGTATTGTTATTTAAAGAGGTTTATTCAATTTTGGTGACATTTTAGTTCCAGGTTTTCTGGATCACCCAGCTTCACTGATGGATGTGTATCCTCTCTACCCTTGCAGAGCGTTAAAAAAACAGGCTCTTTGTCAGGAATTTGTTGTGCATAGTGGAAAGGGAGGTTGAGAAAAGTCAAGGGAGGGCATGTCAAACATTTTGGATAGCTAATTTATAATAGAAAAGTTCCAAGTTAACTTAGTCATCCTTTTATGTATAAAGTAAACATAAATAATACAAAAGTAAATATGTATAAAATATATAATTTTATTTGTTTTGTGCACAAAAGGAATTCAGTATATTTAAATAATTTACATTTTTTAAATTAATCCTACATTTTTTTTTACAAATACATGATAAATGTAGAATTTACCCTTGGAAATACAGCTGTTAGGTGCAGCTAAAGTTATTTCCTTTCAGACACACTTTTATAGTTGAAACCTCAAGTAGAACTGTACTGTGGGAGGAGTTTCTTATGAATTTGTGTGTATGCATTTCAACTTGAATTGTGTAAAAGACCATTTCTGGCAACTTTTTAAAAGAATAGTTTAGGAGATATGAAAAGGAACTGAAAGCCAAACAGTTCATAGTAAATCTATTTTAATAATCCTGCAAATGGAGTTTTTCTTTTTTTGTTAAAGCTGATCTAACACCAAAATGTTGACATTATATGAAAAAGTGGCAAACCCATATAAAAAAAGAAATGAATAGGTTTTGTTTACTCTTCTTCCCGATAATATGCATACGCAGTGAGGTTGGCAAATTTTTTTTACATTTTTGGGAAGAAACATTACCTAATCTTGCGCCTGCACAGTACGAGATCTGGTGAAGTAAAAAGAAGCAAGAAGATGATGGCACCTAGTCTCCAATCTGTGCCAGAAAGAAGAAGGAAGACGAGACGATGCAGGCCCTCTTGAACTATGCTTGCTGAGAATTTTGGCAGAAGAGATGGCATTCAGACAGGTAAGAATATTTATCGCAGAACAGGCCTGGCATGTCCCTTTCTGCAATAAAGCCCCTGCCCGATTGTACATTTTTAAAAGTGGAACATTAATTCTTTGTCTTCTTCTATTGCAAGGGACAGTGGGACTAGGACTTCTTTTTAAACATCATGTTCCAGAACTTATGCAAAAATTATTTTTATTTTTCTACAGGAAACCTCTTGAAATTGAATCTTTGGAATCATATGACATTATCTCAAATAGGGAGGTGGAGGAAATCAAAACAGCCTTAGAAGAAGGGGACTTATGTAAAGCAACTGAAAAAATCAAGCAGTCTCTACATGAAATTGAAAATGCTCCATTAAACATTGCAGTGACAGGAGAATCGGGATCAGGAAAATCTACGTTTGTCAATGTCATTCGTGGCCTGAATGATGAAGATGAAGATTCTGCTAAAACAGGAGTCACAGAAACCACTATGGAATCAAAAGCCTATAAACATCCACAGTACAATAATGTGAGAATTTGGGACCTACCTGGAATTGGAACCCCAAATTTCAAACCAGAGGAATACCTTGCAGCTGTAAAATTTGAGCAATATGACTTTTTTATAATCATGTCATCAGAACGCTTCCGACATAATGATATTTTGTTGGCTAAAGAGATCAAGTCCATGGGAAAGAATTTTTACTTTGTACGAAATAAAATAGACTCAGACTTGCATGGTGCCCAACAACGTCGGAAAAAGTCATATAACGAAGACAAGTTATTGAGTGAGATTCGAGATGACTGCATTAAAAGCCTACATAAGGGAGGAATCCAAGATCCTAAGGTGTTTCTACTCTCCTGTCTGGACCTCAACAAATATGACTTTAATCAAATGCAAGAGATTCTAGAACAGGAACTTCCAAGTCACAAGCGACATGTCTTCATGTTGTCTTTGCCCAATATTTCTCTCCCAGTTCTAGAAAAGAAAAGACATGCCCTAAAAAAGCAGATCTGGAAGTGGGCAACTCTCTCATGCGGTGTAGCAGCCATCCCTATTCCAGGGCTGTCAGTGGCTTGCGATGTTGGAATCTTGGTGGCGCAAATGATAGAATATCGGAATGCGTTTGGCTTAGATCAAAAGTCTCTTGAAAATTTGGCCAACAAATTTAATAAAGATGTTAATGAGTTGAAGTCTGTGATCAAGTCACCAATAGTGGTAAAAGAGATCAACAAAGAGCTTGTCACCACGTTATTAACCAGAGGAGCAACTGGGGTACTCATGTTCATTGAATATTTAGCTAGTAATATACCTGTGGTTGGTACAATGGCAGCAGGTGGCATCTCATTTGGCACAACATACTTGATGCTTTATAACTTCCTTAAAGATATTGCAGAAGATGCAGAAAGAGTTCTTCTAAAAGCCTTGGAATCTCCTGTTTAGAAAAATGAAACCTCCAAAAAAAAACTCACAATAAATATTCAAGTATACAAGTTCTACACAAACGCTAAAGATCACCTAGCCATTTACCTAATTATATAGACAAAACCATGCAGACACCCCTCCCTAAATACTAAATTCAGGGGTTTCCATTAAAAATGTACGTTAGTGCTACCACCCGCATAGATGTTTTAGACAAACCGAGTTTGGATAAGAGGAATTCAACCCTACTGAACATCTTTGGAGGAAATTAGAATAAGGATTTCAAGCCAGATCTTCTAAACCAACATCAGTACTTAACCTCCCAAATTTCTTTTGGCACAATAGGCACAAACTTCCAAAGGCATGACTCAGATCAGAACTCTGAATTTGAGCTGTATATGTATTCCAGGTATTTATTACCTCTCACAGAACTCAAACTTCTCCATAAGAAGTTCAATGTGGTGACTATCCCAATCATAAATCTCAAGTTAGGTGTTGGTCCATACAACTCACAGAACTCCCCCTGCCAAATGCTTCATCTATTTTTCATCTAGAGAAAATAAGCTATAATTGTTAAGAAATCGTCCAGTCTCAGCATCATTCAATGTCAGCTTTTTCCTCCTGGACTAAGATGCCAACTCGGAGAAGACACAATCATGTAACCCTGACCGAGAGTCTTATATTTGTTGTAAAATACAGTGATCACGTGAACAAGACTTAAACATCAAGATGTACCTATGTAATGGGTGGATCATTTTTATTTTTTAATACTGTTCCTGTATTTGAGATATGTCAGAATTTTACTCATTACTCATTTTTTTACTTGCATTAACAGTTTGTTTTTTGCAGCCTTTGGATGGTCTGTACCCTCATTCTGATTCAGTCTGTGCTAATATACAAAGGTTTAGCTGAATGTTGAAATGTATCATCATTTAAAGCATACTTAAACTCAGAAATTTCACTTCACATAAAAGGGTAGACAACACTTTTAAGTAAAGTAAAAATTCTGTTTGTTAAGGTTGTAAGTAAGTGCATCGCCCCCTAATTCTCGATCGCCTGGGCAATCGAGAATGAACGGGAGTGCAAAGCCTCCCGGGATACCCACGTCACTTGGGTGCTTCTTCTGCACATGCCTGAGAAAAAGAGAAAGTTTCTTTTCCAACCTACGTCACCAGGAAGAAGAGGCGAAGATGGTGCCCCCCGGCCCGCTGGCTCGGAGACGGATGCCGGGACAACGTGGGACACGATGAAAGATACCTCTGGATGGATCAGACTGCCCTGCAGGATTGAAGGTAAGTGTATTTTTAATGTAGTTTTAAGCACTTTTCAGTTCAGTTCCTCTTTAAGCATGTGAATTGCATGTTAGTAGTTTTTAAACTTTTGTGTATCAATACTTTGAACATGGAAAAAGTAGTAGCTCTCTACAAACCTGTTCTGAAACACCAATATTTGTTCCAACAAAAAGAGTGTCAAATACGGTACTCAACATCACCGTACTCATATAGACTTGTAAGAATACTGATTAGTACATTTTAGAAGTTTAACTGAACTTTTAGTAGTTTAATAAATAATAAACATTAATCTATAATTAGTATTTAATAATTATAATATTAATTATATATTTAATGATAATCCATTGCTCCCCCCTTCCCTAAGCATTAGTGCTCAGCCGGATGTAGTGCAATATGCCTTACCGACCACACTCCTCCTGTACATGAATACAATTTTCAGTAATTATAAAAATTATTGAATACTATTATAGGGAAAATAGTGAAGATTTGTATTCTGTACATATAATGTTGAATAAATTGCATAGTGTTGGAAACAATGACAAAGTGCAAAAGAAAATAGAAAGCAAATGCACATGGTGCACTGTTGTGAACAATAAAGATATAGCTGCATGCTGGGATAGGGGATTAGAAATTTTTATTATGTTCTAAAACAGAAAGGACAAAACAAAACAACAAAGCAAAAAAGTGAAAATCCTGAACCTACAAATCCTTTAATAAGCAATAAAATACAATATATAGAGTCAGTCAACAGACAGCCAGTTGTGATAGTACATAGGCAACAAATGCAATTTGTGCAATTGTGCTAATTTGTGGGCAACAAATAGGCATTTATTAATAGCTTGAACAAATGAGCAAACATGATAAAATGTGTGCAATAAACGAGAAATTGTAATGCTTTGTAGGCAATAAATAGAAAATTGTGAAAATATGTAGACAATAAAGGCCAAATAAAATCTTGCACCCTTTTTCCCTCTTTATAATACTATACCCTGCTTGCTGTGATTGATACTAAAGTTTGTATAGAAATGTATAAGCTTTTTCTTTTTGTAGCTTCTGAGAAGAATCACACTGCTCAACACAAATTATCTCACAAATACTTACATTGAAGAAGGAGAGAGGGACACATCTGACCATATGTGTAAATGACTGCGGATTCGTAAGAACACTGGATTTTTGTTGGTACCTATTGAATTGTACTGCCATGTTAAGGCTTGCACAACGGCTGTAAAAGTATATAAAATGAAGGTTGTTAGCACAATTTAGTTGTATTTCCATGTCGGGGCCTTCAAAATCTCTTTAGAACTGGGGTGTCAAACTCTGGCCCGGGGGCTGAATCTGGCCCCCAAAAGGATTTTTTTGCAGCTGGCCCACCGCTGCATTGAAATAGTGCCACTACTATAATTCCCAGGATCACTCACTTCTATAGAGCAGCGGCTTCTTTGCCTATGCGTGGCCCCGCATTGGACTGTTTTATAGACACAGGGAATTGTAGTAGCGGTGCTATTTCTCTATTATAAGCTTGTTCCAGATGAAATGTTAAGCAAAACCTTTGTTTCCATATGAAAAGGTTTTATATCTAATGAGAAGGAAAAACTTCCTCAATTTTTTTAATAAACTTCAAGTTTGGCCCGTGACTTTGTCTAAGTTTTTATTTTGGCCCTCTGTGTATTTGAGTTTGACATTCCTGCTATAGAAGTTGCAATGTAATAGTAATGAAATGTTCAGCCTCTAGATGTCAGCAGCAGAACAATCATTCCACAGCAGAAGTATAGAGCATTCTGCAATCAGCAGCATAATCCAACTATAATAACTAATACTCTATAACAGCGGTCACTAACCGGTGGTTGGCGAGAAAATTTTGGTGGTCTGCGGCTCTAGCCGGTGTGCCTCCCAGCGGGGTAAGGCACAGAACCCTTCTGGGGGGGCACTCCGCCCAGAGCCGCAGACCATGTCTCCCGAACAGATTTTAGGCTCGGTGGTGGGCAGGTACTGAACACAACCCACCCACTCTCCCATCGCAAGCTCAGACCGGCGATTGGAGAGTTGGGGGGTTCTGGTATCATGACGTTACTCTTGGGGAAGTTTCTTCCCCTTTGACTGACACACAGCTCCCCGCAAATGCACAGTCTGGAGGCCGTGCATTTAGTGGTCCATAGGTCCAAAAAGGTTGGCGACCACTGCTAAAGAAAAAATAGCTTTCTAAATTGGGCATCAGCAAAATGAAACGTATGACCCCCCTCATATTCAAAAGAATAATAACTTTTTGCCATGGCAGGTGCTCAGACCCTCCAGGCTAGCTGTAGAATGTGACGCTATACAGAGAAGCAGACCCAGGGGACACTGACATGCCAATAATGAGAAGTATTAGCCTGAGCCTACTTGCCTCGTACATTACACACAAGCTATGCAGAAATCCTTGTAAATACAAAGCACTCCTTAACCACTGTGCCACAAGCAAAAGTTTCACAGACATAAACTTGAAAACAAAGGATCTTTTTTTTAATTATAACCTTTCCATTACCCAAGTATTTCTTCACATAGAATATAGACATGAAACCAAAACATTGCCCCAGGCTTCTTTAAAGGATGACTTCAATAAAACTGTTGATGACTACTAACCAGCAACTGTTAAAACAATAACACATTGGTTGGGAATATGTAATGGACAGTAAAATGTAGAAAGTACAGCTGTCAGGGCTAAGCAATGTTCAAGACGTATAGTGCAAGGAGTCAGGACTTTATAATGTTCAACAGATCTTTAAGCCTGAAGTGGTCATAAGTATGTAATGTACAATATCATGTTTATAGTGCAGGGTGAAAACCGATATCGGCAACACAATATATATAATGCAGGGGTCAGGAATATGCAATATACAGCATTTTGTAAAGTTAGCAGGGGTCATGAATATGTAATGTGGAGCATAGCATATAATGTGCAAAGGCCGGGACTATGTAATGTACAGCACACTGTACTAGGTTCATGGATCATAGCTATGTAACATACAACAGAATATACAGAGAACATTGGCCGGGACTGACTATGTAATGTACAGCACACTGTACAGAGTGCATAGATCAGAGCTATGTAACATACAACAGAGTATACAGATAACATTGGCCAGGACTATGTAATGTCTTTCATTACGATCGGCTGTCGTCCATCGTCCGTGGATCCGGCAGGTCGGTCGTCCGGATGATGGACGACCCCGACTGTACACACGGCAGATTTTCGCCCGATAATTGGCCGATGCCGATTATCAGGCGATAAAAATCTGCCGTGTGTACGTAGCTTTAGTCTGACTCAAGAGACACAAAGTGCTCATTGCTCGAGTAACCCCTAAAAACAATTGAAGGAACCCTGGCTGAAAAACATTTCTAGGGTAATTCATTCCTAGTGAATCTCCAACAATCTCCAAGTAATACTCGAAGTATTAGAAGCATGAGAATAACATCACCTCCGAAAGTTAGCCCTTAGGAAATGGCCATGGTGTGCAAGAAATGACTTGCAGAAAGATCCTCCTAATTCAATGGCAAAGGGCGACATCTGACACGGGTAATTGTCCATGAGATAAAATGTGGAATGCAAAGTTTTTTTTGTAAGTTAACCTTTCTTACCCACATGTATGACAGGAGGACTATGGTCAGTTCAGATGCTATTCAGAAAAGAGTATACTTTAAAGACTGATTGAACTTTCAGTTTAAAGGCATTTCAGGTTAAACAATGCAAGGTATGTTAGGTGTTTTAGTTTTAAAGCAGCCACAACCTAGAGTAGAAAAGCTTGTCCCTTGCCAGCATGTTACAGTGTTCTTCTTGGCAGAATCACCCGGTATTATATTAATAATAATAATGAATATATATAAAAGAAGTTATCATCCCATCATAAGACTTCATGTGAATAACTTTAGCTCTGTACTATCAAAACATTTTAAAACTTTAAAAGTTTTTCAGATATCAAAATCGAAATATTTGAAAATACTTTCGGTCAAAATGAAGCCATAGCCAGACTTTTCATTTGTTGCAGATTAACAGGGACGCATTATACTCACTTCTACTTGAGCTGCCCTGGCTATAATTGACTGTGCTTTGTGTTCCACAAGGAACTAAATGACGTCTACTTATCCACTCCAGCGCACCAAGCGTTCTCTATACTAGGAATGGGGTGGCGATTTCCTTAAAATTGTTGCAAAAAAGAAAAAAATTGCAAGTGTAAGAAGTGTTCATGAAAGATAGACCAATTTTCAAATTTTTGCAAATTTACATTGCAGCTTTCGTAAGGTAATTGCAAAGCCCGAAAAATGGCATTGCCACCAAGGGCAATGGTGATAGGGAAGGAAAGGGTGATAGAAAGATCTCTAGGAACATGTCCCTTGTGAAAAATGTAGTTGTTTGCATTTTAAAAGCCCCCACTAGCAGACTCTTTGACCACCCACAATGTGTATCAAAAGCTGCACCATTTCATGTACAGTTTCATTACTTGGCTGGAGTAAATCCAGCATGATCTAGTCCTGTCCTTCAACAAGCTTCTGTGGCATCCTAGGGTTCCTCCAGTGATTGTTAGAGGTTCCTTGAACTTTGGTTGGTTAACCTCCTATCCTATGGTGCCTGCATAGTTCCATGTTCTGGTAGAGCCATAGGATGGCACCAATGACCTTTTAGCTGTCTAGATGTGTGGCATTTGATAGTTATTATTAATAATAAACACAATTTATATAGCGCCAACATATTACGCAGCGCTGTACATTAAATAGGGATTGCAAATGACAGACTAATACAGACAGTGATACAGGAGGAGAGGACAACATGGTTACATAGTAGGTTGGGTTGAAAAAAGACATAAGTCCATCAAGTTTAACGTCTAGGGAAATAAACATATCCAAGATATAAAACCCTATGGACATAGTTGGTCCAGAGGAAGGCAAAAAAAACCTGGTACAACAAGGAAATAAATTCCTTCCTGATTCCATGGGGCAACCGGATGTTCCCTGGATCAAGGAATATTGTTATTTATACTTTAAAGCCTTAATACCGAGTTATATTCTGTGCTCCTAGAAATCATCCAGCTTTTTCCTAAAGCAATCTATAGTAGTTGCTGAAAACATTGGCCAGGACTATGTAATGTACAGCACACTGTACACAGTGCATGTATCAGAGCTATGTAACATACAACAGAATATACAGGGAACATTGGCCGGGACTATGTAATGTACAGCACACTGTAGAGAGTGCATAGATCAGAGCTATGTAACATACAACAGAGTATACAGAGAACATTGGCCGGGACTATGTAATGTATAGCACACTGTACACAGTGCATGGATCAGAGCTATATAACATACAACAGAATGTACAGGGAACATTGGCCTAGGAGTATGTAATGTGCAGCACACTGTACACAGTGCATGGATCAGAGCTATGTACCATACAACAGAATATACAGATAACATTGGCCGGGACTATGTAATGTACAGCACACTGTACACAGTGCATGTATCAGAGCTATGTAACATACAACAGAATATACAGAGAACATTGGCCGGGACTATGTAATGTACAGCACACTGTACACAGTGCATGGATCAGAGCTATATAACATACAACAGAATGTACAGGGAACATTGGCCTAGGAGTATGTAATATACAGCCTAGCAGTGTTTTTGACCTTTTTAATATGGGGGAACCCCTTGAAATAATTTTCAGGTCTTCAGGAAAACCTCTACTATAATTACTATATCCACAGTTTACAGTACATTAGTGTGGTGGTCAATGAGAAGAATGCCTGTTACATTGCTGGCCATTGGGAAGAATGTCACCCCTACAGATAGCAAAAAAGGTAATTGGTGTCAGTTAAACTGAGCTGAGAGGAGCAAATTGTTTCCTTTGAGCCTGGTCAAGAAACATTGCAACATTGCATATAAAGAGCAGTGGTCAGAAAAATGTAACGTATAACATAGTATATAGAGTACATTGGTCAGAAGTATGTAATATACAACATAACATATAGAGAACAATGGTCAAAAGTATGTACCATATAACAAAGCATATAGAGTGTAGGAGCCATGTCTATTTAAGGTCACTAAAGCAAAACAGCTTTGTTTTAGAACTAACGTACAATTCAGCACCAAAGCGTCCTTGCAAGTTATATAAAATTGTTGGCAGCTGTATAAAATAAATATGAAGCGTGGAGGCAACAGAAGGTAAACAAAGTCATTTTTCACTTTACTATAACTATATGCAGTATCAGGGATTTGTAATAATTTACCCAGGACAAATAAACTGAACAGTCATTCCGGCAATACACAATAGTGAAATCAAATTGCATGATAACATTCACAGCAAACACATTATCAAGCTCTGCAATCATAAACTTTGAACAAGCGACATCAAAAGAAAATTTCAGCACAACGGGAAAATATTGTTGCCAGGCAGATAAACAATGGTTTTAAAATGAGAACAGCTTTAAAGGGTTAGTTCACCCAAATTTCAATTTTTATTATACATGGATCTTGGTGAATTAAGTCAATTAAGTTTATCTATAGATAGTCCAACTCTCTGGTCGTAATTCCTATCTCTGATCCTAACCCCCTGGGAAGTTTGAGTGTTTCATCCCACCTTCGTGTGGCCCAGCCCTTCCTGTTACCTTCATTTTATGTAAAATAAATTGAGTTTGGATAATGGAAACCCCTATATAATCTGCAGGTTTGTAGACCCAGCACAGACATCCTACCAGGTAATAGAAGAAAAGTAGGTGGTTTAACTCTACATTCATCGAAAACTGAATTTAAGGTCATGTCAATGGTAAGTTGACAATTATTCACGACAACTTCTGAGGTATAGTAAAAGAATCAAGGTTTTATTCACGCGTGGGAAACTCACAACAGACAAGGCAATAGAGGTCAGGACTGTCCTTTCCTCTGTCTAAAGGAGTCTCTGCCAACATAAGGAAAAGTCTAAATTTTATCTATTTCAGTTCCTTGCGTCACCGATCATCCAATTCTGGGCTGGTCTCTTCTTTAATTTGCCTGGAGACAGACTAATTATTGTTTTGCTTTTTACTGCCACTTTTAATTGGCTTTCTTGAGGGGGTTGTAGTTTTCATGGTCTCCTTATCTGCTGGCAGTTTCCATCGTCTTCTTATCTGGTTTCACTTGACCAGGTGCAAAGCCAAGGCGCCTCCAGGAACCGAAGTAAAGAACACAAATAACTGAGTTAGTCATTTTAAAACAGAATAATATAGTTTGAGTTAATTCTCACTTTACCTAAGGCTAGTATATATGCTATATACTTTAACAGTCACCTAATTGCAAGTTTGATACTCACCTTAGGCAACTTGGCCATTAGTTCTCGAAAGGTATGCAATTGTGGAGGGCCTGTATTTAAGCAGTGGTCCCCAACCTTTTGGAGCTCACAGACCACTAAATCTACAGACTCTGGGGGAAACTTCACACAGAGTGACATCACAATGCAAAAACCCACCCACTCTTCCATCACCAGAGCCGGTGACGGTAGAGTGGGCCGGTTGTGTCCAGAGACACAACTCGCTCACCTCCCTGAGCCTGCGATGCATGCAGGAGACAGAATCCAAGGCTGTAGCCGGTGCACGCCCCTAAGCGGGGTCCTTCTCCTGACTCCGCTCGGGGTGCACTGGTGGGAGCCGCGGACCACCGGTGGCCCACTAGAGCAGGGGTTGGGGACCCCTGTATTAGGGAGCACTCACCTTTTATGGCTTTGACCATGATGCATGGGTTTGTGGATGTTAGTTTCCTGTTACACTGCTATTTATAAAACCAGCATACCAATGTATTTACATTTTAATACAAATTACTTTAGTTAGATTTATCTTCCAGTTCAGTTTCTGGTCACAAGCTTGACTGTGAAAACATAAATAACTGGATGAGGCTAGAAGGAAGGTTTATTAGGTTGACAAGGAAACTTTCGACAACAGGAAAAGCAGAAATTAGTCCATAAGTGGTTGGGACCATTTCTGCCAAACTTCTATTTATTGCCTTTTTAAGGTAACTCAAGGACAATATAATTCATAGATATTTTGTTAATTTAGATTACCAATAAAGCTGCCCTCCAGCTTTCCCTTTAGCCTTGCACAGTTGTACGGACTCCTCAACACTCCTCCACAAAAAATAGGCATAGTCATTTAAGAACCTGGATGATCTAGCAAATCTGGTATGGATTGCCTAAAATAATTTCTATTAGTTGGGAAATGTTTTCAGTCCTGGACCATATTCATTTCGGGAACTGAATCACACAGGTAATCCCATGATAGTCTATCTTCTCTATTCTTGGAGAGCTTTAATAAACTAGGCCCAATGTGCATTAATAGCAACAAGTCAGATACCACCTTATTTCTGGGCTGAAGATTATTCAGCATTATTATTAAGTCCTCCCCAACCTAGCTGTACCTGGTCCGCCCCTTTCATTAATATTATTATTATTATTATTATTATTAATAATAAAAAACAGGATTTATATAGCGTCAACATATTACGCAGCACTGTACATTAAATAGGGGTTGCAAATGACGGACTGATACACACAGTGATATAGGAGGGGAGGACCCTGCCCCGAAGAGCTTACAATCCAGTAGGTGGGGGAATTTCACACGCAATAGGATGGGAGATACGTAGTGGTGGGAAGTAGTGATGGTTTCAAAAGAAAAAGAAGTTGGGTAGGCAAGTTTAAAAAAATGGGTAGGAGCAAGCCGAATAGGACGAGGAAGACCATTCCAGAGAGTTGGGGCAGCTCCGGAGAAGTCTTGGAGCCGTGCTTGTGATGAAGTTATGTGAGGAAGACATTAGAAGGTCATTGGAGGAGCGGAGAGAGCGGCAGGGGGAGTATTTTTTTACCAAGTCAGAAATGTAAGTGAGACAATAACTGTGTAGGCAAAGCACAGGAGCTTGAATTTGATTCTAAGGTGAAATGGGAGCCAAAAGAGAGAACTACAAAGAGATGCAGCAGAAGAGGAGCGGAGGGAAGGATGGATGAGTCTGGCTGCAGCATTCATAATAGATTGTAGAGGAGAGAGTCGGGTTAGTGGAATACCAGAGAGAAGGATGTTACAGTAGTCCAGACGAGAGATGATAAGAGCGTGTACAAGGAGTTTGGTGGTCTCAGGGGACAGGTAGGGGTGGATTTTGGAGATGTTGCATAGGTGAAAGTGACAGGATCTGGAAATGTTCTGAATATGGGGGGTAAATGAGAGGGTCGAGTCAAAAGGTGACGCCAAGACAACGTGCCTCAGGGGAGGGCCAAATAACAGTGTTGTTAACAGTTAGATATATGTCAGGGGGAGATTTGGAATTTGAGGGGCGGATGATGATGAGTTCTCTTTTATCCAGGTTGAGTTTCAGGAATCGGTCAGACATCCATGATGAGATGGCTGACAGGCAGCATGAGACCTTATCCAGGACTGAGGGAGTCCAGGGTAGACAGAAAGATTTGAGTGTCATCAGCATACAGATGGTACTGTAAGCCAAAGGAGGATATTCATTCAGTAAAGGATGAAGTGGGCATTACTCAGATAGGTTCACATTTAAATACATTATGCCTAGAAACACTAACTTCTCTAGACTGAAATCTACTAATGAAGGCATAATGATATTTGCACGACTTTTCCCAAGAAAGGCAATAGTTTGTATTAGAGCTAAGAGCTCTTGAGAGTACAAAGGCAGGGTGCTGTGTTGATTTTAGGAATTTATGCATCACACCCTGCCAACTCTCCCACCAACCATGATCTGTCTGCATTGCATAATCAAGCAAAGAGACCCAGTAATTGCAATAAAAACATTATCCTAAGCATGTTCACAAAGGTGAGGCTGGGAAGGCAAAGTATAGGCAGACTAAACATTAGCTTTAAATTACCACCTTACATGCGCTGTCTTCACTTTTGTTTGCAAATTGATTTTTGGTTATGTAATAAACTGGTTTAATGGGTGCTCCTTGCTATCCACAACGGCTAAGTGCTGAGTAGCTTTACACCTATTATTTACTGAATAGTCTAACTCATTGCAGGCCCGTCTTGTTAACAAAAAACTGAGCAGTTGCCATTCAGTCTCACAACAAAACTTTAACTTCAGTCAACCTGAATGAAGCATCCGGACATCTGACAGTCCTATTAGTGGCATTTATGCCTGCAAATTTTCCATCAATGTGATATAGTTGCGGAGTCACGGATCATCCCATGAAACAAAGGACTCCATACAAAGTACTGTAAATAAATAGCTATTATAGATTGACAACAGACACTCCTGGAAGTGACTAATTAGTCAATTTTATGGTTTAAACATACATCCATGAATGGAGGCTTTGTGCCCTGAAGTCCCTCCAGCTATGAAATGGGTAAGATAAGAGCACCCGAAAGCTGGCACGGAGAAGTGCAATTGTTAGCTGGCCATTATGTCACTTCTTCTTTCACATCAGGTTCATAGTGGAAATTTACCATTAAACCATTCCACGTGTATGCAAACCACTGGTGTGCAAACAGTTTACTTTACTAAGTACTCTTGCCTAATCTTACATATTCATCAACAACACATCAATTAATTAAAAAAATCTTTGCAGAGAGTTTCAAGTATCAAAATGTTAAGAGGGATCTCCAGTTTCATGTGGCAAGTTTGCAAATAAACAAAGAAGATGAAATCCACTTGTCAATAAAGCTTGGATGCAATCATGGGCTTCTATGACAGCATGCCTGGTATGACGTCAAAGTGATTCCCCAGCATCCTTTGGCCAAGTCAACTCCTAAGGAGCTTTAAAATTAATTCCGAGAAGATTCACCTAATGCCTCACATTCCTCCTTTGGATACAAGTTTTACCACTGTGCAGAATGTAAAACCTATATCTTTTATCTAAGGTAGCCTTTTTTAATCTTTTTACAATGGTGGAACCCTTGAAATATCTTTCAGGTCTTCCAGAAATCCCTGCTTTAATTACCTTAGCCACAGTTCACAGTTTACATTAGAATGGTGGGCAATTAGGAAGAGTGTCACCCTTACAGAAGGCCAAAAAGATCATTGGTGTCAATAGTAACTGAGCTGAGAGGTATAAGTTGGGCATTGCTCATGGAACCCCTGGCAACCTCTGCAGGAACCCCTGTTGAGATACACTGTATAGGGGTTTAAAATGGTTTTAGATATGTGTATGAATACTGTACAGAACGTTCTATAAAAACTAACCTTGAGTAAAAGTAATTTTGAAATTATCCTGTGACCCAGCTGAATTTTTTAGTGCAAGTCTATGAGGTCTATTTATAAATGTTTTCATCCAAGATTGACCCAAATTTTCACAAACATATTTGACTTGGATTCCACTGATTCCAGTGTGAACTCTGTACATGTTGGGCAAAAGCTGGGTGAATCTTGAGTGAAAACATTTACAAATAGACCCTTATCAGATAGGTCTAAGCTGATTAAAAGCAATAGAATCACACTGTTCTTACATTACCCTTGCTGGCACCCACTTCGCCTTTCATTGTAACAATTGTAACACCAGTTGGCACTGGCGCACACCCTGGAGGTTCAGGCCTCAAAATATATGCCTGGCCAGAATAAACACATATATATATATATATATATATATATATATATATATATATATATATATATATATATATATATATATATGTTTTGTAGGCATGCCGGGGAATGAGGTCACATGATATTATAAGGATGATGGTATATTAATGGTAATTGTTTCTTGCTACAACCAAAGCATAAAAAGAAAAAAACAATATAGAAGGTAAGACAGGTTTAAGAAAAGCTTTACGTGATGACACAACAAGAAATTAAGTTTATATTCATTCATTTCCTGCATAGCCCCAATACAGAAAAAAGGGAGACATCCCCCTAACGGAAACAGAACACAAAGTCTCCAAAGTACAGGATTTTTGCTTTATATTATAGGCACTGTCACAACTTGGACATGAACCCTGCTTGGCCCTAAAACTTTGACTTTTTTAACATATATATTTTACAATAAAGAAATTCTGTGTTTTGGTGATATGATGGTGACTTCATGTTTCCATGAGTTCTACATGGCATCTGTGTTTGGGTTCAATCACTCTTCCTCTATTACAAGGTCACTTTGATGTAAGGGGTGCCTATCACAACTAATCTCCCTAATAGGGGCACAATAAATATGTGACAGGTATACAAACCTAAGAAAAAAATTCTTGACTGGCAAATATAAATGAATATGTTCTTGGAGTCCAAGAAAATCTACACCCCTATTTTTATTCACTTTCGCCAAAGTTGTCAGCTCAGAATTAACTGACACTTCTTACATAGTCTTTCCAAGAATAATCCAGTGACTCAGAATAAGATGTGATTGATCTAATTTCCTTCCTCGGAAACTTTTCATTTTCTTTTCTGTGTGGGCAGTTCAACTAAATTACATAGTTCTGTTTATAAGTGGAGGAGAGTTGAGATGTCTGCATGCAGACGGCAGGTGATTCGGGTAACCACATTAAGATTCGAGCCTGTGGTTTTTAGGTTGAGGCGGTCTCAGGTTTGTAGTCCCTAGGCCCGAAAAAAATAGTGCTAAAATGTATAGATCAGTCTTAGGCCATCCTTTAAAATGTGTGAACCCCTGAAGTTTCCTTTAGGTCCTCAGAGAATCCCTGCCAAATTTAAGGTCGCGTAAATGCAAGTTAAAAAAATCCTTAAGCCCAGAGCTGTCTCCTGCAGTACCATTTTTAACCATAAGATGTCCTCGTGTTTTCTGATTGTGTGACACTGACATCTCTCTGCATCAGCCTTTTCTCAACCTTTTTAACATGGGGAAACTCTTGAAATAACTTTGTTTTTCAGGGAAGCCTAGCTATAATTACTATATGCACAGCTCACAGTACATTAGTGTGGGGGTCGTTTGGAAGAATGCTTCTTATATTTCCAGTGGTAAGAATGTCACCCTTACAGATAGCCAAGAAGGTCATTGGCGTCTTTTAAACTGACCTGAGAGGCACAAATTGCTAATTGCTCAAGGAACCTAAAAAAACCTTGGTTGAGAAACACTGATATCTAGCATATAGTTCAATGGAAGCCAAAATGGGGACATGAGCAAACAAGTGTAGGGGCCCCAAATACACAACATTTTAGCTCCCTGGCGATCCAGAAGCTCTTACCCTTCTGGTAATGTGGGCCCTGGAAATGGTGTGGACCCTAGGGAGTTGCTCAATCATCCCACTACCCAAAATCCTGCTCATTACATCAGAATTGCAAGCAAATCCCTGCTTAACTTTCTACTTCCATCAGCTAAATACATTCCAGGTACATCACAACACAAGGTATGTGAAGTCCTCCAGTTCAATTTTTTAGAAAGCAGCCACAGTCTGATTAGCAAGCTGGACCCCTGCCAGCACAGGACTCTTTACCTGGACGTGGAAGCAGTGATCTCTCTGCAGAATTCCAAAATATCCAATGCTAAGAACTACAGCTCCCTAAACAGCAAAGCTGCATATTGATTGGAGAACTAAAGATTTCAACCCTTCCCTGGGATACCACTGTTTCCCCACAGAGCATCTTCACTGCAGCATGCTGACCAGAGACAAGCTTTTCAACTTGGCTGTGGCTGCTATCTCAAGAAAATGTAAGAACAAAGCAGAGCATGTCTCTTTTAAACAGAGAGTACAGTGACAGCTGAAGCCAGCTGGTTGAAGCTGTCAAAGTACCATATATTCTGAAAAAATATTTATTTTTTAAACAATAAATAGAAACTAAAAAGTGAAAAATATATTTTTTTCTATTTGTAAGTTTAAATAAAAAAAACATAAGGAGGAAATAAAAACATTATACTAAATGAAAAACATAAACGGTATATTCTACATAAACATGGCAAAAATAGAGTTATAGTTAACCCATGTAAACCGACACTGCAAATATGTTCTGGACATTTAGATTTTAATGACTTTGTGGGGTTAAGCAGTCTAACTTACCCCCACTAGGTTTTTCTCAATTCCACCAGCCAATTTTGTTGTGCAAAATTTGGGTTATGAAATCAGGAAGAAGAAGGAAGACTAACAAGATTTAATTAACAGGGTTGAAGTTTGTCACAATAGTTTCCTGATTCCACTCAAGGGGACGTTTGACATTTCTCTTCACCTGTGTCTACATCCTCCAACTCACTTCCTCCAGGAAGTTTACTCTGGAACGAGCAATAAGTTTAATTCCTGTATGCCCGACACGCTATGTTTGTGCATACCTGTGCACCTTGCTGTGCCTCACCCTATGGGCTTGATCTAGAAGAAATAGAGAAAAGACCAGCAGCAGGTTCCCAGCAATGGTTTAATAAAAGCTACAAGTTTTGTATTTATTTTATATATGTTTTTCATATTTATTCATATTTAATTCTTTCATATATCGCTACAATTGCTCCCCTCGGAATAAAATGATCCTATTTGGTGCATAATTACAATAATTTTTCCTTGTTTTATTCCCTCAAAAAATCAGAATATTACCCTTGATCCCATTAGAATTTTATGGCACTCTAAAAAACTAAAAAAACTAAAAAACTAAAAAAAAAACTAATTAGCATTGTCAGTTCTGAGATGCAGAACACATCTCACCTATGTTATAGAATGGAATGGAGGGTGTTTTCTAGTCCAAATGAAGAACTTGGGATTTTAGGACACCAAAGGTAGACAAGGCAGGAAGTTAACCATAGCAGGCTATGCAAATACTATGGAACCCAACACCTAAAATGGGACAAAAAATTGGAAAGACGGGGGTACCTTAAAGCCTGATTGAAATTGGAGAAATATCATTGGCAGTCAGGGTGAAATTGTTCAAACTTTTTTCCCAAAGTCTTACCTCCTTTTTTCTGTTAGGGCAGTGCAGGGTCTTAACATGGCATTCCAAAAGGTACCAAAGTTAGCCCAAGTGCATTCAATAATCAGCAGTCAGTAGCAGAGCTGATCTGACACGCCTCCTTTTGTGTGACGGGGGCGTGGCTACAACTCAGCTCTGCCAGCAGAGAGCACTGCAATGTGAAGGCAGGAAAAGCTTTTGTATTGCAAAAAAAAGGGAATTTTAGAGTATTTCTGAGGCAAACATCATAAAAATTGGAGGTTCAAATCTATGAGATAATAAGGTGTGGGGTGTCTATTTAGTTTTATTAATCTTGCAATTGGCCCCTAGTAATGAAGTTGGCATGCTAAGCCACATTGTCCCCATTCAATAAAGTTTTATGTGTTCTTTATTTTGTCACACGTATTGTGGTTTTCCCGTCAGGGAAAAAAACATTTTCTAAGAATCGCTTTGTGTCGGTGGCCCGTCATGATTGCCATATCTCTCAACTGTGTTATTAGATTAGAATCAGTACAGCTCTGAGTTTGTGATGACTTTAACCCTTTCCCTTTTGAGAAAATGACTCCATGGAATGTGAAACAAAATTATTGTGCGCAAATAGAAGTGATGCCTACATCCATAGTCTGAAAAACGTGGACATGGCTGGGGTCGTGTCATTGGTCTACATACTTTGAGCTAAAACGTGTTTCTCTTCCCTATCACCAGATATTGGAAGGTACAGAAATCAAGGTTTTAGATAAATTTGGATCATAAAGGGAGATACTCTGATATAAACATTTCCTGGTAAAAATTCAAATGAAATAATAAATAGGGTGGGGTCACCTACATGTTTGGCGTACCAATGCCGAGATAAGGCAGCCCGATTATTATTCATATGAACACACAGCAAAGGTTTGAAAAAATGTACATGACTCTTTTTAATGGGAATTGATGGGAACTCATTCAATATGAATCACTGTTCTGGTGACAGCTGCCCCTTTCATTTATATAATTTCTTCTATTTTCCATTGGATCTACAGGACAGAAAGTGATGGGAATGGAACACCAAAGGTTGCACGTATCTTCTAAGCCGAGATACCATTTCTCTGTGTAACAAAGACATTAGGTTCCTCAGATATATGGGATGTCTGATCTGTAAAGATAGCTGTCAACAGATATAAACCCTCTTTTAGTAATAAAGCTGGTCGTATTTGGAAAAAAAATAACAGAACAGGTTGATGGTATGGACCAGTGGTGGTCAACATACTTGATATAGTGGGCTTAAAAAGCCACATACTATATTCAGATGGTCAAAGACTAACACCATACAAAAAGTAAATGGTAAAAGACTGCTAATGTGCAACATGACATGGCTAAAGACTGAATATACTACAAAAGGAAAGTTAGGGACTGTAAATGCATTGCAGCAGATTGTCAGAATCTACATACTACTAGAGATATTCACTGTATAGTATGGGAATGGTCAGAGACTGTACACATGCTACAAGAGATGGTCAGAGACTGCAGATATTCTACAGGATATGGTAAGAACTGTAGACGTGCAACAGTACATGGTTAGAGAGTGATTATACTACAGAGGATAGATCGAGACTGCAGACATGCTGCATGAGATGGTTAGAGACTCAACATACTACTAGAGATAGTCAGAGACTGCAGACAGAGTATGGGAGATGGTAAGAGAGTGCAGACATACAACAGGAGATGGTCAGAGACTGATGACATTCTACAAGGGAGGTTTAGACTCTCAACCTTCCTTAAGAGAGGGCAGACATAATACAGGAGATGGTCAGAGACTGCAGACATACTACAGGAGATGGTCAGAGACTGTAAAAATTAAGACAGTTAGAGACTACAAGGGATGTTTAGACTCTGGACATACTAAAAGAGATCGTCAGAGACTACAGACATATTACAGGAGATTGTCAAGAACTACAGAAGTACATAGTTAGAGACTGCAGGAGATGGTTTGAGACTGGACATACTTCTAGATATTGTGAGAGACTAAAGACAAAGTACGAGGGAGGGTTAGAGACTACAGACATACTACAGGAGATGATCAGAGACTACAGACATACTACAGGAGATGGTCAGAGACTACAGACATACTACAGGAGATGGTCAGAGACTACAGACATACTACAGGAGATGGTCNTACTACAGGAGATGGTCAGAGACTACAGACATACTACAGGAGATGGTCAGAGACTACAGACATACTACAGGAGATGGTCAGAGACTACAGACATAATACAGGAGATGATCAGAGAGTGCGGACGTACTACAAGAGATGGCCAGAGTCTGTAGAAATACTGCAGGGGATGGTTGGAGACTGCAGAAAAAAATACATGAGATGGTCAAGAACTACAGAAGTAATACAAGATATGGTAACAGACTGATTATACTACAGGGGATAGATAGATAGAGACTGTTGGTATGTTCCAGGAGATGGCTACAGACTGGACACACTAATGGAGATTGTCAAAGACTGCAAACAAAGTAAAGGGAATGGTCAAGGAGTGCAGACATGGTACAGGAGATGGTCAGAGAACGGACAGAAGACATTGAAAACTGGTGACAGGTTTCAGGGGACTGGAGACTTATTCCATGAGACTCCAATTATACTTGATGCACATTATTTCTCTCCCAGATCCATTATAAAATGTTATAGGGAAAAAACAGTAAAATTTAGATGTAAAAGAAATAAACCAAACTTTCAGAAACTCAGTTTAAAAACCTAAAATAGAATATCTTTTTCTTTACCAGCTTAAGCACCAACACCCTTCCCCCAAAAGTGCTGCACAATAAGAGCCAGGGGACTTTAAAAAAACAAGGTCATGATCCACAGGCGACAATTCTTTTCTCGACAGCCAAAATACAAAGAAATAATACCCTGAGGAATAAACTGGCTTCTGTTTAACCTTAACATAATGAACATGATTTATTAAAGCTCTCCAAGACCGGAGAACATAGATTATCATAGGAGAACTGGGTGATCAAGCAGGTCTGGAATGGATTTTTTAAAAATCATCATCTATGAGTTAGCAAATGTTTTCAATTATGGACCAATTTCAGTCCAGGTTTGCTGTATCACCCAAGTTCTCCCATGTCTACCTTCTCCTGTCATGGAAAGCTTTACCAAATCAGATCCAATGCCTTATAGTATCTGCATCACTTGTGGAGTGTATAGGTATTTCTCTGCAAGAGGGGGCCTGGGTTAGTGAAGGGTGAAGCCTCATCAGAGACCAGTGCGATAGATTGCATTTGAAGCTGTCCTGAGCACTGATCTGTCCACTTGTATAAGGAGCACCCCATAAAACATCAGGAACATGACAGGGTGTCCCCATAGGTAGCTATATGTAAAGCTTTGTACACACGTCTGATAATTTTTGCTCAAGATGAACGGTCATGCTCATCTTGGATGAAAATCTAACCCCCTGTCCTCGTTCATCAATCCACCATGGTGGAATGACTGATTGGGAATAGAGAGGAGCACAATGAGGTGCCAATCACTGATCCTCCCCTCGCCATAGAACAAATTAACACTCATTCATCTGTCAGTGGAAAGTATCACGAAACATTGCTTCCATCAAGAATCATCTGACTTCTGAATGGGCTTAAGAGTCTTCAATATTGGCCATTTCAGTCCAATAATAAAAGAATAATAAAATTGTTATGAATCAAGGCAATTTTTATGGTACTTTTTATTTGATTATAACTTATTTAAAGTGAACCAAACCCTTCTATACTGACTCGTTCCTGTTCCATCACTGGGCATCGCCATCTTCTTCCTTCTTCTTTTCCACATTCCAATCTTTGGCTGGGCCTTCCTGATTGGCTGTGCCGGGATGACATAACTCCTGCACAAACCAATGGGAGTTCATTCTGTCTCAGCAGGCGCAGGGGATTGCCGAGTGATCTGGCAACCAACAGATTTTGGCAGTTCCAGGGAGCAACCAGGTGGGTAAGAATGATTATTCCAAAAGAGACACAAAACTAGATCACAAATTTTAAAAGTGTTTTGCTTTAAAGTAAACTAAATGGTCCTTGGTGTGGGTGGGCAAATACACACATACTTGCCAATTTTGGCACGTGTTTTACCATTTTGCAGACACCCTGCAGCATTAGTAGATCTACATCCCGCAAAGCTGCCATCTTTGTGCCAGCAGCAAAAATTTCAGGTCCTTGGTGTTCCTCTTCAGCCATTGGATGGCCACCAATGCTGTAACTCCTACAAGTGTGCAGCAATTACATTCTCTCCAACCTATAGAGCTGGGCTCTACTCTGCATGGATCATGCACCGTGCCGGAAATTCTTTCCTCCATTTAGGCATTGAGGTGATGTCATATTCACTGTATTATTCATATGTTTTACAGAGACCGGGGTGGGGGTCCTCAAAACTGCTGTATGCAGGATGTTTAAACTGCACTGCAATAAATTGTTCTGCCATAGATCACCTGATCTGTGAATAAGCCCTATTCAGAGCCCTATGAACACAGGAGATGCAGCAGATGCTACCATTAATGGGTTGGTGATGCGCCACCTTCCACCATGGGGTGTCATCAAGGTTAGCAGTCTTGTCCAGCAGCTCTGTAGATTTGGGGAAAATTCTCTCCAGAGCCCATAGCTGCATGGAGTTTGCATGTCCTCCCCTAGGTGGCATGGCTTTCCTGTAAGTACTGTGGTCTCTCAATACTTTCTACTGAGCGAAGGGAATCTTCATGAGAAGATAACAGTAACTGGCATTACTGGCAATCTGAAAATACTAGTTTGCTGGCTGTGTCTGGGAGGTCTCACCTAATTGGATGCATACTGAATGTATAATTGAGGTGGATGCAATTTTGGTAAGTTATGGTGATATTTCGACTGTTAGCTGCTTTGGGGCAATGACTACTATGAAATGGTTTTACGTTTATGATGGGTTATATATATGATTAGATATTTGTCTGTCGTCCTATGGTTAGCCTTAATGTAACCAAACACACAAGATGGTATCTGTATAGATTGTAGAATGTAGAATGTAGAAAATATGCAGATTTGATTACTTTTAGACTAGACCTCTAGCCAAATTGGAGTTGAGTTTTAATTTGCATTTTATAGTTTCTGCAGCCTGTTTGCAGCCACATCTTACAAGCACTCAAGTGATAGCTGCATGGCTTTTATTTCAGGGCCAGATGACAACAAAGCAACAGTAATGTGTGTTGGGACCGCCATGTGTAGATTTCCGTGGAAGTCTGGGTGACAACAAAGAAGCACAGTCTGGAGACAGGGACAAAGTGTTGTCACTCTATAACAGGAAGTGCCTGAACCAAGACCTCCATGGAAGTATAACGAGGGACTATTTTAATAAAAGTTGCAGATATAAAATATTTGAAATAGTTATTGGATTTGGATCTTTTTTAAAGCCTTACTCCATGATGAAAAATGTCCTTGCAGTGGGGCTACCCCTAGGGTGTGGAGTTATAACTGGGACCCCTGGGGTGCTGGGTTAGATCTGGGACGCTGGGGCCCCTGGGGTGCTGGGATAGATCTGGGGCAGATGTAAAAAGAAAGTTTACTTACTTACTTATTACCTTGCCCCACAGGCTCCTCCACTCCATCACTGGTCCACATAGCCTCTTTAGGTTGCTGGTATGTATGGTGTTCACAGGCAGGGGTGTGGTGGGGCGGGCATGGGTGGGAACGCCGTGCCCTCACTAATTTCGGGAATGGGTATGAGTTCTCACTCTTATTTTGCAAAGAATTCTTTGGTGGTCCGCCGCTCTGGCCAGTGCACCCCCAGTGACATGGACCATGTCTCCTGTATGGAATTGCAGGCTTGGGGCAGTTGACGGGTAGTTTCTCTTAACACCACCTGCCCACTCTCCCATCGCAGGCTCAGACCTACGATTGGAGAATGGGTGATATCATGACATCACTCTGGGGGAAGTTTCTTCCCTTTGGAGTGACACATAGGCAGGGGTATAGTTGGGTGGGCACATTTACATACCAATGCGCACTTGCCATGGATAGTACCGTGCCCCCTCTTCTTTTTCTCTGACTACACCGCTGGTCTCAGGCACTGATATTAACACATACAATGCAGATTGGTAGTCCTGCACTGAAAGTGATGATGCCCAGGGTCTGCTCACAGTCTGAAACATCGGATGGAATAAGAGTAGCGCCAGCTACTAGGGGCAGCAAGGGGTATATTATACCCATACAAGCAGATTCCCACATCTTGCAAAGTCCACAAACCTTCAGCCATTTTTATGGTCAATGATCGTCAATCATTTGCCCTCATCATTAAACGTTGCCCACAGGAAACCAGTAGAGCCAAAACTTTTTTGGGATTGCTGGGGTTGCATCTGATGGGGTCATGCTGCAAAGCATCCCTGGCACATGCATGGTACTATACAGAGAATGAAAAAAACTGCAATAAAGTTGTGATATTTTAATAATTCTAGTTGTCAAATTGGCGGATGAATTATTTACTGTCAGAGGATCATTTATGTAATTTTTTTAAAATGCATGCTGCAATTTGTTGTTAGATCTCAATATTCATTTGTATGGTCTTTTCTGGACCTTAATTTGTATTGAACCCTTGCAGGACAGAGGTTGCCCCATTGCCCGGGGTAACTTCAGTAACTATTACCATCTCTTATGCCCAGTACAATCTTTTGTGATTGTTTCCAGTGACAGATGAAGGAATGAGTGCAGTGCACATAGCGCCATTCTGTTCTATGGAAAGGAGAGGAGGGAAGATGAGTGGAGGAATGCACAGCAGTCATTCCCGATCGTCGTTCAGGATTCTGCCAGGAAGGATAGATGGATGATGTTGGGAGACCATCATACATGTCAGAGGAGTACGATCGCTCATTTTGAGTGACAATCATCTGACTTGTGTACAAAACTTTTTACATTGTGTTGGTTAAAGTAATCTTTTCCTGACTGTAAAAAAACAAACACGCAAAAACAAGTAGCTCTTTCTTTTTTTTTTGACTCATTTCTGGGCCGCCTTCTCTCCACCCACCCCCTGCAGACATTAGCTAAACAAATAAAAACAAAGTTATAGCGAAAGCTGATGGCATCAGAGGTGAGATAAGAGGAGAGGAGGAAAAAATGCGCACGTAGACTCAGAACAGAGGCAGCAGTAAAAAGTTGTGAGAGAAAAGTTGAAGGAGGGGGAGAGATCCTTTAAAGTCAAAAGGGAAATGCAACACGTGCATAAACCAGAAGGAAAGTCAAGTTTGGAAGGCTTGCAAAAATAAAAAAAAGAGGGCAGTTAAAAAGTTTTTGAAATTTGGAAAGAACATAAGCGGCAGGTGACGGGCTACAGAGGGGACGCAGAAGTCCGCAGCCTCCTCCCTGTTGCCAAGCGAGAACACAGGAAGACGTGGTTTCCTTTGCTGTCTCTGGTAGCCGGACTGGGCCGGGGCTCTGGAGACGCTGCCAAAGGAGCACATGGGAAGGAGCGGCTGGCCCCTGTTTACAACATGCCTTCCTGCATCCCGAGGGAAATCGCCCCGCAGCAACATGCACAGCAAGGAGCTCACCGACATCTCCATCCTCAACTCGCAGCCCAAAGACATCCTGTGGGAGCCCCCCTCCGAGAACCTGCGCAAGCTGAAAGAGCGAAAAGTGCTGGTGGAACAGAAGAAGAAGCTTTCCGCTTGGATCCTGGTGTTGGCACTGCTTGGCATCATTCTGATGGTCATACACACCGAGCTGATCCCTGTGGCCATCTGCGAGGTAAGTGGATACTGAATGCCAATACTTAGAACTTGTTTGACAGGAGACTTCTTTAGTTTTTTGCACCTGGACGTCCACTTGGCCAGGTTGCAAAAAGTGCTGCTGAATGATTCGGCTGTACGAGGCAAACTTTTGAGTTCAGCATTGTAAAAAGAATTCTAATTACCAGTTTCACCCCAATCTGTATAAAGATTGAGGTCCAAAGTCTGCACACCTGCTGTGGCTATCATAAGAAGCCCCCACCATACCCTCTGGATTTTTTATTTATTTTATACCATGGGGAATGTAAGGTGCTTAGACACATATGGGTAGGCAGGCACACACAAAAATGTACAGGTAGACGGGAACAAATTCTGGAATTTTGGTAAGGGGGGTCTCGCTGTTGGGGCATCCAAGCCATAAGAAGCCGGAAGCTGAATCAGCCCACCATGCTACATCTATAACCACAATATCACTTTACTGCGGACTGACCCTATAAAGCTCAGTTACACATGAGGTTCTCATTGTGCATTGGCAGGAAATTTAACCCATCACTGACAGCTGTTTCAGCTGTACACAACATGCCACAGATGAAGCAACTGCCAGCAAAAGGTCAATCTCATGCTGATGAGTAATGCAATTTTTTTAGTTTAGTTTTAAAAAGAAATGCAGATCCAAGTGACAAGCAACATCTTTTTGCTTCCTTCACGGGCGATTATGATCTGTTAGATTGGCAGTCACAGCTCGGCCACACTAGTATTATCGACGGAAGAAGCAATTGATCGTTTACCAGATAGAACAAATGTCTCTGTATTGAGTAAACTCCACGGGCTGCATCCAGACGGATTTTGTAATAATTAGGGCTTGCTCAGACTAGCGTATTTATTTTTTGTTTTATTCTCCTTTTTTCTCCTTTGTTTTCAGAAGGCTGCCACACGTTTTTTCTTTTCAGATGCAACATGTCCCGTCATCCCAATTTTTTGCATAGACTTGAATAATTTTTTACTTCTTTTGTGAGCATTCCTAATTGTTTGCAAGTGTTTTTTAAGTAGATTCAGGCATTCTGAAAGACAAAAACTGATTTAAAAACCACTTGAAAACACTCAAAAATGCTCGCAAAACCAATTAAAAGCAGTTTCGATTTAAATCTGTGGGAAAAGAATAAAAAAAGCAACGCTTTGCAAGTTTTTGAAACTGCTTACACAAGCATGTTCAAATGCCGCAAAAAAAAGCAAAAAGTTTACCACCTGTTACAGCTTCTGGGTGCAAGCAAGCATGCCAGAGTGATAAAGTTTTGTTTTCCACTAGTCTGACACAAACTTGGAGAAATGAGTGGATTAAAGTATGGAAATGGTTTAGGTGCAAAAAAAACTTTTTGTGTGGGTGGTGAATTTTTGCCTATATTTTCTCTAAAGGATCTATTTATAAATCAGAGCATCTGACATTCACTAAAACATTCCCTGGTGGAACGTCTTCCAGGTTCATGTGTTTCAACGGCAGTAATTGATTCTCCACCAAGGAATGTTTCATCGAATGTCAGATTTATTGTATAAAATTGTCCCCTTATTGTGCTGGGTCATTATTTTTTTTTTTCCTAGCTCTGACATATTGCGCAGTGCATAAAAGAGTTTTAGAGAATTTATTTTTATGTTACAAACTTACTTTTATTTTTATTTCTTGAAGTGTTTTTTGCATTTGTGTTTTTTCCTAGTATTAAAAAAATAATTGCAATCACAAAAACACATAAAGCCATAATAGCTAAAAGGAGCTTCAGTAATACTCCGGAGCAATTTAAAGCTAAACGCACGCCAAAAGATCTCATTTTGCATTCTCTATTGACCCCCATGTATGTTGCCAAAAATTGTGGAATTTTGCCAAAAGCTCTGGGTTTTGTTCTAAAATTTTGGGAAAATGAAAAAAATTCTCTGTTCCCCAGTGGCAATCAGCTGAACAAGATTGGAACGTTGTGTGATCATGCTAGACTTACCATTATGAACTACTTGTTTAGCTAGTCCCTAGGCAGCCATATGGTCCGACTTCATGAGTTGCTACTCCTAGGCGTCTGTCTGAATCTGACATATACTGAAACATTCTTTAGTGAAGAATCTTCCAGGTCCATGTGTTTCAATGGAGTAATTGATTCTCCACCAGTAGATCTCTCAGTGAATGTCAGATTCACTGCTTTATAAATAGGTGTGTAGGACCATCTGGATGATACCAAGTAGTGCAAGCACCGGGTCCAGATCCAGAACCCTTTAAAATAAATTTCAGGTCATTGGGGAAACCCTTCTACAATGACTCCATCCACAGCTCACAGTACATTAGTGTGGTGGTCAGTGGGAAGAATGTCTCTTACATTGCTGAACATTGGGAAGAATGTCTCCATGACAGATAGCCAATAAGATCATTGGTGTCACTTAAGCTGCGTACACACTTCCAATTTTTGTCGTTGGAAAGGATCTTTCGCGATCCTTTCCAACGACAAAGGAGTGCACGATGCATGAACGATGCTGTACATACAGCACCGTTCATGCTCTATGGAGAGGGGAGGGGGAGAGCGACGGAGCGGCACCCCATCCAGCTTTTTCCTAAAGCAATCTATAGTAGTTGCTGAAACTACTTCCTGAGGGAGCCGATTCCACATTTTCATAGACCTTACAGTGAAGAATCCCTTCCCTAGCCAGAGCTTATACTTCTTTTCCTCCAGACGCAAAGACACCCTCCTGTTCTTTGTAATGATACTATAAAGGGAATTCTTTCCTGATCATCACCATAATGGAAGCACAATTTCCACCAACCCCCAATTAATTATTTCTATAAGGAGTTATCTGAAACCTGAAAAGTTAATAAAAGGCTGATCTATCACTTTCCTCCTTAACCTGACTGTCCATGACCCACCCTTTACATTCATTGGATTTAATTTCTTTCAATTATAGAGGTTCAGCATCACGGGTGGGCATGACCACCATGTAAGAAATGCCCATTCCTCCAGATTGCCACCTATCTATCCAGGCATTTTGATATTCACATAACACTTCCGAGAAACCTGCCTAAAGCTTGCATTAGGGTTGAGGGCTCTTGCTCTTGATCGTCAACCCGGCCCAAGATGGCTTTTCAAGTGTTTGGCCAGCATTTCTTATTGTCAGAAAACCCATGGCTGGGCCACGTAGTTAGTAAGCAGCTTGAAACCAGTAAATAAGTAAGTAAATTTTAGAATATTATTACAACGTGTCACACATACCCACCCCCTGCCATTCACTTAATAACTTTTGTGAAGGTACTGTATCTGCTTGTAATTGTGTCGCTCTCTTTTATAAATACTTACTGATTATATTTTACTGCCGTCATCCGTACATGTCTCACAGGCTGTCCAGCTGCCAATGGTTAATTGTTCCGATTCCTAAGAATGGTTTATGGGTGAAAACACATTTAGATATAAACCTTTTACCTGTTAAAAAAAAGTATATAAAAAAGTATATAAAACACAGTAAGCAAGAATGACAAGTTTAAATAGGTGAAGGCGTAGCTCCCTTCTTTCCAAAATGAGAACAAGAGATGCCTTATGACTAATTTTAAGGAAAACACACATCCGCGACACAGCAGTTGGCAGCAGCCAGAGTTCAAACAGACACTGTCCAGGGTGAAGTCATTCAAGTGACAGCGTCTGTAAAACATTCCCCCCTCCACAACCCTCTCATACGCACCTCTCCAGCCATTCCACACTTCCTATCACTCTGTTGCATTTGGTACCCAAATAATGTCAGCTGATGTTGGAGCCTGGAAGGCATTGAAGTATACATAAGTTTTATTAAGCAAAAGATGTGATAAAAAATGAGCCTCAATGACCTCTGTAGCTGCTGGCACTGTGGAATAGTTCCCTTGGGAGCCATTAACACCAGATGAATGATTAAAATACATGTTAATGTGCATTAAACACACCATTTCTGTTGTGAATCTAGCCTCAGCAGGTCACTTTTGTTTTCTCTTTTAAGGTTGGTACATTACAGATTAGAAGGATGGAGCTGGATTAGGCACTGATGAAATGTAGAGGAGCTGAGCTGCTGAGTTACTGCTGGGCATGGGAGCTGATGTGCTGTGCCATCACTGGCAATGGTTAGCTAAGCTGCTAAATTACTACTGGGAGTGGGAACAGAGCTCATAAATCAATGCTAGGAGGGGGAGTAGGGAAAGTTAAGCTGCCCTGACACTGCTGAGCATAGGAGCAGACCTACTGTGTTATCACTGTGAGAAGGAGCTGAGCTGATGAGTTACTACTGGAAAGGGTAGCTGAGCTGCTGAGAGTTGGGAGAAGTAGGATAAACTAAGCTGTAGAGGTACTGTTGGGAAGGGGATCTGCTCTGTTGGGTCACTGCTGGAAAGGGTGAGCTGGGCTGCTGGGAGAGAGCAAAGCAATCAAAGTAGGTCACTGCATTGAAGGGGAGAATGATGAGCTAAGCTATACAATTAACAATAGGTGAGGGTGGGAGGGATATGTGAGTTGCTGAATCTGTGGTGGAAGGAGGAATCGACCTGCTATGCCATTGTTTAAGGGAGGGGGAGGTAACAGAGAGCTGAGCTGCTGAGTGAACAGTGTGAACTGAGCTGTGGTATCACTACATCAGGAAAAGTTGAGTTGGGTCACTGAGCCAAAGAAGAGAGATCAGCACTTACAGTGATCATTGAGGACTAGTTTTAGTTGCTACTTTTTGTGGAACTATGTCATGTAGAATCCTAATATTTTGTCCAATGGAATCCAACCAAGGCTTTGCTCAGTATTGCAAGAGGTTGACTTTAAGGCTACTGGTACTTAGCATATGAAGATCTCCTGCATTGTTTTACATGTGTGGCAATAAATCAGCCATCAGACATCCAGATTGTATCAGGAAAGGTCTAGGAGCACAGAATTATCTAGGAGACAAATGTCCCGATCATGTGGGTGATAGTGACCTGTCCAATCATATGACTGTCTAAGTTCCTATGCAGACGGGTGATACTTTTTGCAATATAGCGCTGGTCAAATTAATGCATGTAAATGCAAAATGTAGTAAAAGTCTGTTTTTTAGCTACTTTTTAGCATGTATTGCAAATGCATATAATCAGGACCTGGTATATCTAAAGCAATGGAAAGCAGATTAAACCTAGCTGTTTATTGATTGAGGAGTCCTGTTGGGTGTGTATGCACAATCCAACCACAATTTGCCACCTCTTTCCTCCATGTAAGTAAATGGGTTCTTAAAGTGGTCACTGGCTGGAGTTCACAAATTTTGCATACTCACGGCCCCATTTTCCTTATAGCACCACAAATGTCATATTCCTTATCTGCATTTTACTGAGAAGCAGACATTTAAAAAAACAGCCATGGAAGACTAGAATATTGAACCCTTTCTGTGCCTTTGGTTCAGATACATGGTCACCACTCTCTGCACATACTGAGCCTCCATGAATGAAATCCAATGAAATAGGCAGGCCGGGGACAGTCAAGCTACCAAGGAAAGGGCTGGAGGAATCTTGATGTCCTCAGGCATAGCAGTTTGGGGCTCCTAAGTTTAAGCCTCCAGAACTGCTCCAGAATTGCTGTTCCACTGATCATGTGAACAAGCCATAACCTGACCTCTGTATATGCACCATCCTTCCACATTTGGAGGACAATATCTTAAGCCCATGTCTTGCCACTGGAAACAATCATTATTTGCAAATAATAATGTGAAGGGCACATGAAAGATTTCTCTTTAAAGAAATGTAAACCGAAATCTAAAAACCATCCCAAAACTGAAACTCTTTTTTTATCATTTGTAACACATAAGCACAGCTGGAAGAGCCAGTACAGCATCCATGGACTCGGTTGATTCACTGCCACTAATATATTGCAGCTGCACATTGATGAGTCAGCTGACCAGTCAGAGAAAGAAAGTTTGTGGTATATTTGCAGCTCTTCTGACCAGAAAGCCGGCTGTAAAACTATGTAACTGTCGCCAGGCTCAGCAGTCAACTTTCTCTTTGTACGTTGGCTGGCAGCTGATGAATGACTCTTCAGGAATCATGCAAAAACTCAGAAAGGTTCATTGAAATTCCTAAATGTTTTCATACTCATATGTTGAGTCTGTAACTCTTCAGAAATTAACTCCTAAGTCAAGCTACATACGCAGGTCGGATGACTGAAACCCAAGACAAACAGTCCTGCTCATATTGGGTGAAAATCTGACCTGTGTAGGTGGCTTTATTGATTTATCCCTGAGTTTTTGGCCTGGCATTCTATATGAAGACAGTTAACCAATTTTGTTACCTGGAGCCCAAGTACATTTAGGGTTACTACACAAAGGAGTATATGGATCTTTAGGATGGGTGCCACGTTCAAAGCAGTCAATTTCTGGTAATGCCAACCAAGAATGGACAAAACTCCTTCCGTGTGTACTTGACTTGGAGAAAAACTAAGGTCTTAATAAAGAGAACCTCCCACATAAATTGTACTATCCGCCGGGGCTTGTCAGCATCCTCATGATAGTTTTAAAGTAAAAATTAAAATAAAATTAAATTAAAATTGAAAAAATAAAAAAATGTAAAGTATGTATACGCTCATATTCATTTACACAAGCACCTATGATGTCTATATCTAAACAGCCACTGTGCCATCAGTTACAGTTAACTCTGAATTAATGATCCGTAAAGGCATTTAAAGCATTACCTATGTACAATTTTCATGGGCACTTGCAATTTTAAGGCTTGACCTTTTATTTTTCAGCCTCTCTGTTTTCATTAAATATGTAACTTTTAGATATAGATGTACATTTTAAAACCCAACACATCTCAAATGTTCATTTTTAATGCATTTTTTCCAGGAAGATAACTGAGGTCAAAGACAATGTAAAATGCTAGTGGTACAGCCAGTTTTAATATGATCCAATCCAAATACTGGTTGCTCTGGCAGTTAATGGGTTCATATTTCGGCCTCTCTAATACTTTGCAGGATGTGCCGAGCAGTCCTGCCAACTTCAACACTGGCACCTCTCCCTGTACATCACATGCTAGTAGAGAACAATAGTGGTGTGAGAAGGTCTGGGCATCGTGTCCTCTTCCAGCTGTTGACGAGGTACAAATGGTAGGGCAGACTAATGTTGGAAGCCCTTCAACAGGCTACAGTTTGTCCTGACCAGCCAAAGGGTACACCAAAATGACATCATTTCCACCAACCAGGCAAGCAACACACTAGAGCTTCAGAAACGACAGTTGGGTTGTATATTGGCTCAGTTTAATTTTGTTTCCAAGAATGGAGCCAATGGAAGGAATGTGATTCTTAGACTGAGGGCAGGGTTTACAGAGATCAGAGCGCAGTTTCAAAAGTTACTTTTATCCAAAATTAAATAAGAGTATTGGCATAGAAAACTCTGACACATCCAGCATTCCTTCATTTTCTTTGATTTCTCTGATGTCTTAAAGAAACCTTGTTGTCCAACCAATAATCCCAATTTGAATAGAGATTCTCATAAGATTATATGTGCATCTACTATATTCTACATATTCCTAAAACAATTCAGCCTTGTGTAGTCAGCCAAAAGGCTCTAGATTATTGCTAGGAGCCATCCTCTTGGATGTACAAGCCAACAGCCCCAGCAGACTCATTCAAATAATACTCAATAGGAATAAGTCCTCAACTCCGGCCCACAAGAGCCAGGATCCATACACATTTTTCTTACCTATCTAGAAGACAGTAGTAAATAAGTTAGGGAATGGTATACAAAGAGTGGTAATTATACCAAGTCTGGCCTGCATGTTGACCTTAAAGACTGAAGTCTATGCTCCTCCAACATCACCTTCATAGTTATGGGCAAGAAAAGCTGGGCAGCATTGATTTGACATTCCAAGAAGGGGAGAAGGCTACGGCATGTGAAGAAGGTGTGAATAGCCAAATTTATGAGCCAAAGTTTCAAAAGAAAAAACATTTAGGATACATTATTTTTCTGTTCTTTTACCTGCATGTGTTAGGTTGGTGATATTGCCATATGGGCATCATCTTTCAATCAATCTCCTCTACTTTCCATCCCCCAAGAATCATAACTAGGAACTCGGCAGAACCTCCACAATCCATTACCCCCAATTTTAATCAACCAGAACAGGTTGATTGGAAAGTTATACTATATTAGGCTTTGATAGCTTTGAAACAATTCATTGAAAGATCAAAGTTTAAAAAATTTAAAATAGAATCAGGTCTTTTCCACTTTTGGGTTTTTCCACTGGCTTTGACAAATTAAATTTCAATTGCATTTCTTCCCAATTGGTCGGAACCAACACTCTAACTTCTGTACATTTCTTCAGCTACGATCTGGTCATGAACCTGGGTGTGACCGCCTTCCGTTATCAGTAAGTCAACAGAGCTGTGTTATCATTGTCAGCAAATTATGAATTCTTAAAACAATCTGCACCAATGGGGCCAATCAGCACATGGCAATTATGTAGATCAAGAAAGTCAGGGACAAGTCAGAAGTCCCTATTTTCCCCCTGAGTCAGTGACCCAGATATAGAATTATGAGGGTCAGTAGATGGCCAAGTAGCAGCATTTTTAAAGTAAACCTTGTCATTGTGTTTATGATCACGTGATAGGCTTTCCTTATTGTGTCACATGTAACATGTGTTCTGCAGTATTATGGAGCAGATGAAAAAGTTCAGAATTTTGAATATATGCTATCATTGCAGAGCAATCAATCATCAATGGTCCGCCAGCAATTGCTGGCACCTTTTGTTTGAAGCCTAGAACAGACATAGGTAGACCTATGACTCTATGTTTAAAACAGGGAATCAGACATTGCATCAAACATTCCATTGTAGGAATCTTACAGGTCTATGTGTTTCAATATCAGTAATTGATTTCCATGAGGGAATGTTTGTGGGAATGTCAGATTGCCTGTTTTATAAATAGAGACCAAAGAGTTTAATAAGTTATAGCCTGTCAGGTTTTATTGTCATTTGTGTCACTGTCAGGAATTATATCTCTCATTTTCCAAAAATGTGTTGCTTTACTGAAATCTGACCCCCCCCTCTATTTCTTGTATCGGTGTCACAGAAATAGTAAATGATGCAGGATCTCTCCTTTCTACTGAAAACTCTAATACTTCTTTTAGGATGAATTTCGGCAGTTAAAACAACTTTTCTGGGAAGGACAGATTTTAGAGAGAAGAAGAGATATTTTTAGCTGAGTCAGTTTTAGAATTGTTAGTTATTACTGCATTGTAACGTCAGTCCTGCTTTTATATAAACTGAATTTCATAAACACACAAACCTCCTGAAGTTGATAAAGGTTTTCCATTGTTTCAGAAAGCTATCATAGGTCTCATAGGTCATTCACTTCCCTTTATAGGAAACAATGGCATATTAATTCAATACCCTGTAAAAAGAATCAGCGTGGCTGAAGCTTAAAGTGATCCTGCAGTGAATATTCCTAGCATGCACTGAATAGGCTTGAAAATAAGCTCTCATTGACCTCTGTAGCTGTAGGCACTGTGGACCAATTTACCGTCAAAGTCATTCAAGTCATTTTCTGTCTTAACTCCTCTGCCCCCCTACCCTTACACTGCAGCAAAAATTGGCAGCTCAGCATCCTTTGCTGCCCTCCAAGCAGTGACCCAGCAGTTCTGCTCTAACTCCTATCACTGACTTCTGTAGCTGCAGGTACTGTGGACCAATTTATCCTGGACCTCATTTAAGTCATTTTCTTCTTTTTAAAGTCATTTTTTGAGTGGCTCAGATTGTCCGGCCTCTACCCCACAGCAGTGAATCAGCAGCTCAGCATTCCTTGCTGCCCCTACAAGTAGTGACACAGCCGCACACCTCACTATGTGTCCCTCTCGCAGCTGCCGAACACCCATTTGCCTTCAGTGGTTCAGAAGCTCATTTTGTGCTCCTTCTCAGAAGAGATTAAGCAGCTGACCACCCCTTTTCCAGCTGTTACTCAGAGGTTCAGGCCACCTTTCTTTTCCCGTCATTAGTTACCCAGCAGCTTTGCTCACCCTGCAACCCCCTTTCAGCACTGACTAGCTCCTCCGATCTTAGAAGTAACTCAGTAGCGCAGTGCTCCTTGCTCCCTTTTCCATCAATGGTCGTTGACACAATGCAGTTCAAAGATGTGATTGAGCTCTTGTTTTTAATCATACCAGGGTATAATGCCACCATAAGTTTTTCAGAGGTGAAAATACACTGCATGTGAATCAGAAATGGCACATGTCTAATAACATAATGCAGTGCCAGGATCTTAATAGGTTCTGAATGAATTGGAAAGAACATTTTTAATTGTTAAAAAAAGTTACATCAGGTGATAAAAAAAAGTTTGCATACATTAAATTTTTGTCGCCATTGCAAAGATCAGACGGTTTGATCGCAGCTTTCTCTTCTATTTATCTTGGTGGGGCTGACTAGATGTCTGGCCCTCAATGGGTGCAGAGATTAGGAAAATAGGTGTGGTTTTGATAAGAAAGGCCATATTTTGGGCACGGTTTGAATACATTGGCGGCAACGTACTACTGTTTTCTTTGTGTAAAACTATTAAAAAGGATTTTGTTCACAAGCTGAGCTTTACTCATCTGAAAAAACAATTCTTCTTTCGCTAGTGTTCTCCTTCCCCTACAGTTTTGAGATAACGTCCCTGTAAGGCTCATTTGGTCTAGCAGGCACTTAGTAGACAGAAACACTTAAATTCCACCCTGGCACATCGCAGTTCACACAAAATCTTTTCACTTGCTGGTCATGGGACCACTCATTTTCCCATATTCCATCACATACAATGAAGGACCAGCTGTCTTGCATTGTAGGAGAAGACTTTATGGCCTGCCTACATCCTAGGGCTGGAACAGGATTGGAGAGGAGCCCTTGGGGTTGTGGAATAATGTAAGAATTCCTTTCTGCTAATCTCCGTAATTTAATATTGCAGCCCTTCAATTGAAGGAGCCCTGACAACCACCAGCCAAGTATGTTAGTACCCAGCTAGAAGACACGTTGATAATGCAAAAGGGCCGGCAGGGTTCCTAGTGGCAAACTGTCAATGCTATTGACAAATGTGTATGTAAAGAGCCCCATATATAAATTCAAATAATAGAAAATGTGTGAAATTAGATGCAGTCTACTCTTCCTGTTAGACAGTTTGAATATTGCTGTGTGGGGTGTTTTTCAAAACGATTACTGAGAAGTCACCTGTGTGCAGAATAATATCTTCTATTTGTAGGGATATGCAGTATCAGAGCCAAAAAAAACATTTTATGATGTTTACTTGGCATAGAGGACTTCACTTTACCATAAAACCACCCCATTGCACCAATACAGAAGCTTTGACTTTATTCTGGAACTTGGGATGATTATGTCACCCCTTACCTGTGCCTAAGCTCATGGGCCTCCACCTCTCTCTTTCTGTCCAAGTATCTGAGAAATAAGGCTAGGTACACACGTCCAATAGTTCTCGTCAGCTCAGGGCCAATATCGGAAGAGAGTCGTGAGTACAGCGCTCGTCGTCCATTGTCCAAACGACTGTCCCGGCAGATCAACGGACGATGGACAATGAAATATCGTAATGGAAGTGAAGGGGCAGAGAGCGCAGCAGGGTGCCACTTGGTCGTTCTCCCCCTCCCTTTCTATAGAGCAGAATGGCCCTGTATGTACAGCACTCGTGCAGTGGTTAGTCATTGGAAAGGATCGTGAAAGATCCTTTCCAAAGACAATTATTGCACATGTGTACGTATCCTAAGACTGATGAATCCTAGGTTTCTAGAGAAAAGGATGGAAGAAAACTTGCAAACACTTTAAAGCCTAGTTTTGACCCAAATCTGACCAATATGGTCTCCTCCACCCTATCTGGAGGCTCTCTTGGTCCGTATTTTTCATTTTTTTGTTTTCTTAATTATATTTACAGATGTGTTCAGGTTGGTCACATGATCTGTTATGAGTCTTCTCTGGGTCCTTGATGATGCAGCTTTATGTTCAGACTATGGGACTCCAAGAGAGAAAAAGCCTACCATGGGAAAACTTGGGTGATCCTAGAAAACCTGTAACAGACCTGGAAATCATTTACCAACTAATACCAAATGATTTTCATCATTCCAGGCTTGCTGGATTTCCCACATTCTTGTATGAAAGTCTATCCTTTCCAGTTCTGAAGGGCTTCACTAAATCAGGCCCTATGATTTTAGTCTTATGGATGGGATGATGCTATGATCTTTAGTTTCATAATGCCAGTCCCCATAGGAAATAGAAAGGATCCATTTTGCTTTGCCATTGGCATGATACAAAAACATCATACATGGCCACAATGAAAGTCAAATGGGTGCATACTCTTCTTCTGTTTATGGCAATCAGTTACAATATCCAAGTCAATGAAGTTGATTCTCATTTAGGTATTAGAGCTACCTCTATTCTTCATTTTGGAAGCCTGACTTCAAGGTGCCATAAAAAAACATGGTAAAATTTGGAGGGAACCCAGAAGTTATTAAAACTAAAGAAATTCACATCCACCTATTGTACAGTGTATCCTACATATTGTTTCGCTATTACCCCAAAGGGAACCAAATCCTATTGTAAAGTCTGTGAAACTTCATCAAGTGCAAAATACAAATTTCCAAATAAAAGCAAAGCATTGTCTTTAAAGGACACCTGCACATGGAGCAGTTATCCCGAAAGCTCCCTTCCCTGAGCTTAACTCACCGGCCCTTTCCTTTCACTTCTGCAATATTGAAATTTGTCAGCTTTGGCCCTGCTGTTTGTCTACAGTTTGCGTTGTCCTGGCCAAACCTGTGCCTTACAGCCCTTCAGACGTCTATGGGAATAATAGACCTCGTAGATGATATATAGGACAATATAGATGGAGCAGATCCTTCTATAGACCTCATAGACATTTATTGCGTTGTAATGCATTAGTGAAGCCTAGGGCGGCACTGAATATAAACAAACAGCGGGACAACTAGATGATGTTCCATGCCCTCAGGAAATAAGACTCTGTCTGATTTGCTGCAGTTTCTAATGCACATTCTGAGATGCCTATATAATGGTACAAGACTGATGTTTTGGCATAGCCACTTCACAGTCTTCATCAGCAGCAATACATGGACAAAAATGCAAGATATCACCCAATAACAGCATATGCCTAAACAAGGACATTCATAGCAGGATAGTTAGGTAGTAGGTTAGGTAGGTTAGGTATCACAAGGCTAAAAAACCTTTACTTTTACCCTTACACCTGCAGCGTGCTGCCCTCCCCACTGCAAGGGCTAACGGCTCATTTTGCCTTGGAGATGATGAGTAAGGTGATATATCCAATGCCATGGAATGTGGGTGGCCCTCGCTGTCCTGCCGCACAGCGCAAGACTGCTGACCTGTACGAGATGATGTCAAAGAGCTGCGACTGATTGGGAAGCGAAAAGGCTTTAAAAACTTGGCCCGCGAAGTAGACAAAACCTGCGGAAGTGGTGAATAAAGTTAGTATCTCACCTTATTCATCATTCCCCAGGAAAAATGGGCATTTATCTTATGCAGCGTAGACGAGAACTTACTGCATGGGTAAAACGTTTTTTCTTCCATAATTCAGCTTTCAAACAGCTGTGCTGTATAAATGAATCTCCAGACTGCGGTGTTCAGAAGACTGTTATGCTTTCCCTGCATCCAGCAACAGGAAACAAACCACAACTATTCCTGGCTGTGAAGGAAATTAGCCGTCTCGGTTACCAAAGAAAGATTCAGTTATTGACCTCAAGTGTCTTATGCAGGGGCTCAGGTCTGTACACTGGTGTCTCTGAAGATAAAATATAACTGCGATATAATCATTAGCAGTATAAACTAATCAGCGACTTAAATCTAATATAGCATTATAATATAGCATAGAATATATATGAAATAGAATAGAATGGAACAGAATAGACAAGTGTTTCTCAACCTTTATAGCATGAGAAAACCCCTTGAAAAAACTTTCAGGTTTTCATGGAATTTAAAATTGCTATATCCACAGCTCACTGATGGTCATTGGGAAGAATGCAACCTTTATAGATCGCCAAAATTAGCACTAGTGTTACATAAACTGACCCAAGACGCACAAACTGCTAATTGCTCATAGAACCCCTAGCACAGGGGTTTCAAACTCAAATACATAGTGGCCAAAATGAAAAAATTGGACAAAGTCGCGGACCAACCTTGATATTTATTGAAAAAATATATACAATTTAACAAGGTCGCTAATTAATGTCAACAGAGGAGGGGGTGCTTGTGGGACCTAATTGAAGCGCCAACTTGGGATTTGTAGTATTAGCGGTGCATGCACTGTCTACCAGCGGGCCAGCTCTAGTAGACATTTGGTATTTTCATGTGGGCCAAATATAATTATAGTGTGGGCTAGATTTGTCCCGCAAGCCTGAGTTTGACACCCCGGCCCTAGCATCTTCCGAAGGAACCCTGGTTAGGAAACACTGCAATAGAATACTACACATACAGATACGTCCCAACTGCATATATTCATAAATAAATGAATGAATAAATAAAATACCATAAAATAGAACAGAATAGAATAGAACCAAATATAATACTGCACATAAAGATAAGTCATAACTGAAGTTACTCATCTGCAGTAATAAAAAAATATCAGCAGCAAAAACCTAATATAACATTACAATATATTATATAATTGCATACATTTAAGATTTAACAGAATAAAATAAAATGGGACAGATTAGAATAGAAACAACTATAATACTGCACATAAAAAAGTCATAACTGCATATAATCATCAGCAATATAAACCTAATAAAACATCATAATATATTATATCAAAGAATATTCTAAAACCTCATATAAGACTGCACATATAAGACATAAATTAAAACTGCATACAACTGTATAATATCCCAAAACAGTATATGATAATATAGGATAGAGTAGAAACAACAACTGGATACATAGTTGAAATTCACATATGAGAACTGTTATAGCTGGCAGTTGATTTGTAATCCTACGCAACTGGTCCTGGGATTTGAGCGCCTCCAGGTCCATAACCAGATCCCCAATAATCTTTGTATTAGGATCACATCCTGGTTCGAAGCCTTTGGATCCGCTAATTGGTCAACAAAGTCTCCAAAGGTGAATCAGCACACTTATAAAGTCATCACTATGTTACTATCAAGGTCGACCATCTGGGTTGCCGATGACAGGTAGGACAGATACTGGAATGATTAAGTCTTTAGATAGATGACCAGATGGCATTGGTACAACCAAGCACCATAAGCCTGCTCGGGCACATTCAAACTGATCCTGAAGTAGGGTCAATGTTCTAGACAGGACAATGACTGAGAAAATACAATAGTACAATAGTACAGATTTATACACTGATGATCCGGGTACACAGACACGAGTACAAGTGCACTCCTAACAATGCATAGGACTAATCCAAGATATACAAAGTCAGAGAAAGACCTTTGTCCATGGCATGAGCAAAAAGAAAATCTTGATGGTTAGGCCTAGATTTCACAATCTGGACTCCCTTTAAAGTCCATGAATTTGGTCAGGTGTGCACCTGAGCTGTTGTGCCCAGCAGTGACCACCATATGGTGAAGAATCTAGGCTGATTTTTACAGTTAATTTCTCTATAAAAAAAATAAATACATCAATTTAAAACAACAGCAGTCACATAAAGAACACCCACCAAACAGTGCTTCCCATGTGCTATCCTCAGGGAAATAGACATACTGCCTTTTTACTGTTGTTAATTGTAGTGTTGAAATTGAGCAAGTGTTTAATCATCAATAAACACTGACAAAATGTTTACAATGCATAAGGGTGAGCCGTCCTCCTATATCCCGGGGATTCTGCAGTCATTCCTGTCCAACTTGCTAATGTTGTATATTTGTGTGTGCAATGCTGTTCTCTGCATGGGATGTTTGCATTGCAGGATGTCCTGAATATACATTTACTTCTGGGTTCTAGCCAATCACAGTTGTGTGTTATTTATCATTGTCATTCTATATATTAAATGGGCTAACTATGAATATAGATATACAGTATATATATATATATATATATATATATATATATATATATATATATATATATATATATATATATATAGATCTGCCAAATGTTTCTTCACTGGTCTACTTACATCAGTCTCTGCACTGAAATGGCTTACAGTCTAAAGCAATGGTTAAGGTATGAAAGGGGGTCTCATCTGTGGCCCCTGACCCCATTGCTACACATATACCCCGATCCATCATTTCTTCACACAAATGGATCATTCCTGTCTGTAGAGAGTTCCTTAGCACTTTCTGCTGGAGAATCTTCCAAGTCTAAGTTTCAATGGAAGTGATTGCTTCTCCTACAGAGAAAGTTTGGTGAGTGTACAATTTACTACTTTATAAAGAGACCCCCTATAGAAGCATTTGAGACATCAAACTGCAATGCATGGAACAAAATGTAAAATTTAGGTGCTATGTTTATTGGGTATCATCAGTGCTTGTGCTGTCTTTAGCAATAAATATACATGGACCGTGTATGCAATTCGTACATTTATACAAGCTATACATGCAAGACGTATATATATATATATATATATATATATATATATATAATGGTCAGTTCTGAATAGTGGTCACAGTGGTCTAGTGGCCTAGATCACCTGGCTCTTTTAATGTTGCTAATTTCACCCAGAATTCTCTTCAGGCTAAGCCTGAGCCAAACTCTTGCCATGCGTGTGAAAAACGTCCCATGTTTAGATGACGTCTCTTCTCCTGCGTTGGTCGGCTTCTGTTTTTAACCCTCCTCGGAAGCAGGAACTCCCCATTGTTTGAGATCTCGTGGGAGAGATAAAGTTTGTTATAGAGCCAGTGGAGTTTATTTAGATACACAGGAAAAGCAAATGTGTGAAATCAGAAAGTGCTTGCGGGGGCGGAGGGCGCAGAGCAATCCTACCGTGGAGATGCGGCAAATATATAGAGCATTCACGGAAATTTCACTAATTGCGGCAGACGTTCGTGGGTTTACTTAAAGGGTAACTTCAGACACACAACTGAACACAGTGATAAATATTAGTATGTTCTCTGTTTGCATTGCATTGGGTTGTTCGTCTTCATTGATCCACCTTTGCAATGCTATAGGGGAACAAGGCTGTCTGTTTAATTCTCCAATATAAAACTGAATTCTACGAGTGATCCAATTCATGAATTTGTTACTGGTGGCTACGTGCAATTCTCATGGTTTAAATTAATTGTTTTAGATAGTAGTAAAAGAACAGGGATTGCAGAACAATGAATCAAGACTGAGCCCCCTACTATAGGAGGTGGTAGGGGCTTTTCTCATCTTCTCATGACCTCTGCTCTTGATGAAAGTAAGCTTAACTTACATGGTCTGAGCCAACTTAAAAGTTAGCATTGGGGCACATGGATCTATAGCTTGAAGATCATCAGCATCAATGCAGAGTTGCTTCGGAAAGGGGTGGTCCAAGCTCAAATTCTGCATGGAGGCCTGTAATTCTGTATCTAAGCTGGCTTTGACATGACATACGGGGGCCGGGTTTATTAAAGCTCTCCAAGACTGGAAAAGACAGATTATCATGGGAAAACCTAATAGATTCAGCAAACCTGGTTTAGATTTCTTTAAATATTTTCTTATTATTTGGCAAATGTTTTAAATCACTGACCAAATCCATGCCAAGTTTGCTGAATGACCCACGCTCACCCATTATAGTCTATCTTTTCAAATCTTGGAGAGCTTTAGTAAACCAGGCCTATGGATTTCTGTAATTATGCCATCATCACCGAAATGCAAGTCACCCCAACCAGGATAGATGGGGTTGGCATGCTGAAGACAACTTTCTGGATCAAATTGATGGCTCATTTATTGTATCACTACCAATATACTCCATTCCGCCATCAATACCAAGAGATAAGCAGCTAAGCTTTTGTTTTGCTCTGATAAGGCCGCCATAGCAGAGCAGAACAGTGCAAACTGAGATAATGGTGAAGCAGTTACACCTAATAACAGATATAGATAATGACTAATGTGTTTTCACTACATTTGGTAACACAGATACTGGAGATCGTTTGTGTTTTCAATTTAAAACCTCACAAGTTTTATATTTATTCTGTAGTCAGGGTGAATTAGAAGTAGAAAATAAGTCACTGTTTTTTGTGTGCGTTTGCTACTGTAAAAGCCAACCTGTGCCAGCAGCATATTGGACAATGTTCGTCTCGGAAAGAGACTGTTAGTCCGGGATTTCGGTGGTCCAACATTTGCCTTGTACAGTGCTCTAGTCAACCAACAATCCTGAGCATTGTTGAATGAAGCAGTGTGCAGAGGAAGTGTCAGACCTCTGAATATCCAGACGAATGCTCCCTGTGTGATCATTGACTTGGAAATGGTGTCCTTTGCAAACAAGCTGTTATTTGCTCTGTGACAAGTTTTCTATAAATGCTGCATGCCATGGTTGCCACTGCTGACCCCCTTCTAAGAACTCAAAGTGCCTGACTGTCTCTGGCTCAATACTTTCAAAATTGCTGACCTGGAACAAGCATGCAGTGTAAAAAAGACAAGATCTGTCAGATCTGCATCCTTACATCAGGTCTGTGGCTCAAAGCAACAAAACCAATGGATGAGCATTACAACCAGACATTCAGCATTTGTGGAGACTCAACAGGAAGCAAAATAATTCTCTCCAAAAGGAAGAAAATTCCTTTCTTGGACAGCTGTTACAATAATAGGTGTGCACATTGGAATATTTTTCTGCACCACCCGTACTGATGGGTGTACAATAATGGATAGTGGTAACCAAGAAAACCAACAGGGTAAATCCCACAATCCGGGTCACATACAGCCATAAAATATGATCCCACACTTTTCAATTTTCAAAAGGAGTTTTCTAGTTCTTCCTTTGTTTGTTTTTGGTTTTCCTCTGGGCACTCCAGTTTACCCCATGGCTCCAAAAACATGCACTTTAATTGGCTCCCCTAGAAACTGTTCTTGTTACATGTGGGAAAATGAGAAGCACAACCAAAGTATGGCACAACCTGCCAGCTGCTCGGTGTAATGTGGACACATAAAAACAATAGGCAATAAAATGTAAAAGTTGTTTTGGCCATAGATCTACTTTAACCGATACCTGCTGTGAGTGGGGGAATTCTGGCATATGGTACACGCAGACACAGGGAGAAAGCGTATACATTACTGTACACAATAGATTGGCCCATTCCCAGTATTCTGCATCCTGTACTGCAGATCAAAGATTATCTGACACGGCTGTGTTTAAACAGCGCAAACCACGGTACAAAGATCTCATTGTATAACCACCAGCATAGATCCTGCAGGCTGTCTCTACATGTCGCGGGGAGTTGGGCGTCTGTAAACACAATTAATATTATTGAATGCTGAGTCCTCCAATGTAGGAAATCCACCACTAAAAAGCAAATAAACGCATAATTCCTTCGGGAGTGAATGCTCGTGCTTGTAAAAATTTATTGACCACAGTTCATGCCAATGCAATTCCTCCCTACAAACCTATCTAGCTTCACATTTCATTACTACCAAATTACATTTCCTGGCCCATTCTGCAGCATGCAGCAGAATAAAATTGCAAAATGACCGTGGTGTGTCCATTACCAAAAGGACTTTTTTTCTGCAGGTTTCTGTAGGGGTTAGTGTCTACTAAAAGTGGTCCAAGGAAGGACATGGGCATCCATGGCTCACTGAGTGAGTGGGGTATTCTAGCTCACCTACACCAGTTTCACATAGAAGCTACTATATTAACTTCTCTATGAATGCCTCCAATGGGCATGCAAGCTTTAAACTGGACCACTGGTCTTTATAGGTCCTGTGAAATTCAGTCCTTGATACATCTAAGGTGTTTTGGTAGCACAAGGGTGACCTTTGCAAAATGATGTAAAGAAATAACATGTCCTTAAAGCTGATCTCACGCCTTCCCTACAGTCTTGCATGGATGTGCAGGATCCTCTCCTGGACTTCAATTGCTTACCCGGATTTGACTGCACACTGTGAGCTTTTCACAATGGGCAAAATCTTATTTTCTGACTGGAGAATACCCAGACCTTTCCTACCTAGGCTATTTCATTCATTGGATTTCTTGTCTTTAAATTATAGAGGAACAGCATCATAAATAGGCATTACCAAAGCTTTCTGTTTTCAGGATGTTATGTACAGCACCTTGCTTCTTCCACAAAGCAATATCTGATATCTACTGTCCTTGTCTCCCCATGTAGGTCTTGCAATGTCACCCTATCACAGGGGCTTCTAATGGAAACAACAAGTAGCAACACTTTTTATGTATGCACAGTCTGCTATTGCCACCATTAAGATGCCCACCCCGAGAAAAGAAAGCAGCCATTGCTGGAGTACATGTAGACAAGTTTGGATAAGAAACAGGTTAAATTTTAACATCATTTAATTTCAATTTTAAATATGGTGGATGGCTACAAAAGGAAATTGTAAGATGACTATACATAAAAAATTCCAGTTTGACAATCTTGTCACAGCCAGAGGAGGAGGGACAGAGCCTGGGGTGAAGGACGAGGAGTACTAACCTTCGTTACAACACATATATGTTTGCTGTGACAGCCAGGAATGTCTCTTCCTTCACCTAAAAAAAAAGTCAAATCAATATCTGCAAATGTAAAACAGGCTGAGCTACCGTGAGGGTTTATGACTTGGTATTAGGGGCAATTTCCCCTATAGTTGTGTACTGCATTTTATAGAATGCTGTATGTTGCTGTCCAAGTTGTGTTGTATCTGGCAAGTGTTCATTTTGAATGGGTAGTGCAACACAACATTGCACAGACAAGGTCAGGACATGGCAATACAATTCACAATGCACTGCAATTCTTTGATAGGGTCTTTTGGGTATTATTAGGAATGACAATGGGTATTTGGGTATTATAATTTATGGGTATGACAATTTGGGTATTATAAGAATGGCAACCCAGTGCACCAAAGCATGCTAGCTGCCTTATGTTAATGCAGCCTTACTCAACCTTTTAACATGGGGGAACCCTTGAAGTATTTTTTAGATCTCAGGGAACCCCTGCCAATATTTATGATATGCACAATTCTAACATTACCTTGTGGTCGATGTGATTAATGCCACTTATACTGTTGCCCAGAGTGACGTATTCCACCCTTAGAGATCCCGAAGTAGATCAGTGTTTCTTAACCATGGTTTCGTGGAACCCTAGGGTTCATCCAGAGGTTGCCAGAGGTTCCTTGAGCAATTTGTGACTTTCAGGTCAGTTTTTGGCTATCTTGAGGGTTAATATTCTTCCCAATGACCACTTAGCTAATGTAATGTGAGCTGTGCATATAGTCATTCTGGCAAAAGTTCCCCGAAGACCTGAAAGTTATTTCAAGGGTTCCCCCATGTTATAAAGGTTGATAAACACTGAAATAGATCATAGGGTCAGTGGTAACTGACCTGAGAAACTTAAATTGCTCATTGACCATGGGACCCCTAGCAACCTCTGGAGTCAGCTTAGAATTCCATGGAACCTGGGTTGAGAAACACGTTGTTAATGAATCATAACTGGAGGAAGCTTTTATGGCAGCCAACTGAGTCAACTTACTCAATTTGTTTATTCAACTTTTTTTTTTATTATTTTATGATTTTATTTTTTTTATTATTTTATGACTCGTTCATTTCACGAGTCTTGCACCGCTGAGTGCAAGACTCGTGAAATGATTGCTATCTTCTTGTTAGGTGGTTACTGCCTATCACTGAAACCCAGAGCCAAGATTTATCCATAACAATTGCAAGCCAATTGGAGCAATCCCAGACATTTTCACTAACAACTGTCATGGCAGAGTGCTCCCATTGGCTAATAGTTTTTGGGGAGTTCTACCAGCTGAATGTTTGCTCATTGTCTGTTTGAACTTGTTTTCTGACCCAGTGGCTACATATAAATCATAGACCATTAATGTCATACTCTGTTTTATCTCATTTAGAATATTTGTCTCACTTTTCATTTTGCTTTCCTAGCTGACTGTTTTTTTTTTATTTTCTTTTTTTCTGTAGTGGTTCGTCTACCTTTTTCTGATGAAATGCAGCATAACCATATCCACCATAGTTCTTCTTATCCTCATCATCACTTTCCACGTCAAGGAGATCCAGGTACCCAAATTTATCATTTTAGAAATGCCTCTGTCGAGTGCTGCTGTTATTGGTGGAGGGGGAAGGTTATGTGCAAAATGATGTATATTCCTGCAGAAATCCAGCACTTCTGATTTCACCGAGTCACTTTAAAGCAGCAGCCAGGTGGAAACATCTAGGTGCAGGTGGCTGCAATAATGGCATTCATCTGGATTTACAGAAGGCAAGAGCGCCAGTACGTTCTTAATGTAAAAAATTGCAAAAGTGAAAAAAGACTATGTAATACCAAGAATGGTGGTGTGTCCATTACCAAAAGGACTTAATTTCTTCTCTGCAGGTTTCTGCCTACTAAAAGTAATCCAAGGAATGACATGGGCACCCATGGCTCACTGAGTGTGTGGGGTATTCTAGTCCATCTACACCAGTTCCACATAGGAGCTACTATAGCCCAAATTATTAAAATTTGTGATGCTGACCATGAGAAAAAGGTCTCCAAAATATTGTAAAATGCCAGCTTTCTGTGTATGGAGCTGCAAAGTCATAGTTTAACACCTCTATGAACTCCTCCAATGGGCATACAAACTTTAAACCGGACCATTAGGCAAAGGAAGAAAGTGGTCTGATCAGATAAATCACATTTTTTTAATCATGTGGATGGCCTGGTGCACTTGTGTTGTTAACCTGAAGAAGAAATGGCAACGAAGTAAACTATGGGAGGCAGGCAGGCCAGTAGAGACAAGTAATTACTAGGATCTACTGCTTTACTGCATCTACTGCATGTCTTTATAGGTCCTGTGAAGTTCAGTCCTTGATAGATCCAGGAAGTTTTGGTAGCACAAGAGCGACCTACACAATTTTAGACATTTGGTGTGAACGAAGTATGAAAATACTGAATCATGCTAATGCAAACTGAGGTCCAAGGGTCCATGGATAATCCCAATGGAGCTTCTGAAAAAGTTTAAGAAAGACTGATATATCCCACGGGATACCCACCCTACAGTAACACTTGAAACAAAATATGTTTCCATAAGGCATGCTAACAATACTATGCACAATACACCCAAACACACAAGTACTGCAGCTTGCAGTATCCCCTGCTGTAGCATACCACATATAGTCTATGTGTTCTTTCTGGTTCTGCTGCCATACATGGGCTGGGTTGCTCTAACACTATGCACATCCTGGATAGGACACATGTATCCAGCAGATTAACCCACCAGGGTTAGATCAAATTTGCAGTGTTGTTAATAGAGAACATTCAACATGTAATTGGTATCAACCGTGATGAAGCGGGAGTGTGAGAGTTTCTGCAACGTGTTGGCTTTATGACATGATATTCAGATAAAATGTTCATGGTATTATAAACACCTCTATCAATTAGTGAAGAGTAATAATGTTTTTGCATCTCTACGTGCCAGTTACTTGCCTCAGTTACCTGGCTCTTACACTAACCCACCTGATTCAGTCATTTCTAAGTAAATAACCAAGAAAAATAAATGCATGTCACAAAAATGAGTCAGAAGGTCCTATGTGCATGCTTGTCCCAGGTAACTAAAGCAAACCATTGTGCTAGAAAGTCAGTAGGAGAGCCAAGCAGCCATCATTTTCAAATACAGAAGCAACAATGGAAGCCTCCACGTTTCTCTAAGGACCAGTTTCCTTTAATGCCGGATCTTTCATTGGACAAGTTGACACAGACTTGGCACAGGAGCCCTCTGCCCCAGTTCCCACTCATGTGTAGATCTATCATAATTACAGCTTGAGCGAATGAAGGAAAAGAGAGCCTCTGTTCACACAATTGACCTGTTTGTCTTGTAGGAAAAGCAATTTGTAACACATTACCAGAAGAAAAATAAGTCATTTAAGGTATTTTTCTACTTCTACCCCGGGGCAAGGCCTGGTGGTTTTTGGCCAGGAGCTTGCTTTTATTGTTACATTGTGCCATTTCAGTATCATTGGTTCAAGGACCGGGTTCAGGATATGAATAATGAAATGTCCTATTATGTTTGGATGACGTGATGAAGGTTCAGCTCAGTATATTTGTGTACAGTGATCCAGGCACTTAATGAACTGGCTGTGAGTCAACATTTTATATTTACTTTGTGATGTTTGCTTTCATGGAGGTTAATAGACTTAACTTGGTGTGGAAGAATGATGAGATTCACTTATAGGTGTGTGTTAATATTAAACTTCGACCAGAAAATTGTCACAATTACAAATGCTTTGGTATTGTCTTGTTAAATTATTTTGTTGGCATTGGAAGAACACAAAAAAAGCAGAGAAAATAAATCTGAGACATTCCACACAAAACTTCAAAAATGGCACCCTCAATTAAATACTTGGTAGCACAGCCCCTGGAAGAAATAACTAATATTATTCACTTTCTGTAACAATCAGGGGATGGTTTACATCTCTCTACTGCAATTGTAGACCATTTTTCCTTTGCCAGCTGCTCTAGATCTCTCAGATTTGAAGAGTTCCTTCTCCCAACTGCTGTTTTTAGATATCACCACAGGTGCTCCATGGGATTTAGATCTGGACTCATTGATGGCCATTTCAGAACTCTCCAGTGCTTTGTCTTAAACCCTTTTCGGTTGCTTTTTGAAGTATGCTTTGGTTTATTGTCCTGCTGTAAGGTCCATGACCTTCGACCGAGACCCAGCTTTTTGACGCTGGGCCCTACATTGCGCATCAGAATTCTTTGGTAGTCTTCAGATTTTTTAATGCCATGCAAACCGTCAGGACTACCAGAGCCTAAAGCAGCAAAGCAACCCTAAAACATCAGTGAATCTCCTCCATGTTTGACTGTAGGGACAGTGTTCTTTGCTTTGAAGGCTTATTTTCATTTTCTGTAAATATTTGAATGATGTGCGTTACTGGAAAGCTGTATTTATGTCTCATCTGTCCACAGGATATTCTCCAAAAAAGGATTGTGGCTTCCACAGGTTAGTTTTAGTAAACTCCAATCTGGCTTGTTTATGTTTCTGTAGGCTCTCCTACCATGGCATCCCTTTTCATTCAGATGGCAACTTGTAGTCCAAGCTAACATCCTTTTACCCTGTACCTGCCGGTCAGCTTGAATTTGTTGATTAACGGTTCTTTATCAACGTTTCAAACAATTCTTTGTTGTAACATATCATCAATCTTTCTCTTTTGTTCATGTTCAGAGAGATTAGCTACAGTGCCATGGGCTGTAAACTTCTTTACAATGTTGTGCACAGTGGACACAGATTTCTGCAGATGGACTTGTAGCCTTGGAATTGTCCATACTTTTTTGTAATTTTGGTTCTCAAATCCTCAGACAATTCTTTGCTTTTCTTTCTTTTCTCCATGCTCAGTGTGTTACACACAGACCTTCAAATCCGAGAGACCTGGAGCAGCTGGCAAAGGAAGAGTGGCCCAAAATTCCAGTGGAGAGAGTAAAAGACTTATTGTTACAGAAAGTGATTAACATCAGTTATTTCTTCCAAGGAATGAGCTACCAAGTATAGGGTTAGGGGTGCCAATAATTTTGTGCAGTTTTTTTTAAATACTTTTTATTAGGTACAGGCAAAAAGAAACAAATACCAATACAACCAAGATTATCCAGTCATGTAAATTGACCAATAAAATAATAAAACACAAAAAACATCAATATATGTCTAGTTGTTTTTCCTTTTTTTTTAAAAGAAAGGGGAAAAGAAAGGGAAGTAATTTAATCTAACAGACAAATTATTAAAATACAATGTCTTAAATAACAGAATCATACAAATTACAACTAACCAGAGCAATGGCCAAAGATTAATCAAATTCCACCCAAAGCCCTAAGATCATACCATGGTGTATGACGAAAAAGGTCAATTACATTTCCCAGTTGGGGAAAGTTGGGGAAAGTGTATCTTCTAAAAAATACATCCATGTGTCAAAAAACCTCTTAGGATGTGTATCAGGATTCTGAGTTGCCTCAGTCTTATCAATAGACATCAATTTCTGCACAACTGTATGAGATTAGATAGAGTTGGGACACTCAGTTCTAGACACTTTATCATAATACTTTTCTTAGCTGCAAGAATACATAGATTTTCCAATTTAGGTCTCCACAGACTATTTTTGACGTTTTGTGTGGAATGTCCCAGATTTTTTTCTTTGCTTTTTTGTACTCTTCTAGTGCCAACGAAAGAAATAAACATAAAATACCAAAGCATTTGTAATTGCAACCATTTTCTGGGAGCAGTATTTTTGATGACTTAGATGCAAGAGTGCCAAAAATCTGGCTCTATGCACAAGCCAACTTGTTGCCAACTTTGGATGCGTACAGTTGACTACAATATATTGGTATGCCATATTTGCCAGGTTGGTTTACTGGAACCTTGATAGAACTTTTGATTTTTATATACGCTGGGCCATGTAGTATATTGGGAGGCAGCTTTGGAGGTAGTATTTCTGCTATTACTAAAGTACACAATGCAGTAAAAATTCCCTGGCACTAAAACTAGGACAGCTAAAAGACAACTGTAGACCACACACAACAGCAAGTTGCCTTTTTAATGAAGTCCCATAATAACCCATAAGATTTACTACAGTGGGACATATTAAGCCTTAAATGAATTGAGAACAAGCTTACTTTGAGGCTATCCCATCACTTCTTATGGTGCATCTAAATCCAGACTTGCAGAAGGCAGCTGAAAACAAGTACCTGGCAGTCTGTTGCTGCTCGTTCTTTTAATCAGTGGTGGGCTGGGATGTGACCATCCTGTGTTGCTTGACTGCAATAGGGAAAAGTATGGTCTCCGCTACACTGGATGCACTCTTCGGAACAATGTTTCTCAACATTTTTAACATGTAGGACCCTTTGAAATAACTTTAAGGTCTTCGAGGAATCCCCGTTTTATTTACTATATCCACTACTCACAGTACATTAGTGTGTTGGTCATTAGAAAGAATATCTCTTACATTGCTGTCCATAGGAAGAATGTCACCCTTACAGATAGCTAAAAAGATCATTGGTGTCAGTTAAACTGAACTGAGACTCAAAAATTTCTCATGGCTCAAGGAACCCCTCGCAACCTCTGGAGGAACCCTGGTTGATTCCCAGTGCTCTAGAAAGACTGGGTAAATGACTTGATGGACCGCCATTTTCAAATGAATTGTTGTCTATAAATGACCCCAAAACCATCAAAAAAAGCCATATAATATTAACAAGAACATTCGCCTATTTTTATGAAGGCCGCATCCCTTGTGAAGCTTAAGAGGAAGTCTTTTAAGGCCAAAACCAAAAGCATATATTGTGAAAATAACTACATTTTATTAATACTAGCCTTAAAACCAGAATTCATTCCAAATCAATAAAACCATGATTTCAAACATTAGCCTCTCCTTACAGGGTATCCCTAAACATGGGGTACAGGCTGAATTGTTTCTCTACGCATTTCGCAGAGATATCCGCTTCTTCAGGAGAGAGAAGAAGAGATCTGATGTTCTTTTTTTTGGCAATCCTCTCATTAAAATTGTTGTAAGGAACAGTGGTAATAGCAACCAACTTGTATTATAGTCCAATCTACTAATTTCTAATGCCATATTAGCTATTTTATGTGGTCCCTTGGGGTTTCCAATGTCAATTACAGAGATCTGTTAGGTTTGCACCATCAACATGCATACCACACCATATACTACCGGCTTCCCCGTGCAATTCCCAGGTCAGCTATTGTTCTTCTCCGCAGACTTCCTCTAAAAGCCATATAGTGCAATGTTTCCCAATCAGGGTTCCTCCAGGGTTTGCTAGGGGTTCCTTGAGCAATAAGCAACTTATGCCTACCGAGTCATTTTAACTGACACCAATGATCCTTTTAGCTAACTGCAAGGGTGACCAGCAATGTAAGAGGCATTCTTCCTACTGACCATCACACTAATATACTGTGAGCTGTGAATTTAGTAATTTTTGCAGGGGCTCCCTGAGGACTTGAAAGGTTTTTCAAGGGTTTTTCCATGTTAAATAAATTTAAGAAAGGCTGCTGCAATATGACCTCCCACTACTATAGAGGAAATATGTCCATGAAATATTGGTGGAGGGGTTTTGTATTGTGACTGGTTCTCTTGGTGCAGAGATTAGTGTATTGCTGCCTGTGCCTGTCATGTATTCTGCAATCACGTGTAATTAATTCTGCAGCTTCCAGCAGTCCTTGCTGTTGGTTTATTGCCGGATGTGAGTGATCCATTAGTATAACTATGTGTGCTTGCAAGGTGGAGCACAGACAGCTGGTAAAGCTGCCAGCAATCCACTCCTAGATACCAGGATGCTGAATAATCAGCTAACGGGTGAAGCACAGAGCTCTGCTGTTAAGACCACATAGACCATGTGATATTTTCATACAATTTGACATTTGATGCAAAGAAAACTGTTCCATTAATTGTATTTATGGTTAATTTTTCTCCAGAATTAAGAAACAGATCTATTTATTTGGACATATGACGTGATCCATATGATGTACGTGACCCAGTCATGGCCATTGTGACCATGCACAATACTTTTAAAAACCAGAGATCACTGCAAACGTGGCAGCCAGTGGCAGCAACAAGCATCACTGATCTCCATTGTGGCTTAGGACATTCACCACCATCAAAGTAGTGAACCCTATACGGTGATTTCTAAAACGGCTGCTTACCCCCACAATATAGTAAAAAGGATCATTTGTTCACAAGCTGGCTGATCACCACCTTAAAAAATCGGGCATCTGAAAAGTGCCATTGCTGTTTTAGAAAAATTATTTGTACTTTTCTGGCAACTTTCCTGGATCACACTTTTTATTATGACCCTTCGTGAATTTTCACTTTTCTTAAATGTTTGCAAATATCTGGCTGCATTTGAGTCAGGGTGGAAAGTAAAGATGCAATTTGCTAAAATGTATGTCTACCCAAAAATGTTTATATCTAGGATGCTGTTATAGAGATTTTGCCTTATTTTCCTGCCCCATAGACAAATGGAACTGGTTGCTAAAGGGCATAAGGTTTGGTGGTGCAAGAAGGAAGGTTCAGAAACTAGATGGTATCAAGTCAATATTTATTTTATTTAGACTCATTTATTGTAAAAATTTGAAAAAAATGATAACAGTGAGGGATTGTAAAGGGGCAATTAGTACGAATGCTCCAGATACCGGTTATGCACTTCCAATCCATTGAGTGGATTGAAGGTGAAAGATGGCCATTGTGCACCAGGCTCATGAGCTGAGGGCAAATGTGCATGTATTGGACTGCATGTATTTTTTTTCTTTTTCTTTTTTTAACCAAAAAGGAATAGAAAAATGTGAAATATCAGGTGATAAATCTGTAACATTCATTCATTGATGGGGCATCCATTTAGTCTTTGTGGTATTCTCCTACAAATATAGCTGACATTTATAAAGGCCACCCTGATCTGTTGTATGAAGGATTTCCACATTAGCTCCAAATAGCGCAGTCCTTCCCTGTGACTCAAACCTCACCGTGGCTTTTTACTCATTCCATCCGATTCTGAGGTATTTTGGCAGGAAGATCATTTTTCATGGATGCGTCATTCAGTCTGTGTTGTGCTTGTGCCGTCTGTGTCATATTATTGAGAATGGGCACATAACAGTTGGTGATATAAACATTTCGTATTTGGTGGTTGCTGGGATGGGACAGCCAGCCACACCTATGGGCTTGCAGTGTGTGCTTTTGATAGGGCAATGCCATGCGTTCCTTCCCTTAACTAAAGGTGACTGAGCAAAATTACAATTATGCCTGATTTGGAAAGACTGTCCTTTATATCTCCATGCTCTCCTTCATGTGAACGGATTGTCCCTCCTAATACCCCCCAACTGCCCCTGATTTGGAAAGACTGTCCTTCATACCTCCATATTCTCCCTCATTTAAAAGGATTGTCCTTTCTAATACCTCCCATCTGCCCCCCTATTTGGAAAGACTGTACTTCGTAACCTCCATATTCTCCCTCATTTGGAGGGGCTGTCCATCCTGAAACCTTCCAACTGCCTATTATTTGGAAAGACTGTCCTTTACACCTTCCTTCTCTACTTCATTTAAAGGGATTGTCCATTCTAATACTAACTGCCAACAATTTGGAATGACTGTCCTTCATACCTCCATACTCTCCCTCATTTGGAGAAGCTGTCCATCCTAATACCTCAAAATTGTTCCTGATTTGGAAAGACTTTCCTTTTTCACACCTCCCAACTGTCCCAACTGATTTGTAAAAAATATCTTTCATATATCCATACTCTTTCATTTGGCACTGTCTTTCTTAATATCTCACAATTATCCCTGATTTGGAAAGTTTGCGCTTCTTCATACCTCCCAACTGACCCTGATTTGGAAGACTTCATACTTCAACTCTTCAACTGTCCCCATAAGTAAATCAGTAAATGTAAATTTACTGTAAGTATATGTAAGTATAAGTAAATGTAAATCAAGCCCATTATCTTAACAGTTGTTGAACAGGGAGGCATGGGCTATACTGAGTTATGGAGAGTTCCCTCTAGGGACTGACCTACAAATCTTTATACTTAAAACAAAAACACAAAAAACATAAAAATGCTAAAGGAATTTATAAAAAATATTGGATATAAATGTTACAGTAATAGCATTTTATTATACTGTTCACAGTACTGTAATATAATAATGTTTTTTTTTGTATCACACTTCCAGCTCTTCATGAACGACAACTCCTTATTGGACTGGCGTATTGGTGTCAATGCCAAGAAAGCAACCTGGATTATACTGGAAATCGTTGTGTGTGCTATCCATCCATTCCCCTATGAACAACATTGCCGAGGACAGGGAGGTTCAAACTCTGTCAAGGAGCCTATGGTTATTCTTAGCACTCTGGACATTTTCTTGTCCATCATGATGTTCTTACGGGTCTACCTGATACCCAGGACTGTACTACTCCACAGCAAGGTGCTGGTGGATGCCTCTTATCGAAGTATAGGGTCGCTCAATAAAATCAAATTTCAATATCCATTTGTCATGAAGATCCTTATGAACACCTGCCCAGGCCGAGTCCTGTTCACATTGACCATAAGCCTCTGGGTCGTCTCCTCTTGGGTTTTGTCTGTTTGTGAGAGGTGAGAAGTGCTCAATGTGTTTTATTTTATTATTATCCATTTACCACATCTTAGCAAAAAAGCAGCCAATAAAAAGTGTCAAAGGTAGCTGGAAGTACAATTCATGGTCAAAATTGCGTGTGGACATCTCACCATCACATATACAAATGATGGAGGTTTCAAAAGCATGGACATTATTATACAGTTGGCATATCCCCCCTTTCTTTGTGGTTTTAAAAGCCTGGACTCTTCTAGGATGGTGTCTTTGGGAATTCACACCCATTCAGGCAACACAAGATTTATGAGGTCAGGTACTGATGTTGGATGAGAATGGCCTGGCACCCAGTTGACGTTCCAGGTCATTTCAAAGGGGTTCAGTAAGGTTGAGGTCAGGGCTACCTACTGACCATTTAAGTTCCTCCACACCCATCTCATCAAGGCATGTTTTCATGGAGCTGGCTTTGTACAGTCATGCTAGAAAAGAAAGGTGCCTGCCACAAACTGTTGCCACAAGGTTGATAGACGATAACTTTCTAAAATGTGTTTTATACTGTAGTATTGACAATACACCTCATCAGAGACATCTAAACTTATAATTTGTCCACATAGGTTTGGGTATCTTTAGATTTGATAGCTGTCTAGAAACATTTGACCACATAGTGTAGAGCAGTGTTTCTGTTCCTGGGTTCCTCCAGATGTTGCAAGGACTTCTTTGAGCAATTGATGCCTCTCAGGTCAGATTAAGTGACCCCAATGATCCTTTTGGCTATCTGTAAGGCTGACAATCTTCACAATGACCACCAAGCTAATATAATGTAAATTGTGGATATAGCCATTGTGTCAGGGGTCCCTGAAGACCTGAAAGTTATATCACAGGTTCCCGCATGGTATAAGGGTTGGGAAACACTGGTGTAAAGATTGTGTAATTAAAATAATATGTAACAGTGTGTTCTATCACCCAAATATCTTAAGTACAGCCCAATATTATGTAATACATTCTTTTGTGTTTATTAACCCCTTTCTCTTTTGTTAGGGGAGATTCTCCTGGTACTGGGAACATGACAGACACCATGTGGCTCATCCCAATTACCTTCCTGACCATTGGCTATGGGGATATGGTGCCGCATAGTATGTGCGGGAAGATGATCTGCCTGTTCACTGGAGTCATGGTGAGACCAAGGAGCAGATGGATTCAGAAGAGATGTAGACACAAGAAGGACATTCATTTTAAAATAAATTTGATTTGTCAAATATTTGATAGATGATAGAAACATCCTAAATTTGGGTACGGCCATTTGTCCATATTACACAGATCCTTCCACTAGTTCTTTTCAGGAACCATTGTAACCTTACAGAGAACACTAAGACATGTTTGTTTTGGTCTTCACCATGGACATGAATTACATTGGAGTATTTGTAAGGTATAACTCCAGTAGGACATATATTAAAAAATGCCACCTCAGTCTCTTGTAAAAATAGGAAACCAGGTCCAGCTGTTATACTCCAGTGTCTTAGCTGACTTTTCTTCTGGTTTGAATGATAACACACAAAACGGTTGACTATGAGTAAAATTTTTTGGTAGACGTCAATATTCTTACACAAAAACAAAATTATACAAAAAATTGCAATAAACAACATACATACAATACAAACACCATACATTTAGCACGGTACAATCTTTATAGACCACGCGTTTCGTGGAATATGACTGCTTCTTCAGGGGCATTGTGAGGAGGATCATGCATTTAATGGTCACATGAAGAGAAGTACAAAAACTTATCTGGTTATCAGAGGTAATCAATCCAAAGCCACAGATAGTGATGAAAAGATTCGGAGAGAGTCAGGAAGCCGTATAGAAAGTGGCATTATGGTTTTGTTGGAAGGATGTTTAAGAAATAACCCATCATGAAATCCATTCAAAAATGTAACAACCTGGCTGCCTGTCAAGAAAGAGCTGACAACACTAATTACAATTTCAGTGTAGCAGAAGATGTCAGGAATCTAGAAGTCACCAAGCACACTCTGAACAGTACATGCTTCAACATACTCCACAATGTGTGTATACATGCGTGTTCTAAATGGTATGCCTTCGATTTCCAGAATGAGTCACTGAACTGACAAATATCTGCCATGCCAGTTAGTCATGAGCAAGTTTAGACCCTGGTATTAGAGAGCATTGTGTAATGAATGATTGCCATTTGTAAATATTATAAATTACATATATATGATTTAAAGTATTATTAGGGGCCTGCCAGAAAACACAAAAAACTGAAATACCACTTTTGGGCAGGGTTGGCTTCCAAAAACAAAACTTGCTCTGCCATTTTCTAACAGCAGACCAGCCCTTGTACGTGCGATGACTCACTTTACCTTTTATTTCTGTTTCAGGGAGTCGGATGTACAGCTCTAATAGTCGCTGTAGCTGCTCAAAAACTGGAATTTACCAAAGCTGAAAAGCATGTGCACAACTTTATGATGGACATACACTACATGAAGCAGGTAGGTCCTGCTGTGTTATAAACAAGCAAACTACAAATTGGAAATATGAAATTGAATCTTTACATACTGGGAAATAAAGGAACAGGGATGTTCAGTGTTCTGCTGCTTTTTGGCTGTCCAATCATAAGCTGGGGGTGGGGACTTGACCAAGCTGTATTCCATAGCTGCCACAGAAAAAGTGAGGTCACTGTTGGCTCTGCTGTCAAGACACATCAAGACAAGCAAGTGTTCAATCTCAGCACTGGCTGGAAAAAATTAGAAAACTTGCTGCCATACCAAACCTTTCCACTCATCCAACTCCCACCTATTCACTGTTTAATAAAAAGTATGACATCATATTGAGGGGTGGCAATACGATTGGTCAGCAGGTTGGACAATGGTCTTGCACCTCAAAATGAAACCCTAAAGGGTCATGTGATATCAAAACCAGGTATAAAAAAAGGAAGGATTTTCGTTTTTTTATACCTGATTTTGATATCACATGACCCTTTAGGGTTTCATTTTGAGTTGCAAGACCATTGTCCAACTTGCTGACCAATCGTATTGCCACCCCTCAATATGATGTTGTCATGCTGTAGCTGGAAACTTGGTTCAACTTGCTGATGGACCCTACAGGAATTGTCCACCAGGAGAAGAACACATGCACCCTTTGTCCAGAAATAGGAAGTTTTGGACCTCAGATTCGGGTAAGTATTTGGGATTTTGGATATGCTAGAGGGAGTATTGCATACTGGGAAGGAGAATTTTCTACCAGACTATACATTAGGACAGATCTCCTAGACTGTTTATTTACCAAACACGGTTCTTCAAGGTTGGAGAGTGGGATAGATTGCTTTCCACGTCATGGATCACATTTATCAGTCACGCACCTCTGATGTGTCAAAATGCCGTGGCCTATGGCGTCACATTCTGTCGGTCCCCAGGTATAGCCACATTGTGTAAAAACAAAGCAGCTATGGAAAGTTTTGTCTGAATGGGGCCCAGTTTGGCAGTGGCTTCCTGGTAACGACCTTGCCATTCTATTAATATGGGCTGTGGAGACTTTTTATCCATCTCTAGATCTCCTCCAGATCCCCAAGGTGCGTTTCATAGTCACACAATGCTGGGAGGCCAAGAATCAAGGGTTGACCTCTGGTTTCTTATTATAGTCAGGTCACAAGACCTCAACTTCCTCATAGGAAGCAATTTAGATTTCCATACAGGAAAACAGGCCTTTATGAATCGTGGTAAGGCAGATCTGCAAAGGGAAAGTCCTTAACTTAGAATGAGCCACAGAAAATAAAAGATCTCCAGATATGCTGTGAAGAGAGCTGTATACTTAAAAAGCTTGAATAGAATTCATGGATAGCAGCTGACCTATCATCAAAGTGTCACCAAGCTCAATCACAAGGAAGAAGAAGTGATGGGTGCTCATGACGTTTCAGCTCCATTACTGTCTAGTCCAATGTTTCCTAACCTTTTTAACATTAGGAAACCTTGCAATACCTTGGAGGTCTTCAGAGAACCCCTGCTATAATTTATAAACCCACAGATCACAGTCTATTAGTGGTGGTCATAGCGAAGAATTCCTTTTACGTTACTAGATAGCGAGAGGAATGTCAGCCATACAGATAGTCAACTAGATCATTGATATCTATTAAACTGACCTAGGATTAAAAAAAATTGCTCATTGTTCAAGGAACCTCTAGCAACCTCTGTAGGAACCCCAGGGCTCCATGGAACCCTGGTTGAGAAACCCCAATATAGTCATAAGCCGGGGACAATGAGATAACCGAGCTTTTGTTGCTTCAGGCTTGCTGGACTTTGTGGCAGAGTTGAGTCTCAGAAAAGGATTGACAAAAATAGAAACCTCATGGCCGGTAAAATAGTTCATATATCGGTACTTTAGCTTAAAATTTTGCTGTTTTTGAAAAATCCAGCTTTGAACTATTGCCAGCTTCTAAATTATGTCAAATTATCTTAATGAGTGTTTATAAGGCTATGATTAGAATGTCAAAATAATTAATGAGAGCAAAACAGGTCAATTCTAACAGAAGTCTGAGCAACCAGTCATCAGATTTTACTAGCTTGCTGCAGGGTAAAAAATAAAATTTTAATATTATATGGCAGTTACATAACATCTTGGATGCCAACAACTTCTATGTATTACGTGCATTAAAGCTGAATTGAACTTAGTTTATCAGCTAAAACATTTCAGGTGGAACAAAACAAAAAGTTCAGTTGGTTTCCTATGGAAAGCAGTCACAGCCTGAGCAAGAAATCATGTCACCTGCCAACTTGCTGTAGAGAAGAACCCTGGCTCTGTATGAGAAATGTGTGGTCTCTCTGCAGAGGTCTACCATGCCATCCTTATGAATCAAAGCTAAATATTGTCAAATCCATTCATGAGATTCGCTGATTGGAGGGCTACTCAACATGGGAGTGTTAAATCTCTGCAAAAAGACCACCGTATCCGCACAAAGAGCTAGGGTCCTTCTCTGCAGCATGCTGGTAGGGGATTGGCTGTTCTATTCAGGCTGTGGCTACTTTGTAAGCAAAACTGACTGTAAGTTTGTACCTGGAATGCATTCTGATGATTTAAACTGAAAGTTCATTTGAGCTTTATAATGCAGCTTCTATTCCCCACTCTTCAGAATGCACAGTTACCACATATTCTGAATTCTTTGAATGCGTTGCGTTTTTCAGATCTACCCACAGATTTTTAAGAATTGATTATGAAAGTGGAACTCCATATACTTTATGATGAATCTACAGACACTAATTAAAAAATGGTAATCATTACATACTCCATATATCCAGGAAAAACCTACACAATACTTGTATGCATTCAATAGGAAAAAATATGTGGTCCATTTAAAAGTCATTTAAAGTTGGATGCTCCTTTAGGCTGATGTGAACCCTTTCTGTTTCTACAGATTAAATCCGCGGCAGCAAATGTGCTTGGAGAGGCCTGGCTGCTCCACAAACACACTAAGCAACGGGACGGCGCCAAAATACGACAGCACCAGAGGGAGCTGCTGGCAGCTATTCACATGTAAGTCTTTTCTTCCAGGAATTGGGGAGTTAATTGCACTATAAACTTTACTTAAAAGCACATAATAATGCAAAGTATGGTGGGCTTTCCAATGTGAAAGCCTAGCACTGCCTATACTCGCTGCCTGTGTAATGATCTACTTGTTAGGACAGCGCTGTTTCTGCAGGCAGTATGAGGATAGGGGGACCCATACACATTACATTGTGGCTTTAATGACCCCTGGTTATGGTAAGAGTAATCTTCTTTGGTTGCAGAGATTATATTTCTGTCATCTGTACTTCTACACCATTTCTGTTGCAGCCACATTTTTTACTACATATTATATAATTAATATATAACATAAGGTATAGTAAAATGTCAATGTATACTGCTTTTCCTGACAGATTTCGTCGAAGGAGAATAAAACAGAAAAATCTGAAAGATCAGGTGAACGCCATGGTCGATATCTCCAAGGTACGTTCGTAAAAAGGCAACTGATATGAAACAATTTGTCTTATGATGAATATGCATTAACTATATTTAGAAAGCCAATATAATAAAATACACAGACTTAAATAAAAAGTCACCTCAAGGTAAAATATTTAAGAGATGAAAGCCTAACCACTTAAATATATTCCCCAACAACCATAAAGGATATACATAAAATTAAACATGTAATTAAAAAAAAGTCAACATTTTAGAAATAACACAAATTAAAGTGCCAAGTGACAATTAGAATGGTTGGATAGTCCTTTCTTGGTTGGCCAATTGTCCCATGTCCCATGGACCCATGGAAAGCCACCTAATATGCTCATGGTTGCTTCACTTCATTTACCCCTTTGATAATAAAAGGCAACCAGTCCACCAACCTGCACCTACCTACCCTTTCCTTGAAGGCACTTTTCCTTGGTTTCCAGTAGCAGCTCAACATATTAAAATCTACACTAGAAATTGCCTAATTGGAATTTTGGAATCTGATCTGTGATGCCACTCATTCATCCAGTGCATGCTATAGCTAGAGAGAACTTGACTTCCTTGCCAAGTCCCCCCATCGCCATTCGCCACCCAGGTCAACGGTAGATATGTTGGGCTATTAGCCTTGGTTTGAGAATGATAAGTATTTATTCCATAATTGATTATGACTTGACCTGCAGTTAGCAACACATAACATGGTGGTGGCCATTAAATAGGTACTTGATTCTCATTCAGACTTACAAGTACACCAGAGTAAAGTTCCAGAACCAATTTCTACTGTAAATCTGAAACCTAATTTTGAAAGTCAATTTGATGCTGGAAGCTGTATAGCCATGGACCATGTTCTTTATAAACATTCACTTTGGCCACCAGCCAACTAGGTACAAAGGTTACATAGTTCACTAGCATTCACATACATAGTTCACTAGCACTAACATAGGTCAAAGACCCCAGAAATATGTCCCATCAATGAAATGACAAATTGGTTGGGTCGTCCTCTAAATTTAAGGTTCCTTCCCTGCCCTGAACATAGATAGTTCTTAGTTTGAGCAATTTTGCCTTGAAATTTCATCTTAGAATGTTTTTAAATATTTTCCAGATGCAAATGATTATGACTGACTTGGATTACAACTTCACCTCTTCCCATCAAGACTTGGAGAAGAGGATCGATCAACTGGACAAGAAGCTGGATGACCTCAGCCGTCTAATCATGACAGCCCTGGAATCCCCTCAGATATCTCACTGACACAAAGATGTCAGCTTTCCTGGATTCTGTTTACCACTGGAGCATTGTCTTCCACTAAACTGCCCCTTTCGTTATCAGAAGGGTGGTGGTACACAACATTGACAATCTGGCTGCTTTTAGAACATCAATAGACTGATGAACTTAGATGAACTTATTAGATGACCACTTCTGGAGTGCCTTACTTTTTGGAATAAGAAAGCACTTGTGGACCAATGATTTTTATGGGACGCTTAAATGATAAACTGACATATCCATCATGAGATGGAATAAATGTATTTAAATATGGGAGATTTATGATGTAGATATACAAGATGCACATAAAATGATAAGTAATTACAGCAAGTACTTCCCTGGTTCTGGTATGTGCCTTGAGAATGACTGAGAGACTTGAGTTTCTTCTGGAGGATCCTTGAGCTGTGAGTATTTGACCATGGCTGTCTTGGGAGGTTAGGTTGGTTTGGTTTTAAGCATGGCAGGTCCCCGGGTATAAACTTGAAGCATGCCGGGTATTTTAAAGGGCCCAAGCCAAAGTTTAGCATAAACTGGACAAGAGTTAGAACCTCAGTGAGGTATTCTGTGTTCACATTTGTTCACGCTGTTTCCCGATTTCCATCATCTCTAGGACAAAAAGTGAGAGAGCTACATTTTGAGTTCCCTGGAACAGAAACAAAGGTAAAATGTTCCAACGAGGGCACTTGTTTTGGTAACAATTGACTGCTAGGGAATTTATCTTATTTTGGAGAGATTTCTTATGACATATTTCCTGTTTGGTCTATGGAACAGGAATTGCCTTCCAATTGTGTCCATTGGGACCCAGATGGAAAACAAGGCCGCCAAGGGGTTGTAAGTGTTCCCACCTTTATGCAGAAACTGTTTTGGCTTCTTTTTAAATCGATATGACCACTTCACATATGTTTGAAAAGTGCACAGAGGTGAGCATCAGCATTTCACAATGATAGGATTCTGAGAAGTATGCATATCTTAAATTAATTTACCAGAATAGCAGCACCCCTCTCCAAGCCTTTATGTTGGACATATATTACAGGACAAGGCAAGATTGCCTTATAATTTCAACTGCGTAATTTGCCAATTTTTTTTTAACCTTTGCCGATTAAATTGCCTGGGTTTGTAGTAGGTTTTCTTTAGGGCAACCTGTGGGTATCCTGTAAAGCAAGCTGCCCATGCACAGAGTTATTTTACTCATAGGAAGCTCCTGTAGAGGGTAGTTTCTTTTTGACTGCCATATTTTCTTCCTTTTTACGTTACAGGTCGCTGCAACAGGTAGGTGGATCAAGATTAGTTACTGCTACTGGGACAATTGCAAGTTACATACTCGCACAAGTCTCTAGCCAGCTGCAGCTTCACATACAGTTTGATTTTACATTCTTTGTTTGATCCTCCAGTAACTATAAAGTAAAAGGGCCTGTATATTTGAATGCACACAAGGTTAGTGTTTGTAGGGCGGCTCTCATGGTTTTGTTATATCTTAGGAAGATTGTACATTTGTATTGTGACATGTATAGCAGTCGTCATCATCTTCTTCTAGTTATGCAACTATACCATGCATGGAAGCCTAATAGGAATCTGTGACAATTGAAATATGGTAGCTGCCTTTGCCAAAGGTGTGAATAAGTTAAATACACATGCAAGAGTCTGGAAACATAGGCCTCAAGGTCTGTGACTAATCACTGACCTGTCAAAAATCGACCATGGACACTACACCCTTGAAAAACAAATAATCAATGCCAGCTCACAAATTATCTCATCAAAGGTTTTTTTTCAAAGTCTAACTGTGGGCTCCGGACCTTCAACCACCCTCATCTTTCTGCACTTCTGTACTGGAACATTGGAATGAATGGCACAGCTTATTAAAGTTGGTCAAACAGTCTGTGCAAACTAGACTTTGAATGTCACTTAAAAATAAAATTATTCACTGTGTAAAGGAAAATAATAACCCGGAGTCAGTTGCCTGTGGACATGGTCTATTCTTATGAACTGAATGATTGCGTATGCACAGAATATTATGATTAGAACAAAATCGAGTTAAAGCTCATAGTATTTAGATTTCTATGTTCAGATGAAATGAGCATTTTATGGCTGCTTTGGGAAACAGCTCTGTGTGTATAACCAATGCTTAAAGTGTCATGCCAACCTCAGTGGAAGACGCCAATAAGATGTTACCCGATCAACCAGGATTCTTGTTTTCATTACACCTGGAAAACCTCATTCATTTGTTACTAACAACATTGGGCCTGATTGATAAAAACTTTCCAAGAGTTGAGAAGGGAGACTATTATGGGACAACCTGGGTGATCCCAAAAAAATTACAATGGTTTTCTTAAAAATCATTTGCTATTAACTGGCAAATGTTTTCAATCCTGGACCAGATCCATTCCAAGTTTGTTGGATCAACAAGGTTCTTCCATGGTAGTCTCTTTTCCAGTTTTAGAAAGAGTTAAAAAATCAGGACCAATATCTCTTTTCCTTATTCCTTATTTTACTGGTTTATAAATTGCTTGTCTGTGACCTCCACTATGTGGCCAAAAGATACCTGACCATTAAACTGAATTAAACTGGTGGACATTGCATTTCAAAACCATGGCCCATATGTAGCTTGGTAACTTTGTAGATAACACAGCCTCTACTCTTCAGAAAAAGCTTTACATTTTGGAGCATGTCTTTGAGAATTTGTATCCATTCAGTAAAAAAAAGCATTTGTGACATCAGGTACTGATGTTGAACAAGGAAACCCTGCTCCCAGTTAATGTCAACGGTGGTTAGTAATGTTAAAGCAGAACTAAACCCTCTATACTCACCTGTCCCATTCTCTCACAGAACATCGCCATCTTCTTTCTTCTCTTGCTATAGACGATCTCTCACCATCATAATAGGCTGGGCAGAGGCAATGTAACTCCTAGGCAGGCGTGCGGGAGATCTGGGGAAACTGGCATTGTCGGGAATCCTGGCAACCAAAGATGAAGCTGCACAAGCAGCTCAGCTTTTTGACTGACACCTGAAGCGATTAGGCAGGTGGATTATTGCAGAAGAGACATCACTTGTCCCTTTATGAAATAATGACCTGTCCGATCGTGGATTTTTAAAAGTGGATCAGGGCTACATTTTGTCCATTCACGTTCCTCAACAGCCACCTCGTGTGTAGGGCACAGTAATGCTGCAACATAAATGTGTTTTCTCCAAACTGTTACCAAAATGTTGGAAGATCACAACTGTCTAAGATGCCTTTGAATGAATTGTACAATTATTTGTACGTTTCATCTAAACTCAAAAATTTGGAAAGATGTTGACATCATTTTGGCCATATAGCTAATGCACTGGTCAAGTGGTCACACAGGTTTTATATGAATATGTCCCAAATTTATAGCATTAAAGGCTAATATTCCAGTAAAACATTGCTAATACCATGCAAACCTTCTACACTGGGGCCCTCACTTTCAGGGTCACTGCCATAGTCACATCAGCTATGATTATGATGAAATTACTTGATTGATTTTGTATTGAATGAAGCTGGTAGGCTACAACAGTCACTCCAATGCTACCAAGGAATAAAAAATCATTTTACAGAGATTTTGTTTTATTACAATGCAAAACGTGTTTCCTTATAGACCTATGCAAATGTGTTTTATATGCCTTTAGGTTTGTATAGAATATATCAAAGAAAAAAATAAAAAAATTAAATATGCAGATGATGGCTTCTACCTTGTGTTTCAGGTCTGTCTCTTTCTTAATACAATAGTGTCAGATTTATACTATGGGATACTTACCTCCTTAAGCTGATAAAGCCCAAGGCAAAGACTGTTAAAGTCACCAGGTTGGTGTGATTTTTCACCCCTGGAAGTGTGTCCAAGAAAGACTGGGGTTAGAGAACAGGGTTGTATAAAGCGGTCTGTGTTGGCAGTAACCAGAAGTAGATGCAAATATGCAGGTAACACCTGGAAGTTACATATAGTAAATTATTTTGCTTAAAATTGCATTTTTTGATAAATTACCTTAACATATAACATCCTCTAGGTATATTCCTTTGTTCCAAAGGACCTAAGCCCACAACCAATCCTAGTTCCATTGCAGGGCGCCATCATCTTCCTTCTTTCCTATCTCTTGCTATCTTGAACCTGCACACAACTGCATGGTAGTTATCTCAGGAAGAGATGATAACTCCCATGCAGAAGTTCATTCGTTCCTGGCATGCGCAAGGAAGGCCAAGATTGTCAAGTTTGCACAGCTCAGCAAAGTTTGGCTTCTGGGCAGCATTTAGAAAGGTAAGAATAGTTATTGTCACTAGTTCCTTTCTGCAATAAACATCTGCCTGATTGGTAAATCCTCAAGGTTAGACTTTAGTTTCATTTTAATTCAACAACAATCTGCTTTTATCATTATTTAATTATTAAGTATATCTAAACAAAAACATACATTTCATATTCTGCAGCTAACCAGTTCCCAGATCTAGTGGGTACATTTGTTTCCTTTATAGCCCATAAATAAAAAAAGTTCCTTTTCATTCCGCAAGAAAGCCACTTTGCTTGTAACTTTCTGTGCAGCAAGCTGATAGCTCAAACAATGTGATCAGCTCTTACCAGTACTGTTATGGAGAGAAGAAAGTAGTTGTAGTCCAAATCAGGGGAGCACCCTGGGGTGACTACACTGCTCATGGAAAAATCCAGTATATAACACTTTATTTTAGGGTTTGGATATACTTTAAAGATGACCCACAGTGAGAGATTATGTAAATTAATATTGCTGACCTTATACTAAAAAAAATAGTTTAAGTGGCTGCTGTTCCGATTTTCTGCCTTAAATATCTTCTGAAACATTGATCCAGGATGAGTATGCAGCTCAGGTGTTCAGTAATTGCAACACATTCTTGTTTCAGGTGCGATCCCAGAAGATCAGCTTTGTATCCAGGCAAGTAGCACTCTTTAGAATGAATTCAGCAGTGGCACTTTCTAGTATAAGCCCACTTAAAAATGAATAAAAAAAAAAAGTGTCTCTTCTTTAATAAAAAAAAAACTTACCTGCCTTAGTGCAGTTTTATTAACTAAATCAGTGTGCATCAACCTTTTTAACAGGGGAGAAATAACTTTCAGGCTGTAAGGAACCTTTGCCATAATTACTATATCCACAGCTCACAGCACAGCTTTGCGGTTTTTAGGAAGAATGCTTTTTACATTGCTAGCCAGTGGTAAGAAGGTCATCCATAAAAATAGCCAAAAAGATCATTGGTGTCAAGGGTATCTGAACAGAGAGGCACAAATTGATCATTGCTCAAGGAACCCTAGCAACCCTGGATGAGAAACACTTAACCAAACTCATCTCTCCAGGCTCCATTGCCAGCATCTTCACCCGGTGGTCTTCTAGGTTCAGTAGCAAGCACGCAGGAGATCATTGGTTTCTGGCACTAGCTATGCTACGATCAAACACTAAGCTGTTAGTAGACATGTACATTATATAGATTCAGAGCAGGCAAGTAACTTATTTTTATTACAGAGGGACATCTTTTGTCCCTTCTGCAATAAAACCCTGGCTACTAACTTTTTTTTTAGCATAGTTCAGTTTTAAATAAATCTTTTTAATTTGCTGCACCACCTAGTGTTTGACCATTAGTACTGCAGACCATAAAGTTTTGAAGAATAAACATTTTAAGATCCCTGCTTTTACTATTACTACCCAGAAATGCTTCATCTTATGCCCAACATAGTAAGTATGACTTCTTTGGGTTAGGCCTCAGGTTTACATACTGTAACTGCAATGTTATTTCCTACAAACCACTGTTTTGATTGTTAGATGGTTAGTTTCTAGTTGCTCTAATTTTTATTGATGGCTTTTATATCAGCTTTGCTCTGGGTAATGTTAAATTTAGTTTTACATCATAGGCCTGATTTATTAACCTCCCTGGCAGTATGCATATTAAGTATTTTAAATGTAAAAGCAGTACATTTAAAAATACTTTTTAATTTTAAATTTCCTGCCTGGTCCCTCCCTGAATGAAGATGAATGATTATGAGAGGACGTAGGTGATCCAGCAATTCTGGAATGCATTTCTTAAAATCATTTCCTAATATTTTTTAAAAGGTTTTCAATTCTGTATCAGGTCCGTTCCGGGTTTGCTGAATCTCCTCCAGTCTTGGATAGCTTTAGCAAATGAAACCCCATGTGTCACCTGAGACACTGCTTGGGACCATTTGGGTAAAAAGGCTACAAGAACCAGCAAACCAACATCGAGGTACGGATCACTTTTCAGGAAGTTACTACCCCATTAATAAAAAAAAATTCAAGCAAGGCCCCATAATTTTATCAACATTGTTTTCAAAATCTTTACTTAAACCCATTTTTTAAATAATACTTTCCGTTTTTAATTAAATTTTTTACACCATCTAACATTTTACACATAAAATATATTCTCTCTGTATCTAAGTAACTTTAAACAATTTTACCAGTTTTGTAAGTTCCCCTTTAAAAGAGCTACCATGGCTATACCAGTGTTTCAGGACAACCTGTCAGTCGCAGTTTTGGTTTGGACTTTGCCTTGTTCTTTAGAGAATGCCAGAGATATTTGGACAGATTCGTAAAGCGGGTTCCACATTTGCATTGAAACTGGGATGCCAATGGATGAACCCAGCTATGGGCTTGGAGCTGGCGATACCCATGTAGCAACTTATTGCACACTGCGCAAAGGAAGTCCGTTTCACCCAGATGTTGTAGCTGGTGAAGCAGGAAGTGTAGGGAACCAACTGGCATTCGCCCGCAATCACAATGGTGCTTTTTTAAAGTGCTCTTCTTCCGAAAATCCTTAAGACGATGATGCTTTACCCGCCAGGATTGATAGAAACGGACACCGCAATCACGACATCTGTGAGGGGGCTTAGACCTACCTAAACACTGTGCCACTAACTTGGATGGCAAACTTGGTAGAGAATATGGTTTTCCAGATGGTTCAGCTTGTGGTCTACCAACCTTCTTCTCTGCTGGTTCCGAATACGTTCCAAAGACCTGTTTCTCTGCTGGTTCTAACTGCAATTTAAGGGACTCTTCAGATTTCAGCTTGGTTTCAGAGACTTGAGCAACATCCTCCACTACTTCTTCAGCAATCCCATAATACTCTGCTTTTTGAATAACAAGGCCTGCCTTATTTAGCAGAATCTCATGTACCTCTTCAGCCCCTACTGCAAGCTCAAAAACCGATTCCAGTGATGTTTGCGGGTTACGTTTTACCTCTATATGTTCTGCACATTTTTTGACAACCTGATCACACAAAGAAATGCTGTGTTGTTCATTTAGGCTTAGCTGGCTAACTAGCCTGCAATAACCTTGAACTTTTCCATCATCAACCCAGGTACCAGACATTCCTTTGTTTAAATCTCCATCAAAAGCGATGTCATGATCCAACGGGTTTTTGATGTCAAAGTCCTGCAGGTGTTCTTCATTTATGAGAGCTCTTTGGGCTTCAGCTATAACTTCTTTTTGGAATTCCTGTTCTTTCACATGCCAACGACTATGTGAAAGGAAGGCACATCGTTTGTTGAAAACTTTTTCACAATATTGGCAGGTGAAGATTTTCACAGGGCTAGTACATGCCGTGTCACTTTTCCTTGTTTCTTGGTTGGTCCCTTCAATAACAGTCACAGGCTCTTGGCTTTTCAAATGCCAGAGGGTGTGAGTGGTGTAGGAACAGTGCTTGTTAAACACTTTACCACAATATTCACAGGTGAATGTTTGAGTTGATATGGCACAGTCAACATTTTTAAGACCTAGAAGAGGAGTACTGACACGCGGGGTAGTCCCATAATATTCCTGGCTTCCTGTTGATGGCTCCACAAGTTTACTTACCATAGAGGATATTAAATTTTTTTCCTTGACATGCCAACGCATGTGGTTGGCAATTGAACAACGCTTATTGTAGACTTTATCACACTCTTGACATTTGTAAATTTTTGTAGCATTATGAGAGGTATTGGTGGTATCAGCTGGGTTCTCTTCACTGGTTTGGAAAGACAAATGGTGGTTCAAGTTAGTCCATTCACCATTTATTTTACCTAACTGGGGATGGATACCCTCTGTTTGTCTTGCCGAGTCCTGTTCCTTATTTGCTTCAGGAAATATTGGACTACAATTGGTCAGATTCACAACAAAAGAGTTTTCAAAGGCTGTCAAGTTTTGGGAAGTGTCATTACTAGAAATGCAAAATGCTTGCCTGCAGGTACTTCCTGATTCACACTCGTGATGTCCACAAGAAACATCGCGTTTGCTTTCTTGAAGGACTCTTCCTGATCCCAAAAATGGCTCCTGTCTCCAGGTTAGAATTTCTGAAGAACCAGGGTTGATGTCTTCAACCTCTTTCCCGTATTGTCCTTGTAAGCTCTGGAGCTCTTTCTGGGCTTCAGCACACATCTTCTCCAACCTATTCATTGTCTCTATGTTATTGCTATTTTGTTGCGTGCCCCCTAATGCCATCTTAATGCACACATGGTTCTCAAGATTGTACAAACGCCCAAACTGGCGCCCACACCGCTGACATTTGAAGCTTCTCCCCAAAGGATTGACTGACTTGTTACAATGCTTTTGGGTATCATAATAGCTGTACTTCCCCACGCTCTCTCTTGGATCTTGTCCGCAGGATAAAGTGGTTTCTGTGTGCACCCCTGTAGAGTAAGGCTGTACCTGAGAAAAGTTTGAGGACGAGAGGGCCTCAGTGCAAGAGATGCTTGATTCTTCTAAATAAGGTGCTATAGAAAGAGCTTGTGCTAGAAGGTCTTTGCTGTATGCATTGTTCAAAACAAGAGAATGGTCTTCCCTTTGTTCTCCATTTATATAAAAAAGGCCTGGTTGTGTCCCTGTGGTGGATAACAAACTTTTCTCCAGTTCATCATTTTCCACAACTCGATTCTTAATGTCAGTATCAGGACTCTGCATTTCCAGGGTCTTGACCTCTGGGGACAGGGAATTAACATATTGTTCGACTAGGCTCTCGTCACTGCTTGAGTCATCAAAGTAAGGGAGGTGGTGCCATAGAGGTAAGTCCCGCTTATTTTCCTGGAGAGAGAGAGAGAAAGCAACAATAAATTCCAAAAACAAAAATACAGTAAGCTGGTAAAGTCCTAATTCATAATATACATGTATGTAGCCATACACTATATGGTCAAACGTTTGTGGACACCTGGCCACCACACCATACCTACCCAAGAAGGGTAATAGCCATGCATCAGTACTGCTTCAAAACATTTTAGAAAATGGAGCTTCTAAATGTTTTTCTTACAAAACATGGGGAGAAACTTTTTCTGTTATATATTTTTATGCCTACTGCAAGAAAACTGCTCTCATCCAACAGTGGTGCCCTTTTAAACGAACAGGCAACAATTACCACACTTTCTAAGGGCTGTGGAAAGAAAAGTGAGGGCTGTTTTACCTACTAGATTGACAATCTCCATGGTTTTGGAACGGCATGTCCAACAACTCCAAAAATATTTGGTCATATAGCATTTTCAGGTGGAAAAGAAAAAAAAGTAGGGGGTCACATGGCAGCTGAAACTTGTTCTAACAAAGGCTGCTAGTGCCCTAATGTGTTTCTTCCTGCAATACCAAACATACTGATATCATAAAGCCATCAGCATAAGTGTTGTACAATCATTAGATTGTTAGTTTCTGTAGAAAACACAGACTGATGTGAATCATCCATCTATGTACTCCAAGGTGTTACCTGATATAATGGAGACTGTGACAACAGTTTGGGAAGGCTCTGCTCTCTTCCAGCATACCTACATACAAAGCCAGCTCCATAAAGGGAAGGTTTAATGGGTTTGGATTAGAGGAAGTTAACGGATTTGTACAAAGCCCTTACTTCAACCTAACCTTCTGGGACCTTTTTTAACATGGTAGAACCTTACAGAATTGTTTTCAGGTCTTCTGGGAATTACTATATCCACAGCTTACAATACATTTGCATGTTGGTCAATGGGAAGGATTCATCTTATATTGCTGGCCAATGGGAAGATTGTCACCCTTACAGAAAGCCAAATAGATCATTGGTGTCACTTACAATGGCTTGAGGGGCAGAAACTACTCAATGCTCAAAGAACCCCTGGCAACCTTTGGAGAAAACCTACTTCTTCAATCCAAATGAACCTCAATGACAAATGGAATTGGAATAATAACCGTGAGCCAGGTCTTCTCCAACAGTGGTACCCGACCTCACAAATGCTCTGCACAAATTGGAAGAATAAATAAATATACCTACCAATTTTATTAAAATGTGATCTTCTAATGCTGAGGAGCCATCATTGAGTTCTACTTCAGCACCAACCTCCATGCCATGAAACATATCCATGCTAAACAGCTACTTGGTCACAGTACCCTGTTAGGTGACACAAACAAAGTAGATAACAGTGAGATGAAAGTTGCTTCCCATTTTTAAACACCCTAGCTTCTTATATTTTAGGACTTTAAAACAACCCAACATGTTTAGAGCTGCCTAATGGTAATTACTACAAGCCTTAAAATTTAAAACTCTTCAGAATTACTTTGAAAGTACATAATTCTTGAAATGACAAAGCTCTGCCACCAGCCAAGTAGACATGCACCACCATTGCAGAGGGTTTCAGCAGATGCGGTTGCTTGGAGAGATATACATTTATCTGTCTCATAAATCTATCATATTACTCTAAGAATGTCTCAGTAATATAGAATAAGCATGTAACGGTGTCGTTCAATGGACAATGATGCTTATGTTTGGCTTTAATGGAAGGAGACACAGACTGATAAGACTACAGGAAGCTTACACCATCAGTCTCACGGAAATCTATAATTATTGGAACCCACCAAAAAATTTATAAAAGGTTGGCATAAAGACCACATTTCAAGGGGAGCTAAATGCTAGGTAAACACTAATTTTACCCCACACAAGCCTCCCCTGTGACTGCCACCTTGAGCAAGCCAACAAGAAATGCTGGGCAATGCTTCCCAACCAGCAGTTTTTGGCCTTAGACTTTCATGCACAAGTCACATGGTCCTGAACAGAGGTACCCTCGGGCAGACCCAACCAATTAGTAGCAATCCTGTCCTTCTGACCACTGTGGATGTCATCTAATGCTGGCAGCTGAACCTTGGCCATGCTGGCAGGGGAACATTAGTCAGCCTTATCTGATGGAATAATGAAGAGAGCAGCAGAAGAAGGAGAAGGTCAGATTGGGTGTCGGTGTAAATGTAGACCTGCTACAAATCCAATGATCTGTAAATGCCCAAACCAAAATTTATCATCATCAGACTAAGGCTATGAACACCCGTCGGATGATTCCTGCCTGAAATGAACAGTCGCGCTCCTATTGGGCAAGAATCTGACGTGTACATTGGTCGTTCATGGATCTACCATCCTGGTTGATCCATGGATGACCGACGGAGAATGGCCACAATTTAGGTCAATGAAGAAGAGCACAGCAGCGTGCCGCTTGCTCATTCTCCCCTCTGCATAGAACAGAACAGCGCTTGTTCATTCATCTGTCGCTCTTTTGGTATTTACAGCGACAAATATTGAACATGTGTACGCTTCCTAAAACTGGTTTGCCAGATGGGTATGAAAACTAAGAATGCGCACAGGTCCTGATTCCTGGTTCTTTCAAAGGATAGATTCCAAACTGTGCAGTCTGTTACAGTGCATTATGATGAATGCTTTATGAAAATAAAAGAAAATTACCTATTTCTTGGCAATACAGCAAAGACTTAGGAGGGAATGAGCCCTAATTAAGTTCTCTAGGCCAAGGACATCATGTGTGAGGACAAGAAGTGGAAATAAATTTAGCATCTAAGTAGCGATAGTAAGAAGGACAACATGGAGAGCCCATGGAATGGAGGAGTGGGGAGTACAAGGGAGAAGGGTACAATAAGAAAGGGGGTAATACAGATGAATTATTGGTCCAAGGTGAACAAAAGAGTCTCAAACAATAGAAAGCTGTGTTATACTAGATAAAGCATTTCCAGAATAGTGGGTAAGGATACGACAAGCCACCCGGGACTGCTGTGACTCAAACACCAAGTCACATTGCAGTTACCCACTTATCAGGGGCCCAATTTCAACCAATGCCCAGGAGCAGCTGAAGGATAGACATTTTCTGGGCTTTAGGAAATGCCTGAAAAATAAAAAGCTATAGGAGCGGTTTCCTAGTGTTGCAGTTGGCATGCAAATGCTTGGCAGAGGTCTGATGAGTATTCATATCCATAGGAGCAGTTGAGCGGCGTACCGCCCATGACATGCTACATGTAGTCTCAGCACCACCTAAAAACTGTAACACAACCACCACTACCTATAAAAAATAAAAACACATCTGTTTCAGTAATACAGAAGGAGCATGGTGGCTTCTGCTTTATATTTTCAAAGCAGTGAAATGCTAGGAAATGCAAATCTGAGCAAACCCCTAGGATAGTTATGGAACTCCTTGTTGGGACTACTAATATCCCTAAAAAAAACTAATCGAAGGGGGTGGGATTTATTATTATTAAACAGGATTTATATAGTGTCAACATATTAGGCAGCGCTGTACATTAAATAGGGGTTGCAAATGACAGACTAATACAGACAGTGATACAGGAGGAGAGGACCCTGCCCCGAAGAGCTTACAATCTAGTATTTACTCAATTTTCCCCTTATAGTTTGCTTACCCTTTACTCAGATTATTCGGGGATGTTGAAGAGCAGCCATTTCTAAATGTGATATCTGTAAGAGAGTAAAATATGACAGTTATATAAAATAAGTGAAATTTGTATACCCTTAACAAATCTCCACTTTAATTCCACACATTCCATTGATTAATCCGTCCTTTAAGGCAGATTCTCACCTGCTTCTGTTACAAACACCATTGTTGTGCTTTGATGAAACAATTTAAATTGAGGGCCTAGTAAGAGAATCCGCACTGCCAACATCCCTGGATAGGAAAAAGTTTACCATGTCGGACGGTTAACAAAATATTTGCACTTTTTACAAGGATCCCCTAAAATTTTATTGCACATGTATAGTATATCTTAGTATTATTTTATTATTATTATTATATTGTTATACTTAAAGATGGTATTGTATATAGCATGTATAGATTTATGAAGGTAACGGACTAGTATTACTCTATAATTCAGTTTGTATCGTATGTCTCTACCACCCCTGAGGAAGCCTAGGACGGCGAGACGCGTCAGAACCAAGACGATTGCAATTGCACATTGTACATTTTTTCTAACTAGCATATTATGTTGGAAGTGTCACAGTGGTGCAATTGTATTGTGTCTAGTGCCAAGTTGGCCAAACTTCACCTACATCAGATTTTGCTTTTATTTCCTATACACCTAAAAAATCTTTTGAAACAAGAAAACTTTGTTTGATTGCCATAAAAATCCACTAATGTTTTTCTTTCTTATCCTCATACCTATTGGTAGAATTTTGATATTTTATCGTGGATTTATAGGGGCTGTTCCTCGATTGATGAGATTCTTCCTGGGGTCATCAGTGTAATCACCCGCTGGTAGCAGGCAGGTAGTCCAATTCCTTTTCAACAGGAACCAGAATTTGTAATGTTCTGTTGGGCACATGTAGGCTATGATGTTCACATGTAATCCTAGGTATTGCATGCTGAGACCTGTAGTACTATAACACATAGTAAACACAACCCTTATTTTATGTACAGCACTGCGTAATATGTTGGTGCTATATGAATTCTGTTTGATAATAACACAAATTGTCTGTCTTCTAGGGCAGGGGGGCGATCTTACTAAGAGCCCTGCCCGGGACAGCAGGAAGATAGCTTGACATACTGCAATGCATTGAGAGGCATGAGGCTCCTCACTGCATTTGTTAAACCATAATATAATGGAAGTTGTTAACGGACATATACTGGTAATCCAACATGGCGGATCACTAGCAACCACCTAAGACATCTGTAGACACCTGTATTCACATTAGATGATGACGTCATAAATAAGAAATAGGAGTACTTGGAAATAGGAGAAAAACAAGCTGCATGCCAATGTCTAACAAGCATGCTGGGCCATGCAGTTCTACAAATGCAGAAGCCACAAAATGCGTATGCATGCTCATTGCAAAAGTGTTATGCACATGGCCACCAACTGCCTCTGTCTAACACGCATGCTGGGACGTTTCTACTAAAGCATAAGCCACAGAGTGCAAATGACTTTTTCATTAAGTATGCATGTGTGATCTGCAGCTTTTACTTTCGTAGAACTACAGGTCACAGCACAGCCATCAGACGGAGGTACCAGGCTCCTGTTGTCCTGCCAGGCTTGCTGGGGCTTGTAGTTCTACAAGAGACACAAAAGATGGTGCATTTGCACTGCAATTCACGGCTCCTGCTTCTGTAGAACTACAAGCCTCAGCACGCCTGTCAGAGACACAGGTCGTTGCATATGCAGTGCTCAACCCAGAAATTTTTATAAGCCGGGTGGGAAGAAATTGTAGGTGGGTGGCAACCCCTGTATTGTGACCAAACTCTTTAGTAACCACCCAAAAAGTGCCGGGTGGTGCACCCAGCTAAAAGGGCCTGGGGAGAAACCTTATATGGCTTATTTTACAGCGCATGCATGCACATTTTTGAGCTTGTTTGACATGCATGCTGGGGATTATAGTTCTACAGAGTAAAAGGCAAAAATGGTACACATCTGCTATATTATAAAAGCTGCATGCAAACCTCTACCGCTTCTGACAAGTATGCTGGGATTTGTTGTTCTACAAAAGCAGAAGCCACAGCTTGCGCATACTATAAATGATGTATTACAACAGTCATATGCAAACTTCCGCCTCTGTCCCACAAGCATGCTGGGCTTTGTAGTTCCACAAAAAAAAACCCCAGACGAATCTCACAGCATTGCTGCTAGCATACATGCAGCGCTGCCTAATATGTTGGCGCTATATAAATCCTGTTTATTATTAATATTAATAATAAAGCTACTTACTGGAATGCAATGAAGGGCAACCAGGACTGCAAGTCACTGTCCTCCCTCTTTTAAACAGGTACATCACAAGACAATAACCAATCAGAGAAGGCAATGTGACTCCCAAAAAGCCTGCAAAGTTTCTCCTAATCCCCACTTACCACCAATATAACCCCTGCAACCAGGAAATGAGACATTGGAGCTCCAACCTGGAAACACTCTGAACTCACACAGCATGCTGGGTGGAAGTGTAGTCCTGCAAGTTTGCAACAACTACATTACCCATCATGCACCAACTACATTACCCATCATGCAACAAGCACACAGCCTGCAGTTGGGCTGCAGAGATGCTTTGCAAGGCATGTGTTAACCCCTTCACTGCTGAGCTGGCTTTAACCCTCTTCGACACATGCCATACAAATAACAAGCAGGAATGTCCAGAGAGAAGCACGATACCAAAATGCCAACCATTAAAAAAAATAATAAAAATAAATAAAAAATACAAAACGAAAAAAAATATTCACAATTAATATAAATAATTCAATGTTGGCGTCTTTATGTGCTATTATGTTTTGTTTTACAGATGCACTGTCCTTCCTAGCGCACGGCAACGCACAAATAAAGTACATGCGGTACCGTGCGTTGTGGCAGGATTGCAGGCTGGCTGGGCACAAGCAATACCATGCGTTGCAGACCTGAACCTGGTCTTAGCATGTGTTGCTTTAAATTCGAACTTTCACTAAACAAAAAAACACTTTTAACGGTGAAAAGCCCTCGAACAATCCACAAACCGAGCCCAGTGATCCTGCATGGTCTTTTGGTCAATTGGTAAAAAAAAAAATGCCAATCTCACTGCGCATGTTTTTTTTACAAGAAAGCCCCTGATGAAACATGTTTTTTTGACCTTCAGTAATTGGTGCCCTGTCCTGAATGAAATTGTTTTATACTTATATGGCTAAGGAGTAGTAATATTAATGTGATTTCCAATTTTACTTTCTTGATTTACCATAGTTCAGTTATTCCAATAATAGTTTTGAGCTGTACCTTAGCCACTAGAGGAAGGGTAAATTACCCAGTAAAAAGCCTAACAAAAGTTTAGAATACCAAAAGTCGAACATTTATGATCATCTCTGACAAAACAAAAAATGTCTGGACAGTTCTCCCAATGTTGTTTAAGTGATCTGCCCTGCTAACCATCGGATAACTGAACAGTTCTCTAATAGGGAGGGCATAGCGGGGAGACTCCTTGCCCTCCACAAAACATACAGTTAGGTCCATTAATATTTGGATAGAGACAACATTTTTTTCTAATTTTGGTTCTGTACATTACCACAATTAATTTTAATGATTCTGCGATCATCCGCCACTGTTGTCTTCCGTGGATGTCCCCGTTTTGGAGTCAATTGTCCAATTACTTCTGAGCCCCTGAAATGAAGTGATTGTGTAAAAATAGGATTTAGTTCCTCACATTTTATGCAATCTTTTTGTTCAACCCACTGAATAAAAGCTGAAAGTCTGCAGGTCAGCTGCATAGGCAGCATGGTGGCTCAGAGGTAGCACTCTTGCCTTTGCAGAGCTAGGTCCCAGGTTTGAATCTCAGGATATTATCTGCATGGAGTTTGCAGGTTCCTCCCGTGTCTTTGTGGGTTTCCTCCCACATCCCAAAAACATGCAGTGAGGTTAATTGGCTTCTCTCTAAAATTGTCCTTAGACTGTATAAATGACATATGACCACAATAGGGACATTAGATTATGAGCCCCTTTGAGGGACAGTTGGTGACATGACTATGGATTTTATACAGTGCTGTGTAATATGATGGTGCTATATAAATACTATATATAATAATCTGAGTTGTTTCATTTAAACTTAATTGTGGTAAAGTACAGAACCAAAATTAGAAAAAAGTTGTCTCTGTCTAAATATTTATGGACCTAACTGTAACAGCTCTTTCTGTGCACTATTTTTTTTTTAGTGACTATTATTGGACATCTGTACAGGGCAAATGCCTTGCATTGAGGAAAGAGAAATAAATTACAACTACTATGTAGAACTGCAAAACAGGATATATTTAATGTACAGCGCTGCATAATATGTTGGCGCTATATAAATCCTGTTTATTATTATTAATAATAATAATAATAATAATAATAATAATAATATATGTTTATATGCAGCAATCTACAATTTACTAGTCCATAGATATGGTGGCTGAATTTATTTCCCTATTTTTTTAAAGAAGTTTTCCCAGCCATCTGATTCTGTCATAAACACACTTTCTGTCCCAGGTTGCCAGCATTGGCTCACTGAACTGTATCTTTTAGGGAGCAGTGTTGTCTTGTTAGGCCACCTTACTTATCTGGACTATTAATAATATACAGTATTTAATGTACAGCGCTGCGTAATATGTTGGTGCTATATAAATCCTGTTTAATGTACAGCGCTGCGTAATATGTTGGCGCTATATAAATCCTGTTTAATAATAATAATAATATTTATATAGCACCATCATATTACACAGAGCTGTACAAAGTCCATAGTCATATCACTAGCTGTCCCTCAAAGGGGCTCACAATCTAAAGTCCCAACTATAGTCATTAATGTAGTCTAAGGTCAATTTAGGGGGCAGCCAATTAACCGCATGTTTTTGGGAGGAAACCCACACAGACACAGGGAGAACCTGCAAACTCCATGCAGATAGCGTTCTGGCTGGGATTCCAACCTGAGACCCAGCGGTGCGAAGGCCACCGTGCTGTCTACCCTTTTACACAAAATGACATTTCGGAGTTTAGGTACGCTTTAAGTCAGCCCATTCTAATGAGCATCCTCAAAAACGGATATGCTACATTTTTTTTTGGCAAAGGGTAGCAAATAAAAGCCGACGCTAGAATTTTATTCCCCCAGACGATCTTAAACTTTTATCTGTTTGGGGCTTATAGTGGACTCTCCAATAAAATGGAAGGTTCGTTTACATTGTTTGCACCCCGGCCTCCCATCTCCACAACTGGGGTCTATTTATGAAGCAGTGAATTTGATATTTGTTAAAACATACCCAAATACTGCCAATGAAACACATGGACCTGGATGACTTTCCATCAGGGAATGTTTCAGTGAATGTCAGGTTCACAGCTTTATAAATAGACCTCTATATGTACAGGTAAAAAAAGGAATGTACATAACGTATTTCACTATCACTGGGTGTGACGTCGCCATCGTTCCAGGTACTTTGGGACACAAAGTAGGTGGAATCTTGTTAGAAGACGTTGCAAAAGCGTCTTTTTTTGCCTGCTTTGCGTTCCATGGGACTCTATCTGGAAGGTCGGTGCCATCACCTTTGACTAGGCACCGTTGTACAAAGATGGGGGAAAGGGAAGTATGGCTGTCACTTTTTTCTGGACAGGTTTTTCGCCTTTTTATGGTAGGCAGTTCAGGGTGGGGACCGGTCAACGTAAGCAGACCTTCCATTTCTCATTCTTTGTTCCATTTCGGTGCTGCTGATCACCTTTAACTCTTTCTACCTCCATGCACTCCAGTGATGTGCATGACTAACATTTGCAGAATTTGTGAAAAGGCTCCACTAGACACCACAGGGGAGCGTTGTCACCCTAATAACAAAACCAAAGTCCCCCAAAGTATGATGATTATTTTATTGTAATTTTTAAAGAAATGAAACTGACTTTTGACAGTATGAGATTTTTTAATGTCTATGGAAGAAATTTGGGGCTTAATAGCACCTGGGGGCTACAATACAGAGCATGAAGTCACACATAGCCAATGTACTGCACACTGAGCTTTGTTTTATGTTCTTTGCAGTTCTGTTGTTAGGTTGCCACGGTAACCACTTCCGGTCTCCGGGCTTCTAGGAACTATTCTGCCCCGGAACTTTTTGTTCAGTCAGTGTTTGCAGGGACTGTTTTACTGCTGGACCGATGCGGAAGTAGAGTGAGTGCAGAGCTGGTGAGTGGTTGTCACGTTTGACAGGAAGGGGATTATTTATCCTCATAGGGGGTATATTTAGCAAGCAATTGCAGGAGCTGAGGTAAAGATGGGGAGACTTGCTTGTACATATTTTTCAGATACAGAAATGAGGTGTAAAGAGAACCAGTCACCAGAGAGCTGGGGTCATGGATTTGACGTGACAGGGGGGAGGGGTGCTTTTATTATGACTTTATCCTAATGTGTCCCCCTTAACTGCATTGTTACCTACCCCCTTCCTCGTGCATTGTTACCTCCCCCCTTCCTTGTGCGTTGCTACCCACCCCCCTTCCCCCCTTCCTGGTGTGTTGTTACCCACCCCCCTTCCCCCCTTCCTGGTGTGTTGTTACCCACCCCCCCTTTCCCCCTTCCTAGTGTGTTGATACCCACCTCCCTTCCTGGTGCGTTGTTACCCGCCCCCCTTCCTCCCTTCCTCGTGTGTTGCTACCTACCCCCCTTCCTTCCTCGTGCGTTGCTACCTACCCCCCTTCCTTCCTCGTGCGTTGCTACCTACCCCCCGGCATGTGCAGAAGAAGCAGCCTGCGGCCTGCCAGAATATGTATCCCAGGAGGCCGCGGGTTGCAGCAGTAAAGAATATGGTGATAAATCCACTTTAAATCTTCCTACCAACAACACAGTTAGATAGAGGGGTTAGTTAGTTACCAGGCAGAAAATGTTAAAGTTGTCCATCATAAAAGGGTTAAAGCAATTTATATAGAGATGGATTGCTTGCAGATTGTGTTTCACTAATGTTCAATGTTCTCTAATGAAGCAGAATCATGTCTGACTCTGGGCACAGCCAGCCTAGTATGTACGTTCCTGGGCGCAGCAGAAGACGCCGTTGGATGGACCAGGGACCCTCCGGCAACCTTAACCTGTCCGAACCTCCGCGAGAAAGAGACCCCATGGTACGTGACCGGGATCAGGACAGATGGGAGAGCGTGTGGTTATCCTTCTTCTAAACATAAACCTTCCATGAAAAGTTTATGTTCTAGAAAATAAGGCTTGTGACATTGCGGGTGGTTGTGGACTGAACAATAAGGAGGCGATTTTAATGATCTGGGTGGATTATTTTATCAATATGTACAGGTAGTCCCCGGGTTACATACGAGATAGGGACTGTAGGTTTGTTCCTAAGTAAAATTTGTATGTGAGTTGGAACAGGTCCATTATTTTAATAAATGCAATTAGGACAGCTGTTTGTCTCAACATATTATTAGGCAGTGTGGTGTCAGTTACTGTATAAAATCCTCACTGTGAGCTAATCACAAACAAAGCAAAAAAAAACTTTATGGAGCCTAGACATTCATTAACTATTGCAGCAAGCTGTGCTTTGATATGCAAAAAGAAACAACTGCAGAGTTTGTCTTGGTCATTAAAGAGTTACAAGAGGCTGCAGAACAGCAAAAGATTTCTTCTGCAAGTCATGCAAACCACCCCCTCCCCCCATCAAGCATCTGTCCTGCACAAGAACGAGCAGGGAAGCCCTGTTCCTATCTATGAGATGTCCATATGTTGGATGTCCTTAACTCGGGGACTCCTTATATATATAAAATGATCCACCCAGATCATTATAATCAGCACCTTACTGTATACATTTTATAGTATTCCCCCCAGAAATTGTTTTAACCTGGGTGGGATGAAGCTGTAGACAGGGCAACACACAACAAATTTGTCCCTAGTTGTTGATGCCATAGGTGTCCAGTAACCCCTATAATTCTGTCAGCCATCTACCACCCCCTATAATCTTATAATGCCCACCTCGTTAGTATGTCTCATTTTTTCATTATCTTTGTATTATGCCCCAACTGTCAAGTGCCCCTGTATTGTGACCCTACTTTTCAATACCAACCCAAAAACAGCCAGGTGGTCACTGAAAAGTGCTGGATGGTACACCTGGTAAAAGCGACTGGGGAGAACACTGATATAGATATGTGTGTATCAGCACATAGACAATAATTTTTTTTATGAATATACAATATTTAGAACACTGAAAAGTGGAGCTGATTGCTTTAGGCCAGCTACGTTGATTTTTACCTTCACGTTCAGAGTTATCATAATATGCTAGCAACTGTTAACAAGAACTAAAACAGTCAGGCTGACATGAGGGAGAACTAAAACCATTAAAGAAAACCTCTGTTTTAAAATAAAGTAAACGTTCTGAATAGGAGCAGATACCATGAGCTGCCCGGTGACTTTCCTTGGCTGTCTAGATAAGGGATGCCTACTGCTCAGTCTTGTGAAAAAAGAAATCCTCAATGGGTATACCTCAATCATAAAACCAAAGAATGCTGCACCCAAGTGCCAAAGTAAGACTAAATCAGAGAGAAGGGCATATAAAGGTCTTTAAACCGTTTTTAGAGTACAAGTTTGACCTCTGAAGCCAATTCTCTTCTTTTGCTGCACCACCTTCTTTGGTGGTTCTGTTACACTTATATGATAAAGTTTGTACATCATTTACTTTTTGTTTATGCTGCTGCTGTACCTGTCAGTATTATTGTAAAACATTTTTTTTTCATGTTGATATATTCATTGCAATGTGCTTTATAATGACATATCTTGTCCCTAGGATGGAAATGATGAGAATTCTGGCTACACCATGCAGAAGACCCCTATCATCTTGGCTAAACCTTCCGCTGAGCGTGTAAGTTGCTTTATCCTGTTACCTAAAACAGAACTTTCAAATAGAATTTTTTTCCCTTTACTTGTTAAAAACCCTCAATATATTCACAAACTGAGTCCAGTGAATCCCGCGCTGTCTCGACTTTACTCTTCTTTCTGGTGCTCGCCATTCTGTTCATCGTTACTATCTTATTTTTTCCGGGTTCTCCCTCATGTCATTTGAACTCAGGCTGTGTGGGAGCAGGTAAATAAAAATCAGGTGCCGCTCTCACTGCACATGCATTATTAGTTTACTATGATGGTGATACCTCTGAGTAACTGATTCTTCATACCTCTTGGAAGAGCCGGGCCAGGTAGTCATGTGGACCCCAATTGTCTATGAAAATGTACTTTTAAGAGTTGTAACGCCTTAAATTTGTTTTATAATCTTTATTATGTTTAATTTTCTCTTCTTATCATTACCCTATTCTTTAGCCAAAGCCGGCCCCTGCTCCAGCTCCAGCGGCACCAGAAAAGCCTATTGTCCTTATGAAAGCCAGAGAGGACGGTAAACCAGCGCCAACAACAGAGGGTGCCACTCTGCCACCATCTGCCTCTACAGCAAAAGTGGAAAAAGAAGGACAGCGCCCCACACAGCCAGTGTACCAGATTCAGAATCGAGGCATGGGCAGCGCTGCCAATGCTGGTGGAAATGTTGATCGTAAGCCCCTCTCTAGAAACTCCATTATATAAATGAAAAGCTTCTTAGCAAAAAAATGCACCTAAAAAGAAACCAAATACCTACCTGTTCAGCTGTCTACGACTTCCAGTCTCCCCAAAGTTTGCTAGGCAGCCAACATATCATGATTTTTGATACCTTAAGTTCCCCAGCAACTCTTGCCTATTACCACCCTGCAATTCTTAGGCATCACCGTAAGTGTTCGTTTCCCAACAGATTTCAGACACCAAATTACCTGTATGAGAGCAGTGAACAAGGAGAAGACTATTCTGTCTCCTCCTTACATTTACTTTCTTTGTAAAAAAAACAAAACAAAAAAAAAAAGGTACTTATATGACAGGGTCTTTTTAAGACATTTTAATAAACAGCGGGTTAGAAACAGAAGCTTTAGAGCATTGTTTCTCAACTCTTTTGACATGAAGGAGGAACCCTTGAAATAACTTTCAGGTCTTCAGGGGACCCCTGCTGTAATTGCTATCACAGTTCACTGTGTTATCTGTTAAACTGATTCACAAACTGCTCATTGCTAAAGGAACCCCTAGTAGCCTCTGGAGGATATCTTGTTGTAAAACACTGCTCTACTGACCTTCTGGTGCCCTCTATTCCCACACACACAATTAATTTTTGTCAACCCACCCGAAGAAATGAAAGAATGTGTAAAATTGAACTGGAGGTCTCCAGCGCATTTTTGGGGGTAATTGTGTCATTCTTTTAACTACTGTTTTTTTATTGTCTTGCAGCTGTGGTTGGCCAGGCTAAACTGATGCCTCCTCAGAAGATGAAACACAGCATCAAGCTGGTGGATGAATACATGAATTGGTGTGACAGTGCCATTGAGGTAGGTGCAGGCCCTTTTCACCTCAAATATAAAATCAACTTTGCAACTCCCAAGTTGGAAGGAGAATAGCACAACTGAGTCTCCAGTTGAAATCTGTCTGTCTAATCACTAATATAAACCCTTGTGTGTGTACAAATATTTCTAGTGCAGGGTATTGTACAGCTAAGCAATGCCTGAGCAGATTGTTTAACCCAACCCAACAAAATCTCAAATGTCTGTTTGTGGAGAATGGACACAAACATAAGAATTCATTAGAGAGCAGTACCCCATAACAACGATAGATGGCACTTTAGAAGATTGAGTTGAGTTACTGAGCTTGTTACATCATTACTGCTCTTGATGGAGAAACAATTAGAGAGTATTAGATCTATCATGTCTTTATCCCAGTCTAAGATAGCTGTTCAACATTCTGAAATATCGTGTCTTATTTTTTTTGTAATTTTCAGTTTTTGCTGGATCAGACAGATGTCCTTGTGGTGGGAGTTCTTGGATTTCAGGGTACAGGAAAATCAACGATGATGTCCCTTCTTTCTGCCAACTCCCCAGATGATGACCAGAGGTAAAACTGGCAGGAAACAATGCATGTTGTGACTGTGTATGTGCACAGAGTAAGTTGTGTGCCCTAAATTATGATGAATGCTACTATGCTGGGCCTGGCTGTGAGCCAAGAAGTACTGCAGTCATCTGTAGTATAACATATGTTGCACTTCAGGCAACATAGCTTACTCCGCACTCATACACAGCAGGGGTAGCTTACAAGGGATTTTATATTCTTATTAGAGGAAAGACATTTTATAACATATCAGATATTCAGTGGTGGGAAGCAAATATCAGATATCCTGATTTTCTGTAGGGAACCAATGAGGATCCAGGGCTGGATACACAGGATGCTAGCAGTCTAGTAAGAGGCTGAATGCTGTACTGTCTAGTAAATGATATAAGATGGTTGGTAATATACAGCGGACAGGAGGGTGAGGTTGCTGATGTCTTTTAGAACAAACAAGCAGTAGTACAATTTTTAGTTTTCAATTTTTTAGTAAGCTTTGTGTATTGTTATGTTTTCCAGATCATATGTTTTCAGAATGCAGAGTCAAGAGGTGAGGGAGAGAGCCGGTAACCAGACTAGCGGAATAGACTTTTTCATCAGCCAGGAGAGGATAATCTACCTGGACACACAGGTAAAGAACGACTGTAGTGCGAATGAGTAAATGTACCCCATACATGGCTAATTAATATCCAAAATAGTTCTATAAAAGTTCAAGGCCTAACCCTCTTTTATGAGCCTGTATGTGTGTGCCAAGGCTGCCTCCCTCAGCTAATCAATACTCACATGTATTGTGATTTGGTAGAAAGAAAAATTCAATGAGGTAATAATTGGATAATTTTGGGATTCTTTCCTCACCATTCTTATTCATCAAAACTGCCTTTTGCAGTGGGAATTCCTTTTCATAGCAAGTGTTCAATTTATTTCTCTAGGGTCCTATTAAAACATGCGCATTGTAGAAATAACAGTCCTGCATTGTAAGATATGTACACACATCAGATGATTGTGTTATTGTGCTCGTCTCGGACGTATTCTGACAAGCTTACCATCCCCCCAACATCAATTATCAATCTACTGAACCAATGAATGAGTGAACAATAATAAACACTGTTCAGTCATATGGGAGGAGAATACAGTGGGGAGCATCTTACATATCCTTTCCCCTTGCCCATCTGCAGAACAGAACAGCGGTGTATGTGTACAGCGCTCGTTTTTCGTCTATAACTCAAAATGATCATGAAAGATTATTTCCAACAACAGACATCTAACCTTTATTATAGTATGGGGCTTTAGCAAAGACATTGATAAATGGCACAATCTGGAGCGTCGGAAAACATAGGAAAGCTCTGTCTGCTGAAGGAAGGAGAGATAAGTAAAAGTGCTTTTTTAATGGTATACTGTAAGCACCACTGTACGGATAAATTTGATGTTTTCTTTGAATTTTAGCTTTTATATTCTTATCATAAGTATAGGCAGTACATATTGTTAGTATCAATAACTTTTTTTGGTTTATTTGTAGCCCATTCTGAGCCCTGCAATATTGGATCACTTAATCAATAATGATCGAAAGCTACCTCCAGAGTACAACCTTCCACACACCTATGTGGAGATGCAGGTAATATTTGAATATTTAATTTCAGTATACTTTCTTTGAGGGTCCAACATTTGCCCATGCGAAAAGTCTGCACACCTTATACAGTATAATGCCCTGACCTGTATCTTTGTCTCGCCTTTTTACATGATAAAAGGTGAACGTTTTTAGGTATGCGTATAATTATTACCAGATTTTACACCCTTTCCTCCTTACAGTGGCAGTACATGGTGTGTCTTTATACTGCCTTTTCTTTTATTATTAAAATGTTTTTCTAAAGCCCCAATATATTACACAGCACTGTTCATTAAATTGTGGCTGCAAATGACAGAGGGATACAAATATTGGCACAGGAGGAGGGGAGGAACCTGCCCAAAAGAACTTACAAATTATGCCTTTCTTTCAGCAGCTCAGCATCTTTGATGAATAGCAAACGAACGGTTTTGCCACTTCCAAAGCTGCCACTATGGCCTCTTCTGTCCTTTCAGAGTGGCAGCAACAATCGGTTGTTTTGAAAGGGTTGATGGAAATTGAAATCCAAGAAACTGGAGGAATAGATGTTTCTACGTTTTTACATGATCCTTTACAAATGCTGCTTTGGCAGGCCTGGGCCAAACTAGAAACAACACCCACTTTGGGTTCTATAGTGAAAAGAGTACAGCTAGAGCAGGGTATCTACTGGGCTGCTTTTCATTCCTTTCCTTACCGGCGTACTTAGGTAGTGTAATTTTATAGTAGAATTTTCTTTTTGATCTGACCTAACAAGGTTACTTTAGTTTTAAACCTAACATTGATCACTTATGGTTGGACATTTGAGAAATTCAAAATGATTTTTTGGTCAGTTTGATGAAATAATCTTAACGGGCTGCATTTCCTAACATTTTGTTGTTCTTTCCAACAGTCACTACAAATTGCTGCCTTCTTGTTCACTGTGTGCCACGTGGTTATCGTTGTCCAAGATTGGTTCACTGACTTCAGCATATACCGGTGAGATTACTTTTAATGTATATGGATACAGCCAGACATATTGTTGACCTAATCATCTTCCTGGTTCAACAATTCATCTTCCTCTTTAATCTCTCTGCCTTACAGCCTCCTCGATGGACAGAGAATCTGCATCATTAGCTCTGTCCAAATAGTAGTGAGCTGACCCAGGAAGCTGTAGTGACTTCACCTACTAGTGTATATATTATAGGAATGGTTAAAAAAGTAGAAAAAATGCAGTTCCGTGACATCATTTTTATTTTTAGATTTCTTCAGACGGCTGAAATGCTGAAGCCGTCCACACCGTCCCCCAGCCATGAGTCCAGTGGCTCGTCAGGGGCAGATGAAGGCATTGAGTACTACCCCCACCTTGGTATGGCTTTTACACTCACACAGTTTTCTTTATTCTATATACATATACCGGTATGCATTTGTAGCCGTCTTTAGTCTTTTAGACTCTTTACATCATATTGAGTTCTTATCTCTACTGTTCCGCCATTAGATATTGCTCCTCTTGGTGGATGGCACCCTTCCCTAAATAATCAACAACATTATCTCCCCATCTGCCAGTTACATTGCATTTTTAAAAGTGAGTGGACTCCTATAATGTTACTCCGCATCTTGCAGTGTTTCTCCAGAATAAAGCCAGGAGGGAGGACTTCTGTCCCCGCAGCCTGAAGCAGATGCACACGGCGACTGACAAGTTAATGATGCACTCCCGGCTCCGTTATAAAGGTAGGTCCACTAGTCCTGGAGTGTGCAAGATGAATGCTAGTCAGTTTCCTTTGTAAAGCCACCTAAGTTCTAAAGAAGAACACATAGTTGCAAAATTTAACTTATTTGCTTTATTTCTTATACATGGGCTTTTGGATAACCTTGCTCATGTTTTCTATTTACCAAAATGTAGAAATGAGAGATAATACATTCCGCATTTTAATACTGTACCAAAGTAATCAAAGAGGTTTATTTATAAAGCAGTAAATCTGAAATGCATCAAACATTCTATGTTGTGGAATCATTTACTGCTATTGAAACTACACACGGCTCAAAGATTTTTCACCAGAGAATGTATAGTGAATGTCTGATTCACTGCTTTATAAATTGAGTTCATGGTTCTTAAAGTTACAAGTGAGCCTGTCCTAACCGCTTATTATTATTATTATTATTATTATTATTATTATTACACAGTATTTATTTAGTGCCATCATATTACACAGCGCTGTACAAAGTCCATAGTCATGTCACTTACTGTCCACAATCTATTGTCCCTTCCTCAGTCATTTGTCTTTAGTACAGTCTAAGGTCAATTTGGGCTTATAACAATAGCTTATTGTGGTCTATTGCTCCCACACTGCCCAAATGCTCCGCCATCCTGAGATATATTTGTCTTCTAGTCCTAAAGGGAATGATGGAGGGAAAGTTAGAGTTACCAGTTAAGTTTGCTCAAGATACATGCTTTGTCTATTCTGCAATAAAAGAAACGTACCTCAAATCTTATGGAGAATGTAGAAGCTTCATAGCTTATCATCGGAGTGCTTCCCTATGCATTCACAAGCAGCAGTATGCCTGTATGGTCCAAAGTTTTAATACAGGTTTGGTTTAACAATTCTAGGCAAGGTGTTATCTGAACCTCTGATAAAAATATAATATAAAACATAAATACCTAATCATTTAACAATATTGATCATTTCTGCTTTCAGTGTACACTAACCATAGTTGGGTATCCAGGTTTATAGCTAGATTTTTCTTTTAATACAATGGTATAACTGAACCCACTTTGCTTTAGGCACCCTCTCCATGCTGGACTGTAATATCTTCCCAGGATTACCTTATGACTTCCTTGAGTCAGAGGTGAATTTGTTTTTAGTCCCAGTGATGGAGAATGAAACTGATGAAACCATCTCCAGAGCAGGTACATCACTTTCCTTCCTGATAAATACTATTGTTTGTATGTTTTTAAAAGATTGGCCTTGCAGATTTAATATTGGAAATGGTTCAGAACAAGGATGAATGTATTATTGTATGTCCTTTTATATGATACATTTGTTTCTGTAGGCACAGCAGGGAACCCTCTCTTCTCACTCCTTCCTGGGTATAAGGGTCACCCCAACTTTCATACCATGATCAGCAAACTGCGGAGTCAGATCATGTCCATGCCACGTCCGCAGCTCTCACATACTATCCTCACTGAAAAGAACTGGTAAGTCCTTTAATCTGTGTCGTTCTCTTTTGTTCTACACATTTAGTTTCCTAAAGTGATGGTAGAGTCTAACTTTTGTATATTGAAGGGTTTTAAAAGCTGAGATTAATACATTTTTGCAAAGTGTCATCAAATACATGAAGTAAAAACAGGTGCTTTTGGCTTCCCCCAGTGCTATGTGCTGCCTGGACCATTTGGCAGATGATATATCATATTAGGTTTTATATACAAAATGTTAAAAAGCTGAACTCCAGGCAGAAACAATTTGTGCAGTTGTATAATCAATAATCCCTTATAAATTGTATTTTGACACATGCAAAGTAACAGTCTGAATTTGTCTTGTTATATTTTCTTGTGTTTTGAAAATCATAAATCCACAGAGGAACAAAAAAGGTGATGTTTGCTATACGTAACTATAGGTTTTGCAGATAAAATGGATTTTAAAGCAAAAGTTGTGTTTTTTTGTGGGTAAAGCAACTGGTTAGCTTTAACTCCTTTATATTTCTAGGTTTATATACTTTTCTTTATTGCACCATCATTCCATTCAAAAAAATACCTAGTACATTAGGGTATGAAGGAGCATGTGACTGCAGTGTGCCAATCTGCTATTGCACTGGGGAATGCGCCTCCTTGTATGCAGCTCCATAATCAATTATACTTTTTAAACTGTATTCCCACAGGTTTCACTATGCTGCTCGAATCTGGGACGGGGTGAAAAAGTCTTCAGCGTTATCAGAATACAGCAGACTGTTGGGGTAGTGAAGATCCTATTGCACCCAAATGTTGTATTTTAGTTATAAATGGAGTCTAATGGGCAGAGTCACCTGTTATTGAAACAGCTTTGGCTGCTCCCGATCACATTCCAGAGCGCTCATCCCTTTTGTTAGACACCACAAAGGGAGAGCGAGACACCTTTATTAGTGTCAATTTTGTATGAAAATCTAAGAAATGAAGCGCAAGGGTTCCACCACCAGGGTCCATGACAGATACAATCCGTGACTTTGCTCCTGGAATTTATATGTCCTTCTCTATATATAAAACAAGAGATCAGTCCTTAAGAAAAGTGAGCAAAGTCAATTCAAATTATCATTATCAAGATGGGAGACACCAAATATTTACCTTATCATTGGATTGTACGTATGTGTCCAGGGAAGGCAAAGTGGAGTTCTGTAAATATTCATAAATCATCATTGAATGGTCATGTTGTATTCTAACCATTGATTAATGTAATGGAGCTGGTAGCTGGTTTGTGAGAAGCTCGTTAACCAAGTAAATGCCTCAAGAAAAGTAATCTTGGCTCTTGGAGGAAAGTATTTTCTGTGATGTCAGAAAATATTCAAGTGGAAAACTTTTTTTACTTCCAGTTATTTCAATTTCTGTGGAAGGGAAAGTTTTGTTATAAGCCATTACGCTAAACTGGAGACACTCCCTGGTGTGGATTGATGAAAGAGCTGCCAGTCTATGAAATGGCTTTGTGCTTTTCAGTGATATTAAAGCATAGATAACAACCATCAATGTGCATAATTCAGGATTATGTATATTTTGCGGCAAGTTACATTAAAGCATTTGTTAATTCTTATGTATTGAATTTCCTGGTTTCCTCTTTCTTTCCTTGTCAACATATTAATGAAAACCTTAAAATAAGGTATGTGATGAAAACAAAGGTTTAATGCCAAGTCCCATCTTTTCCTTGCATTGCAAGTAGATCAAGGCCAGTGGTAGGGGCTGGAAAGGTGCTATACAACCTGAATACATCCCAGCACCCTGCCCCAGTACTCCTTTGAAGAGCCCTTAGCTCTGGAGTTAGTTGAGAGTGTGCAGTGAAATCTGTCCAGGCATGGGACTGGTACTATTGTGCAAGACTGAAGGAAAGATTTAAATATTTAATAATTTACTACCCAATTTACCATACCAAAGAAGTTCAGATAGGCCTCTAGTGCTGTCATTGAAGTAAATGTCAGAAGTGTTGCTTTGTCATTTGTCACGTGGTTGCAGCAAGGTGCTTGGACATGACATGGTTTTCGGCTATGCGGTTTCCTGAACCACAAAGAAACCCCAAGGGCATTGTGAACAAATGTGTTGACCTATGGTGTGTGTGATGTTAGACCACATATCTGAAAGAGGCTTCAAGGTTTTACTGGCTATTCATTCTTTTTTTCATCCATCCGAGCGAAAGGCCAGCAGACAAAACAGGACGTTACCGGCTTAAAAAATTTCACTCAGGATGAACACAGCAGTTATTAATTTAGGTAGAATGTTTTCAGTGGCAGCAAATAAAATAATTTATTGGTTAACATGCATTATCAGCAAATTACAAATGAGTATTGTTATAATGTGTCATAAATGTCACTGTAATGTATATCAATAAAACCACTCTGTCGCATTTAATTGCATTTTTTTTTTCTTTGAACTTGAGTTTTATGTTTCCATTGCTGGTATCATAGATGGTTCAATGACATTTAAAATAAAGACTAATTGATTTAAATAATTAAATACATTAACAAATGTCTAATTGTCAATCTCTTGTATTCCCCTATCTAGCAGAGATTAGGCTGAAGAGGTGTAGTATTAGGGCCCAATCTTCTCTTTTAATCCGCATTTGACCGCTTCATTCAGCTGTTTCCTGTTAGCCCAATGCGGTCTGCACTCCTGTGCAATACTGCACAGAATGGTGCTGACAGTTCAAAACATCCTCTAAATCAAGTTGAATGTTGATCTATAGGAAAACAAACACTGTATTTTATCCAATAAGGAAACTTGTAAGCAAAAGAGAAAGGTCAAGTGCTACTCTCATCCTTTATTCCCCCAAAAGAAATCATAGATGTTTGTAAGTATGGGTTGTATGTAAGGTGGATGTTTTTAACTTGAGGACTGTCTGTATGGTCATTTAGCGCCTTGCTATCCTTATGGAGAAGAAGAGTGGGACAGCAGTAACTATACCACGCTAATTCCCTCTGGCATTCCCCTGGCAATGAAGTATATATATTCTTCTATTTCCTTTACAGCTAAATGAACATACATCACTTCTGCCAATAATTATGTAAATCATGAATTTATGGAATTTTTTTTTAATGACATATACCTAGCAGGTGTATGTAACCTGAAGCGGTGGTAGCCAACCTTTTTGGTCCAGCAGACCCCACAGTGATGTCATAATTGGCATAACCCCGCCCACTTCCCTATGACAGATCTGAGCCTGCGATGTGATAGGAGAGTGGGGGGGGGGGGCGTTGGGATGTGGTTCCTTTCCCTGACCCCACTCGAGGTGCACTGGCCAGAGCCGCGGACCACCGGTTTGTGACTGCTGACCTAAAAAGAAACTAAACTGAAACACAAAAAATAAATAAATGACACCTTTAATCCCACAGGTCCCTCGATCTCACTGGTTCTTCCTGCGTCGTCCGCCACCATCTTAAAACTTAATTTCTGTCTTTTTGGCACTGCGCAACTGTGAGATCAGGTGGCGTAGCCTACTGTAAAGGGAAAAAAAAAAACTGCGCACGATTGGCATTTTTCCCTTAATAACAAAAATGCCCCTTCTGCGCATGTCAGAGGTCAGGGCATGCACAGAAGGAGCACATAGAGCCTCTCGGGAGGCACTGTGCTTCATCACCTAGGCAATCAAGCCTGAAAGAGGACATGCTGCAAAAAAAAAAGGGTGTGCTGCAAATAAAAATAAAAACCCTTTCCCCCTCTTTATGTAAAGTGAAAATGTTGAGTTTAGGTACACTTTAAGGTCTATTACACATGAGCAGTTTTGCTCTCAATCTGGGGCCACAGGGACCCTGCTGATAATGCTCCAACAAATGGTGATCCTCTAATTTGCGCAGTTGCTAATACAAAACGGCTTGTATATGTTCAAACACTGTGTCTGATGGAGGACCTTAAAATCTGGTATTGATTAGTCTGGTGACTGGTCTTATAAGTTTAATCAGAAGTTAAAATTGGGCCAGTGTTTTAGGCCTCAGGTGCAGCAGCATCTTTTCTTTCTATCAGATACACATCATTGATTACTTAATGATCTCTCACTGACAAAGAATACATTGGAATTACTGTTTTATGTATGACCGTTCTCACGTTAGCAACATGCCAAGTGAGGGAGGCGGATGAGCCTTGGGCTGCATATAAACAGTTCCATGTGGTCTGTTTGAACAGCTCTGCCACCTTGCCTGGTGAAAGGAAGGCATGAGGCAAATCGCTTGCTCTGTTGTAGTTCCTCTCTGGTTAGTGGAAGCAGCAAACTGATGAACTTAACACTTTTCACTCTGCTTTCCTTCAGTCAGCATGCCTGATTGCACAGCAGTACATCTTATTAGCTTGCTATGCTGTTTCCTATTCTCCCAATATTAACTGTTGTGCAGAGCTCTGATACTAGGTCAATAAAGTACTAACATTCCTCACATTTAAGAAAAACAAAAAAAACATACATATTAGAATTCAAAGTTTCATAACCTGGAGACATGAAATTTTAATTTATTTAAAAAAAAATATAGAAAATAATAAGATATCCTAAAATAGACACCAATCCAAGATTCAGCCCATCTGTCCCTACAGAATTAAAAATATCCTTAAAAAACTAATGATTTTGAAAGCATACTGTTTCAAATCATCTCATAGGTTGATTAAGGAAAACAAAATCCATTCAATTTTTAAAGTGTATTTTCTAAAGCTTTTGAAAGGACTCTCCTGGAATCCTCTGCAACATCTTTTAGAAAGCTGTAAAGCAACCAGTATGCTGTACCAAAGGCCACTCCTCCAGCAGCCATGTTTCCCATCATAGGCACTGTCACAGCTGCATAATTTATTATCTTGCGTGCCACCTCAGTCAATTGTGGTCTGTTCAACAAACTAACAACCAAGTCATAAGTAATTTCCTTCAAGACCAGCTCAGATTGGATTACGGACCTCAAATCATGGACATCTTTATCAAATGTCTTGGCCAAACATTTAAGAGATATGTGATCCAACCCAAAGGTCTCCTTGTACTCCTGCATAGTGCTTATCAGGAAGTCAACATCAGCATCAAACAAGAGGCCCGGACTCAGCAGTGAAGTTTTTGCCGCAGAGACAAGAGCATGCTTCCATATTTGATTTCTAAAAGCAATCCTTTTATTTTCCAGAGCTTGAAAACAAGTGTTGGGTAATGATAGGAGGAACACGTGCTTCTTGTGACTTGGAAGTTCATTCTCCAATGTTTTCTGCATGAGGCAGAAGTCATATTTTTCCAACTCCAAACACGAGAGAAGGAAGACTCGAGGAAACATGATTCCACTTTCGAATAGTCTCTTCACACAGTTGTTCCGAATCTCCTTGAGTATTTGGTCCTCGTTGTAGCTGCTTTTTCGAAGTGTCCTGGAAGCATTTAAATCGGCATCGATTTTATTCCTGACAAAGTAAAATTTCTTCCCCATGCTGTTGATGGCCTGGGCCAGTTGAATGTGACAATCTTTAAAGCGTTCTGATGTAACAATAACAAAGAAGTCAAACTGTTCCAGATTTACCAATTTCAGATATTCATTTGGCCTAAAGCTGTCAGTCCCTATACCCGGAAGATCCCAGTACTTCACATTTCTGTGTCGGGGGTGTGAGTAAGGTGTGGCCACCATTGTTGTCTGAACAACTCCAGTCTTTGCAGATCCTTCATCCTCGTCTCCCAGACCACGGATGACATTGATAAAGGTGGATTTACCAGAGCCTGATTCACCAGTAACTGCGATATTCAGCGGGATGCTATTGATGTTTACAAGGGATCTTTTAATGTTATCAGCAGCTTGTAAAAATTCACTGTTTTCGAAAGCCATTTTCATCTCCTTCATTTGGTTGTCAGGGAAGGCATCGCTGAGTTCTTTGGAATCCATTTGACTTTATTCTGAATGCACTAAAGGTGTAAAAAAAAAAAAAAAAGGTCTTATTAGAAAAATGCATTTTTGATGTATCTACCATGTGTAAACGAAATAACAAAAACATAATTAACAAGTGTGGAGCTCAGTTTGTGGTAGCTGCTGTAGTCAAATAGAGAGGCACCCCTACTAACCACTCGTTAACAAGCAATATTATATACTAAAGCTCCAGGAACAATAGGACTTATGGGTTCATGGGTCTTGGTTTATTTCAAGGATCAATGGGGGAAAAAAATGGTGGCTACAATGCCATCTTCATAGAAAACTAAAATCATTATTGAAGTCATGCAGCTGGGTCTTCCAAGTGGCGTTGGCCCTAGAACTATACTAAGTATCAAATAGAAGATCAACCAACCACTACTTGACCATGGTGCTCCACAAATGAATTTGGTAATAGAACTTGAATTACCTTGTAGGGAACTGTCCGTTTCCAACAAGTTCGGATGCACAGTGTGAAAGAGAAATGCAGAAAGTATTTGAAAAATTCACATACCAATTTTGAGTTAGATCCACGGTCTCTTTAAATGTTTTCTGAAAGTAACAGTTCCATTCCTATATGGTAGGAGTGCCTACTGTATCCTAAAAGCTTAAAGCATAGCTATACTTATCTCCCATTGCTCCTTGCTGGCGCCAACATCTTTCACTTGATTTCCTTCTGTTTGGAATCTTCGGACATCTTGATTGTTAGGACAGAATGGTGTATCCTCTGCGCATGGGCACAGGAGTTTATGTCTGGCAGACAGCCATGCTTAGATCGTACACTGAGCTCAGTGTCACAAAGCATTGCAACTCTACTCTTTTGCTGAACCAATTCAGCTTTCGTGGGATCCATCTACTCCAGCTAATGATAAAACCTGCATTTTGAAACTCATACCTGCAAATTTCCAGTTGGATTCCTTCTGCCCAGACTATGATCTTAGTTTCACTTCTTCTAGAGCGGAAGTGAGTTTACACAGGAGGCGGAGGTTGACAATGCATACAATGTGAAAGAAATGCAGAAGGAGGAGGGAGGGAGGAAACTGTAGAATGATCTGCTACAAATTTTCACATCCGCTAAAAATCTTCTAGTTTAAAGTTGATGTGAACCTTTAATAGATCACATTTAATTTGCTATACCACTGTTTGTTATGAGCAATTGATATTCTATTCCAGCAATTGCTGTATGGCTGACTCCCATTTCCTAATACTGATGCAAGTGGAACATGTCAGTGCAATACAGCATTGGGGACATGGAAGATTCCAGCAGACTTCAGTGGAGTACAAGATAGGGCAGGAGAAATTGTATTTTGTTTTTTGGTAGGATACCTCTCTAGGCATATGAATTTCCCCCCCAAGAGGTCAATTTCAAGTGTTAAGAATAGCCATTATTTTTATTGAATATGGAAAGGCTAAGGATATGGAAAGGTTCCTGATGTCTGGTTCCCCTCACTTTTATGCTTAAAGAGATTGCCATCAGGATAAATATTGAGGGCGATCTTCCCAGCAGGTGCACAGATCACAATGACACCCGACAAGGGGTTCTTATAAACTCCCAAATTTGTTTTTGCATTAGATAGCGTGGCTGTATGTCTAGTTTGTTGATAACCTCTGGGTGAATACTAATCCATCCCCCACGGAGGCATTGGTGACCTGGGTGCTGCAGTTCTTAGTCTTATTTTTTCCAGTCAGGTTTGTTAGATCTTTAGACAGGTGCAAAGCAAGAATGTGCTTTATAGCATGCCATTGGTGTTATTTTGGACATCCCTCTATGCAGATAAGATGAGTCATTACGTCCCCATAATTGACCTACCAAACATAGCCAGTTGACCACATGAACTCCACATCTCCACTTCACATCGCTCCAGACAAACAATATAAAATGTATATACATAGACACACCTATACCTAATGCACCTTTATAATACAGCTAGGAAGAGGACACCGATTTCTATGCTAATATTTTAAAAATGAACACCATAAAAAAAATAAAAAGCTAACCTATTTGGTTTTGCTGCACTTTTCAACTTTAATCTAGAACTGTCCTGCACACAAAGATGTTCTCCATCCACTAGGTTATGGGACAGAATTTAGGCAGAACAATATAGACTATATGTGGGTTGCCATTTCTAATCTTGTTAAAAGTTCATCTTTCCTAACTGGTATGATCTTTGGCCTATAATACCTTTTGAATCAATGATTCTGAATGAGTATGCAGCTCAGGTGCACAAGTGAGCCTGGACAGGAGAGTTTTTTTTGTTTTATTGATGAAATATGTTTTGTATGTATGTTTTCACAGTTTAGTTCCAATTTAAAAGAGGTCATCTCCTTACCTGCAACCTACTGATTGAGAAACAGCTGCACACCGATAGGCCATAAGCTTTGCTCCATTTGCTCTCTCCTTCCAAAAGCCTTTTCTTTATCAATGCATGTGCATGCTGCAGAATTTAATTGGTTTCTAGTCGTAGCTCTTTCTCCCCGGCTGACAAATTGCTACATATCTAAATAATATTTTATTGTGTGGCAAGGTAATTTAAACCTCTTTGTATTTGTCTTCTGTGTTCAGAGCACCCTTCTCCAGAGTACCACAGAAGGTCTATGGGACCACAAGCCCATCAGAAAACTGTATCTATGAGATGAAATTAGAATTGATGGTGGTTTTGCAGAGACAGATCCCATTGCTACCATTCCAGCCACTGAGGAACAAGCAACAAACAGAATATAGCTCACTCAGGCAACCTCTGCTCCACTGATATGAGGAATGCTGGGAATAATGTACCTTGCAGAAGGTAGACACTTGGACACATACAAAGTATGTGCAGAAACAAAGCATCTTCTGCAGAAACAATTTCCTGCTACCAAAGTTTATATACATGTTGTAAATCTGTTGGGATCCAGAGGAGCTGACCTTCTAAAAACAGCTGTTGGATTCTGACAAAAATTTTTACAGCAGTCCTAGACATGGCTTTTTTAATTGGCTAGTGTGGTTTGCTTTTTTTTTTTTTTAATATGAATGAAACTTTAAAATACAAAGTTAAAAAATACTAAATATTCTGCTGCACACATTTCCAGGGAAATTTGTCTTCCAATTCCAGTCCTGGAGATGCAAAGAGAATGTCAGAAGAAAAGCTTCTTTTTAGCAGAAGTCATTATATCAATAGGTAGAATCACTTACTCTGATGACAACATTCCACTTTCTGTCCTAGTAACAATGGTTACCAGAGGGAATCTCCCTGCCATTTTTGGCAATGATTGTCTCAATGGTGCAGTAAAATGTAAAAACCACTGAAAGTCATTTTAAATACATATGAAGTATAAAACATCATTAATCATATTCCTTACGCGATGTACTCTTTCAAAATAAGAATACCACCATATTGGACTCTGTGAGGATGGTGGTGTCTTTTCGTTCTCGCTATCGGCATCAATGACGCTGCCTTTGTCCGCAGGGACATGAACCAAGGGAGGTCCAGACAGTCATAATTACATAGTTTTCAGCATCCTGTCCTAGCCTAGTAAATCAATAAAATGTCAAATAGTCAAAGTCTACATTTTTTTTTTACAAGAGGAGGTGTGGGGGGAGAAGATTTTTGGCAACTCACCTACAAGAGACTTGAAATGGGTTATCCACAAAGTAATCTCCCTTGGCAAACCTACATTTGTGACCTTTATGCCACAATGTATGCAGGCTTCTAGGATTTTCTAATCAGTCAGCTGTTTGTTTATCCTGATACACGTAGAGGGGGAAAAAAGTCAGAATGGTATTATCCAATAATTTTTTTCATCTGGCATTTTAGTTTATGTATATGCTAAAAACCAAACCTGGTAGTTCCCTATAACTCTCCAGATTTAGATTTACTATCTTCTATCTTGGAGCAGCACACCTGCTAGAACCATTAGGGTTTTTTATATATATTATTATTATTATTACGGTATATATATTATATTTTTGTATTTAATTCAAGTGGTGCTTGAACACCAAAAAGCAGACCAGGCATAGAAACATTTCCAATTGATAGGAAAGTAGTAAGGAATAATGTTGGTGGTCAATAGACATGGTCCTTTTTATGGATTATTATGGATCAAGGAGAGTGGGAACTTATTTATTTCTAAGAGCAAGTACTTTAGCTAAAATTTTAAGGTATATAAGAAGTAGGGATATAGGCCTATATTTTGCCCAGCTTAGATGGTCCTTAGCGGGTTTAGGGATCATTACCACTTGTGCTTGTAACATAGCCAAACTAGGAGAACCAGAGGACCTAAAGTAAATAAAAAAAGTAGTTAAGTAAGGAGCAATGTGATCAGCCATTTTTTTTATAAAAAAGTGCTGTAAAACCATCCAGCCTTCCCCTTTTACCAATCGTTAAAGTTTTGATAGCTGATAGTACTTCCAAAACAGTTATATCCATACCTAGACAATTTACCTGTTCAGAGGAAAGCTGCAGAAGATGTACTTTAGACAAAAAAGTATGAGCCTTAGTAGTCGAAATTGGCAAAGGTTCGCTATATAGTTTGGCTAATTGATATCTGAATTCCTCTATTATATAATGGGATTAGAGGTTTGAACATGATTTCTAGTACGTAAAGAAATTTTTGGTCTATATTTGGGTATATTCCATAACTTATTGGCCAACATTATACCAATTTTGTAACTATTTGGGTAAAATGTTTGCTGTGTCCACTGAATACTACATTCTGCAGCATCAGTTAAACATAAATTCTGTCCTAGCTTTAGGAATTAGTTTCCTCTTACAATCTGTGGGGCCCGTCTAAAAATATTAGAAATCACGCCCAATTCTGCTTCTATCTTAGCCAACTGTTCAGTATGTTCACGCTTACATCTGGAAACATGTCGAATGAGTACACCGAGCATAACAGCCTTGTAAACACCCCACAGAATCATAGGAGAAGAAACACTACCAATATTATTTCTGAAATATTCAGTAGTCTGAGCAAAAATATCCAGCATAATCGGAGCATATGACAGCAAAGAGTCATTCAAACACCAATTACCAGAAAAGGACATAGGAAAAAATTAATTGCACACCAGAAGCACTGGATCATGATCCAATCAGGCCACCAACAATATGCAAGATTCAGTCACCTTTGGCAAAAGAGTTTTGGAAATAAATATATGGCCTATACAAGAGTGAGTACCATATGGGTGAGAATAATAAGTATATTAAGTCCTAAGGATGACATTCCCTCCACACATCTGTCACTGCCAAATCGCTCAAAAAAGAACAAAAGATACAGATCTTGTTTTGAAAAAGAACTATCTGGCTTAGATCTATCAAGTTTAAAACCATATTGGAATCTCTGCATAAAATAAAAGTACCCTGTATCGGCCTTGTGGATCAGAAATGTATTTATGGCAAATAAAAGGGGTCCTTTTATGTATCACTATTACCACACCACATTTTTTTAACCAAAGCATTTGCTTGGTGAAACTGAGGATAAGAATAATGTAAATATCTTAATTCGGGGGTAGAGGAAATATGAGTTTTCTGCAAACATGCAATAATAACTTTTTGATATCTCAAGTAATTAAAAATAGTAGACCGTTTATGAGGGGAATTCATCCCCTGGACGTTTAAAGTTACATTGCCATCTGGAACACTTAACAGACAAGATACAATACAAAACAGCATGATAGGTAACAGAACATAAAAACAAAAAAAGATAAACAAGTATCAGGAGAACAAAGACAAGGCAAAAAAAAAACACCAAGTCATTGGTGAAAAAACAAATATTTCATGGCATTGAAAAAAAAAAAAACATGTAAAGGGAGGCACCGTAGTGCATCATAGCTGACCTTTGGTTTCCAAAAAACCAATGTAACAAAAGTCAGCAAAAATAGGGGGAAACATGTCACCTCAGGCAAAGGTAGAAGTGGGGCATTGACCACCCCATATCATAAAAATTACCTAATAATTTAAGTAGTACAATTATAAAAAAAAGCAAAAAAAAAAAAAAAGCAAACATATGGTATATCAAGCCTATTATTTAATAGCCTAAAAAGGCTATAAAAAAACTGAGGGTTAAAGGCCACCTTACCAAAATATTAGGATTGGAAGCGTCCCAAAGCCTTGGAGCAGGACATTTCATGAGAATTGAATTTCTTTGGTGATGCATGTTGGTGAGCAGAAGAAGTTGGCATCATTGATGATGATCTCTGAGGTTGAGAAGCATTATTCATAGGATATAGAGATAAGTCCATGAGACATTTTCGCAAATCAGCTGCAGTAACCACGGAATAGGGATGATTTTGTTATGTAAAAAACAATTTAAATGGAAATCCCCATCGGTAATGCACATTGTTATTTTGTAGAATCCACAGATACGGCTTTAAGGCTCTCCTCTTTTGAATGGTGAATTGAGCTAGGTCCGTGAAAACTTGATAGAAGAAGCTGTGATGGCAGAGGCACAAGCGAGTTTCACGTCGTTGGAGTTACGGGACGTCATGAATATTTCGTTTGTGTGTATTATATTAAATCCAATTTATACATAGATCTCTGTCTGTCCATCTATATATTATGTATCTGTGCATTATAAATTTATAGATATACAATTGAATAATTTAACCCCCCCAGCGGTAATCTCGAGTCTGACTCGGGGTCGTTTTTACTTGCAAAAAGCTGTAATCCCGAGTCAGACTCGGGGTAACTAAAAGCAGAATAAAAACCCACTTACCTTGTTCCGTCTTTGTCCACCGGCGTACTTCTGGTCCACGCAGGTCCTGGGGACACGGCTGCCTCCTCCGATGTCCAGCCGCGAAGTGCAGAGACGTCCTACGGGGTTTCCCGGTGACGCCAGTACATGCGCCAGTGTGGCCGAACTTCAAATTGTTTTGTATTGGATTCAATATAAAATAGCTGTATTGAGTCCAATACAGAGACATATTCAAATAATATATATACATAATAATATTATATATGCTGCTGTACACTTATATTACATTATACATTATTTTTTTTTAACAGATTTTATTGTAAAGTTTATTATTACATTTATTAACTATTAGACGTGTCAGTGAGTTATGCCTAAGAATTATAGGTCTACAATGTAAAATAAATTTCCATGCAAAAAATTGTACCGCTTTTTGCATGGAAATACAGCCAGAATCAGACCGCTAGGGAGCTTAAATATGTTAATCAAAGTAATCTATTGAATAAACCCTATTTCTATCTATCTGTTCACCCATTTATATATTATTTATCTGTGTATTATATATAATCCTATACATACAAATATCCATTGACATACTTTGTTTTTAGTCTAAGCAACTCATCCAATAAATATTCTGTATCCATCATGGTGGCTCAGTGGTTAGCACTCTGGCATTTGCAACGCTGGGTCCCCCGGTTCGAATCTTGGTCAGGACACTATCTGCATGGAGTTTGCAGGTTGTCCCTGACCTCTCACATCCCAAAAACATGCAGTTAGGTTAATTGGCTACCCCCAAAATTTAGCTTGAGCTGTGTTAATGACATATGTATATGGTAGGGACATTAGATTGTGAGCTCCTTTGAGGGACAGCTAGCTACATGACTTTGGCTGGGATAAATATCCTTTTATGTTGTAATATTTAAAGTGATAAAGGTATTCATACATAACATTTGTATATAAAGGTATTCATACATACACATTTGTAATTTATATATCAATGTACTGTATTATCAGATTATCTGATAAACCTCAAGGTTGAAGAATGGAATTTATGGCTGTAAGAGTTGTACTAAGCAAAACGTAAGAACCTGGTTATCATCCCATCATTAAAATATTATTCACTGAGGAATTCATGAGTTAGACAGTTCTTGTGGTGGTGCCAAATAAGGTACAACTATAGCTAATACATATGGCTGTGTCACCTTCCTTTCATGGTGCTACAATATAATTGTAAACGTTTGGATTTTCTGTCATTTCCTGTCCCACTGACAGTGATTACCTGGAGAAACAAAATCCCACCAGGGGGACACAGGCAGCAATATAAACCTTACAGGGGGTCTAACATCTGACATTTCTTTCCAATGGTAATATAAATGGAATGGCTTTAGTTTAAAGGGAACTGTATTCTTAATATTTACCACTAGATGGCACAACACTACAAATGTTTTAGGAAAGTTTCCATAGATTGCTCTATAGCAGATTATCTTTCCAACTTTTTACCCCACAGGAAGCCTTGGAAAAAAAAGTTAGGTCTCCAAAACCCCTCCTAAAACCAATTAATTGGGGATCAGTGGGAAAAATGCTTCTGTTGATGGTCAGCGGGATAAATGTTCCTCTTTACAATGGTGGTCAGAATGCTGCTCTTACAGACAGCTCAAGATTGGAGCCTGCAGCTGCCTCTGACAAGTGGCATTGGTCCAGGAGCTAAGCAGGCATCACCACATGGGGAGTCAATCAATTTTGGGTCAAGGAACTCCTAACATAACATTAATTTTCTTACATATCCCTAATATATGCTCATTTGCATGTTTTGTATTTTTAAATGCACAGAAATAGCTAAAGATCTGCCAGAAATCTCATCTACTCCTAAATTCCTGTTTGATCTGACAACATTTCAATTGCTGCATTGAGGTCTCAAGCAGTGTTGTCAGCTCAGACTGCAAAACAGTCACTCAGCATTTGTGATCACATTTATTGATCGTGTCACTCCAAGGTATCCAATCATGTGCAGAGGAAATGGGACTTTGTTAACATCTTTTCATGATTAGACATGTAACATGAATCTTTGTGCATTTTTTTTTTTTTTATTCTTATGTTCATTGGAAATCATTGACTTTTAGTAAGCACACATCTGCAGCAACATATGAAGGGGTGCTGAGAAGTTCCTGGCTTTGCCCCCTTCCAGATGAAATAGAAAAATGAGTGTGGAGGCATATGACAGCCTAATATCTTAGTATGTAACTGTGCAAATATCAGGTCTTTGCAATTCTTAAAACTGTTGTTTCTTTTAGTGAGAAGCAGTGATGGCAGAGGCACAAGCAAGTTTCACATTGTTTTTGTTTCTCCAGGGAAAGTCAGCAAAGGACATTCACACTGAGATGTCACAAACATTGGGGGAGAAGTGTCCTTCCTACAGCACTGTCAAAACCTGGATATCTCGTTTCAAGATAGCCCACATACTTGGCATCTCACGGGAGTGTGTTGGGTTTGTTATCACCACTATCCTAGACATGGGTAAGCTTTCAGTGAAGTGCGTGCCGAAATGTTTGAACAGTGATCAAAAGAAGGAATGAGTTGAAGCATTCCAAGCCATTTTGGCCCATTTTGAAGCTGCACAGGAATTTTTCGCTAGGTTAGTGACTGAGGGTGAAACCTGGCTCCACATCTATATTCCTGAAACCAAGGAACAGTCAAAGGAATGGCGCCACAGCGGGTCCCCACGGCCGAAGACGTTCTGAACCCAGAAACTGGGCAAAAAAGTTATGGTGTCAGTTTTCTGGGACAAAGACGGTATTCTGTTGGTGGACTACCTACCTCAGGGCTCTAGTATCACCGGGCAGTTATATGCTAACCTCCTGGACCATCTAAAGGAGGCAATTAGGACGAAACTCTGTGGAAAGTTGACCAAAGGGATCCTTTCTTTGCAGGACAATGCACCTGCACACGTCCAACATTGCGGCTACCAAATTGAACACCCTGGGTTTCCAATTGGTCCACCATCCCCCCTACTCACCCAACCCAGCCTCTTTGGACTATTATCTGTTCCTGAATTTGAAAAAAGACCTGAAGGGGGCAACATTTTGAGGACATTTCTGACGTCAAACATACTGCGGAGAGCTGGTTTTTCGGCCCAACCAAAGGACTTTTATTTGAATTGTTTAGAATAGCTGCAACTACGCTGTACCAAGTGTATCAGTTCCAGGGGGGAATATGTTGAATAAATGTGTTATTTCATAACTCTGGCTCTCTTCTTTCTGGGCAAAGCTAGGAACTTCCCAGCACCCCCCCATAGTTTATAGTTGATCTCTACTAAAACAAAAAATGACCCCCTCCACCCCACAACGAAACATCATACAGCTACCATCATATGAAGCTTTAATATGAAGTTTCTTCTGTGTATATTGGGAACCTTTTTTGGATGATCATGTCATTTCTTTCTTTAGGCTGTTCAGTGGTGGGGTCTTCAAATCTGAAGAGGACACAAACGATAACATTACAGCAAAGGGACACGAGAGGAATAGCCAGCATCGGCACATCTCCAGCCATGGTTCCCACACCAAAAGACAGCATGGTCAAGGAACCTGGACAGGGTATTTGGAATATCTTCCTTCACAAAGTAAGAAAAGCTAAGCCAGTTGTTTTTTTTGCCTTGAGATGGGCTTTAAAGCATCACTGAACCTGGTGCTCCATGTACCATCTTTGGCATTTAATTTTTATTAGAATTGAATAGACAGATTCAGTCATTGTGAGGTCCCACAAACCTAGGCTTAGCTAATATCTAGGGCAGCATAAATGTTATTCTTTATCGTACTTTGAAGGTCACATTGGAGATCCAGACTCAACAAGATGCTGAAAGCTTACCAGAGATATGGTGGCCATATTCTTTTTATTATTTTCACCTGGTATCCTGCAGTACCGGTATCAATTCCTCTCCTACACTGACAACACTAATTTACTGGTATCAATGGAAAAGCAGGGCTGGCACCCTGGGACAGGATGTTAGAGAGCACATCCTAACCAAATAGAGTTTGTATGTTCTTCTGTTGGCTTGCTCCAGGCAATCTTTTGCCTGCATACCAAAAACACACTAATTGACTTCCCCCAAAATTGGCCTGGATATGAAACCAAGCTCCTCTGAGAGACAGGCAGTGGCAAGACTATGGACTCTGTACAGTGACATATAAGAGGACTATATCATTTTATATATTGGAGGCTCACTGGATTACTATAAGAAGCTTTTTGTGATTCTTAATTTATGAAACACACACACACACCTTCTATATTTAGGGAGTAAATTTAGGAAAGTCTTTTTTGGAGAGTCTTACAAGCTCAAAATTCGATGTGATATTACAAATAGGCTTTACAAATTTGTGCAAAAGAACTTATTTGAATTAACACAGGAAATAACTTCATGCTTTCCACGCCTTAATTTGGGCCTAAACTTTATTTTGACTTAGGCAAATAAGTGGAAGTGAAAAAAATCCAAGTTTAGTCATTTACATATTTCTATGGGTGCCTAATTGCTTGGCAGATTGTCCATAAGTCTTCCATGATCCAAGGTATCAGCAGGAACCATGGGGTGTAACCTACAAACAAGCCATTCCCTGTTCCACCAATCACAGGTTGAGGTTTTGTGCAAACAGGCCCATGAGGAGCCATTGCATCCATTTCTGTTCATTGCACCGACTTGGAGTTGGAGAATAATACTGAAGTTGTATATAGATCAGGAAACTGAATGAGGCCCATAACAAATGGTAGGCTTGCAGATGAACCCCAGCATTCTCAACAGCTCCCATTCAACTCTATGAGAGCGGTTGGAAACCACTTTGTGCAAGCAGTGGTGTTGCGGCATGGCTTCTGGCCATGCCTTTGCTTTTCCTCAATTTCCAATATACAACTAGGTTTGCCATCCCTGGGTGCCTAGGTAAAGTTTGCCATGTGCCTGGGAACGGCTAACTTTGCAGTTTTTGGATAATGGAAAGGGGCATCATTTCTGAGCAAATTATATCCTTAAATCACAACCAGAACTCCAGACTTTGTTAGTAATTTTTCTCTTTATATAATAAATATTCCATACAAAATTATGTTACAAGGGCTATACAAAACATTAAAAAATATAAAAGCATATAAACATGTACAGTGCAACACAAAGATTAATAACCATTACTAAACACTGACATCCTCAGGTTCATCTATATACATTAAATAGACTTAAATAGATATAATGTGCTTACACTGAACACGTTCGCTAAATTATTAGCAATTGAGCAACATTTATAAAGAGCCCTGAGAAATTTGACATGCGGGTAGAAAAAAGTTTCAAACAAGACCCAAAACCAGCCAAGAGTCGTGCCGCGGAAAAATAAGTTCCATGATGCTTCTTCAGTCATTGAGGATAATAGGAGTTTTATTGCAGCCGCAGCCAGAGTCTCCGCATGGTCCTTTAAGATTCACATATTCATGAATGGGATATTTATAGTATAAATAAAATGCAATTCTTTCAATTACAAAGCAAAAGATCATTGAAATGTTAGGAAAATATTACACAAAAAACAGTTAGTAAATCACTATCCATACAGCTAATAATTTTCCAGTTGCCTTTCCTTTATAGCACCTTTTTGTTAACATATACAGAAGCGCAGTCAGCATGCACTGCCCATTCATGCAGGTGCAGTTTATAATAAAGCATAATACAAGGTGCTATGGCCATAGAAGTAATAAACAAGTGGCCATTTAATAATATGTGTGCTAAAGTACAACTCCAGCTAAAAAGCGGAAGACTTAAAACCTCTGACAGCTGTGCAGTCTGCAGAGATTTCTCTTCGTTTCAATCATTATGTGCAAAGGAAAGAGAAAGGTCCACAGATTGCATTAAGTGAGGTTCTAAGCAATACATTTGATCAAGTCTTTTTCAGAGGACTGTATTAGCAATATATACCAATAGGTAGCTTAACACTACACAAAATATTTCAGAGGCATTGGCACTGATTTATTAAAGCTCTCCAATGCTGGAGAGGATAAACTGTCAGTGAAGCTGGGTGATCCAGCAAACCTGAAATGGATCTTGTCCAGGAATCAAAAATTTTGCAAATTGCTTAATCCATTCCAGGTTTGCTGGATCACAAGGTTTGCTTATGAAAGTGTATCTTCTGCAGCTTTAGAGATTTAATAAATCAGATCTTTCCAGCGACAATTATTGCACGTGTATACTTAGTCTAAGGTTCACAACATTGAACAGACTTAAATCCAAACCACGATTACATATACCAATGTAATTGTGTAGATTTAAATACATTGCTTAATAATTTTTTTTTCTTTAGTTGGAGTTGTCCTTGGGACATAAGCAGCATACACAACCACAGACACACAAGTCAAATGAATGCTGTTGCCAGCAATATCTTCTGTATCCGAGGCCTGGTCTAAAGTACGTTTCCCTTAAGAGCATTTAAAAAAATTGAGGTATATTAAAAAGAGTAAGCACTGCAGTATTCTTTACCTGCATTGTTCAAGACACTCCATGCTTGAATGAGGTCCTGGCGGGAAACTTCTGAGTTGCAATATACAAAGCTTGTTTGTTTTTTTTTTTGTTTTTTGTTTTTTTTTTTTAATTTTTTTTGTTTTTGTTTTTTATTCAGACAAGACTTCAGTGTCGACTTACCGTCGAACATATGGGATTTAATTTCCCTGTGCAAGCCTGAAGCCCTGAGAGCTAAATAACGAGGTATCAATGTGCAATGTGTAGTCCATGTTTGCCAAAGTAAATGTGAGAAGAAATGTAACAAAGATTAAGTTAGGAGGCTAGTGCAACATCTGCTATTTGAGGTAAAACTCATATCTAAGTTCTTTGTTTTTGTTTTTTTTGTTTTAATTATTAAAAATACTTATATAGGGTTAATATTTTTGTTTTATGTGCCATTTGGAGAGTTTACCCCATTCTGGTGACCGTTCTAGCCATACATATATTTTAAAGGGCAGATATGTCCATGAAAGTAAGTTACTTGGGCAAGTGAACAAGCAGAATAAAGTCTTGACAACTTTGTTCTACACTTATAAGCAAGTAGTTATTAGCTCAAATTCTCTATTCAGCCATAATGATGTCCCGCATCTGTATGCTTCAGCCAAAAATAATCAAGAGGTGTGCACAGCAAGCAGTACAAGCCAAAGCAGGTAGCAAAGTTGGAAACACCGGTTCCCCAAATTTGTTAAAATATAAAGCAAACTAGCTGTATGGATCTTTCAGACTAAAATTATGAGTAATGCAAATGTTCTTGGTTTAAGACTTAAAAAGGTAATCCTAGTTTCAAGGGAATGATTCCAAAGATATACATCAAAAAAGCCACCAAAATAAAGTGTAATGCAAAAAAATTAAATAAATGGGCGATTGAGAATAGGAGCATTAGGTTCTAGCAGCCATATAGAAAAAAAACGGTGCTCAGCTACATTTGATGGCATCCTATATCATTCCTGTGCGTTCTTTGTGCCAAAAGTAAGAACATTGTCTCTAGTATGTTCCTGAGTTTTTTTCAAAAAAAAAAAAAGTGTTAGTAAAAGAAATAAATTTGTTAAAAATGAAAATAAAGGAAAGTTGTTAAAAATCAAGGTAAAAAAATAAAAAAGTTAGGCTTGGACCCTTAAAAGAAGGTTCAGCTTTGAAGAAGGCCGTGAGTCGATTCCCACTGGTTTCATTGTAGGTGAAAGGAAGACGTCTTTTAGCGGTTGAAACGCAACAGTCCTTACAATTCAGTTTAATATTTTTTTGAAGGTGGGAACTTCTTGGACTTCCACTTTCTATAAGCCTTGTTTTGTACATTGTGATCGTATTTCGGGAGAAAGTAGTAGATCGGCACAGGCTGGCAGTTTTGAACGAAGCCCACGTTGTTCCCGGTGTAGTTATAGTAGAATGTAGGCATTGAATAGTAATAACAGACACCCTGCCATAAAAAAAAAATCTATTAGTTATTCATTTCTTAAAACCAAATAGAAAATTCAGTGACTACTTTTAAGGGTATAATAAACAGTTTAATAAATATTTTGTTTAAAATGGTCATATATGTTCAGCCAGTAGAGTCCTCAAATGTTCAGAAGGTCATCCCCAACTACTTTTAGAAGTCCATTTATTAAGCGCAAATGTTCAAGCTGAAACTGACGGTTTTAAAGATCCGTGTCACTGCGCATGCATCCTCCTAGTGCATGGGTAATATACATGCTGGTGAATTTTGTTATAATTATGCCCCATCAAAGCAATCCTTCTCTTCCACCCCCTCTCCAATTCTACTGATTTTTTAAAGTTAATTCAAACAGTCTGAAAGGAGTCAGCTTCTGACAATTTTATTTGAAGGGTAAACCTGTGTCATAAGTGTATTATGTTAATGATTTGTAGAATATTTTATATGAAAAGGTAAAAACAGCAGACTTGGAGCTAGCCTATTTTCTGTGGCTGAGATTTTTGAGTGTGTCTTTGGGAATTTGTGCCTATTCAGCTAAAATTGCCATTTGAGCTCAGGTATTGAGGATGTTGGATGACAAAGCTGGCTCACAATGCGTTTCGATTTATCCCAAAGATGTTTAGGTCGTTGCTCCAAAATGGCCACTCTACTTCCAATTCAGTGTGACCAGGAATGCCTTTATGGCCAAAATCCATTATATATAGTTTCCCCTTCAATACATACAGTAGATATAGCTCCTAATGAAAACTTGGAGAAAACTTTCATTTCCCTCTATAATGAAAGGGTGGACAAGGACCAAAAGCCTGAATTAGATGATTTAAAAAACAGTCATCTACAGAAGAATGATTACTTGGTGACTCATAACTACGGTTTAAATAATTATGAAGAGTCTGTAGGAAGATTCTGACACGTGTCCCTCAGGACAAGTTTACATCTTACAATTTCCAGCAGTTGAATGAACAAACATTGATTCATAAATAGGTGCTTTTGAACACCACATGCATCAATAGCACTGCTGCCTTGCAGAACATGGGTTTGAGTCAAGCTGAAGCCTAATGCATGGTATTTGGATCTTTCACTTGAGAAAAATTTCTCTAGAATGACAGCCCCTCACATTTCTCTAATGATTGGTGCACCAATAACCACTTACGAGTTTGTTATCCGTTGGTGGAGGGGCCTTTTCTTTGTCTGCAATAGTCTCCTTCTCCTCATCCTCGCTGGAGCACTCTGATGGCGTACTCGTAGTCTCAGAACTAGTGTCAGAGTGGTAGTCTGAGGTCTCCAGGTCCGATTTGTTGAAACTTTGATCTTTCTTTGGCACTTCGGGTTCTGGAGGCTTCACAGTAAAGGGCCTACACTTATCTCCAAACCTGGGGAAAGAACAGCGAGGGGTCAGCAAAATCTGTACATGCAACCTTTGCAAGCACATAGCAATTAAGGCATTTATATGGATCAGAACCAGTCACCTTGGTTTAAAAGGTCTCCGAAATTGGCAAACAATATTGAGAATTCCAGGCAAAGTCGCCCCAATTCCTAAAGTATTTGTAATGCGGTCTAGCCACCTTTGTGATTCATACATATCAGCCCAACAGGTCAGTCACTACTTTCTCTGAATACAAAGATGCCAGCTCCTCACCAAGATTACCAAACTTCACTTCAACAATACTAGATAAAACAAAACCGTCACCCAAGTACAACTTACCTACAGCTGACCTCGTCAGGGTCAATCCACACAGACATGTCCCTGGGCAGATAAAGCTGCGAGCAGCGCAGGCCACTCCTGACGCATGCCTGTAACACACAGTCATCCACCTCCGAGTTTTCAATTCGTATACATCTGAAATAAGCAAGGTGTTTGATTAGCACAGAAATAAAATAAGTGGTTGAAAAAAAAAGGCCATGAGGAAGATTTGTTAGAATTTGTTAGCTGAAGTCTAAAGTTACTTTTGGAGTGCTGTTAGTGGGGAAGTCAAACAACCTTACAATGACATTGAGGGGATCAGCATTGGTTGCCTCCATGTTTCTCATGAATGGTTTTGGAATCTTTTGGGCAACAGTTCAAGGCCAAACTACCAAATAGGTCAGTTTAGCTGAATGTGGAGCCTAATAGTGGAGGAGCATGTAGGCAGCCAGGGGCTCACTCAGCCTATGTTTCAGCTAATCCTGTAACATTTTCTGTAATTTCTATTGTTATAAAGCAGGAGTGCTGAAGACCTCCCTCCCAATAATGGGAACAGGTGCAGAGACCCAGGAACCAGGCACAAGAATAATGGGAATCCCTCTTAATTGACACCGTAAGTGTACAGACCTGGAAACTAGGCACATGGAGACTGGGAACCTCTCATAATGAGCAGGTGTAAAGACTCAAACCAGGACAACGATGTTGGACACCCCTCAATATGGGCACAGCAGGGGTGAAGGCCTGGGAATTCAGGGCAGAAATCTCAGCTGAGAAGTCCCTAAAACACAGAATGACTGACCTTTTAATGTGACATATTTCACAACTTCAGAAGGGTCTCTTTTTTTACAGATTGGGTAAAAATAAGAGAAAAAAGGAAGTGCGTTGGATAAATCAGGAACCATTCTTGTAAAAGGGAATACAGTGGAAATCACCATGTACTTTTTATTTTACTTTGCTATGAGTAGTTTGGGTTGTGCTAACAGCTAGTAGATGGACCCTTTAAGCTTGAAGCATATTCCGCACTGTCCGTTTCACTACACTCACTTGTGTTTTGCAAACATGGACTGCACATGTAATTTAGTTTTTCAATTCTTTTCTTACCTGTAGGCCTGTCCTTTCTGTGGGTTGTCTGGGTACCAATGTCCTTCAAATTTTTTGCACAGGATGGAGGTCAGGGTTTCTGTAAATCTTTCGACTTGTGTGCTGTCCATTGTTTGGTTACGATTCAGCACCCTTATGATATGGGTTGCCCCGAGCTTAACTGCCTCATGCATGGTCTCTGGTACTGTGGGGTATCACACTCCTGAAAAAAACATATACATTACCAATTTATCTAAAGGTTTGTTTATGTTCTGTAAACATGTTATTACAATTCTGCAAAATATTCTGTGTCTAGTATATTGATATTTTTTCAGATACCCAAAATATAAACCCCTATATTAAAGTTGTGATCAGTACTAGTGCCATGTACCGTCATTTAGTAAGGTCAGGCAGCTACCCAATTTACAAGGGCCACCTATCAAAGGGTAATAGATAAAATATATATACTTCTAATAGCGTTGTATTTCTGTCAATGCGGAATCCCGGGCATGCGCAGAATGAGCCTTTCTGTGAAAAGAGAAAAATTTGCTGATCCCACGCATGCACAGTGAGACCGGCAAGTTTTTTTTTTCAACCTACGTCACTGGTTCTCGCGTCTGGGTCGGGTGACGCAGGAAGAAGAACCAAAAAGAAAAGGCGAAGATAGCGCCGCCCGGCACGTCGGCTCGGAGATGTAAGAGTGAGACCTGATGTAGAAAACCTCCGGATGGATCAGACTAACCTTCGGGATTGAAGTTACGTGGATTTTTTTTTGTTTTAAGCACTTTCCAGTTTAGTTTCTCTTTAAGCTGCCACCACGTAAGAAGCCCAAGTCCAGAACAATAAACACTGATTACCGATATATTGCAGGTCAAACATTTAATGACTAAACCACTTCCTGAAAATACACAAAAGCCTTTTCTGTAATAGCCTGCCCTGACCCAACTTCCTCCTGCTTGCAAATTCACTGGTAGGAGTAGGAGGATCGGGTGATGACACCAATGCGTAACAGCAGCCTTCCTCTTCCCATCTGTGACTCGATGTCACTCTTTACCCATCTGTTTCATCAGCTAAGCAGACAAAGCATTTACTGTGGATGAGTGGTTGAGACAGAACGTGCCATGTGCAGAGTCAGGCAAGGTCGGCTGCTACATGTACAGGAACTGGCGGCTGTGTGTGCACTCACAGACATTTTCTGGTTGTTAGCTCATCACACATACAGTACAATCTCAGGAGGAGTTGCGCAAAAGAAGAGGATTCCAATGCAATCAATTAGCAAAATGTAAAATTTGACTGAAAATTAAGGTTTGCTTATACATTCTGGGCCCACTGCCACAATTTACTCTTAGCAGGCAAAAAACTATCTGAAAATTTAACATACTTTAACCCCTTTTCCTTCTCTATTGCATAGGCAAGGATGAGGTCACCATCCTTTCGGGAAGATTCTCATGGAATGCAGAGAGCTTTGCATTATTTAGCCTTCCCTGCATTCCCGGACATTGTTCCGCAATGACTTCATTAAGCCCAGCAATAAGAAAGAAGGCAAGCATCATTTTTATTTCCAGCCATATACATACCTCAATATTTTGAGTAGACACAAATGTGAAATCCACAAAAAACATGCTCTGCTATTGTCCATTTTTGATCAATTTTGGAAGAATGTCCCATCAAAAATTGACCAGAAATTTGCTTGCCAATTATTTTTTTTGAACCTTTGCCATTTATTTAGATTATTGAACAAATGGATGGTACAATCAGTATTTTTATTGCACAAAACCTTGAGAAAATTGCCTTGAAAGTCTAGCAAAACTACTTTTAAAGGTACTAGGGGGCCAGTTTACATGAGTGGTGAGGTGGCAATCCAGTTATTGCTTACTCACTGCAAACAGCAGCCAACAGGTGAGCACTTCATGCTGCACCTGGCCCACAAGCCTAAAAGAATAGGGGGTGGATGGGGGTTGGTTGCCAGAAATGCGCTTTCTATTTCCTGTGAATGAAGTTCAAACACTGTTATCAGCCTTTCAAGCCAGCTTCTGTCAGCTAATAATTCCCTGGCTCTCCCAGGTAATGGAGATAAGAGGTGGGACTGTTTGTAGTCCTCAGGGCAGCAACCATGGCTCCCTCTATAGCTAAAGTAGGGTATAGCCTCTCAGATACAGGAAGAGCATTATTCACAAGGAAATTTGCAATACAAAACACTTTGGAGCCCAATTCAGTTTTAGACCGTGTGGGAAGGTTTTATTTCAATTTGTGACCCCCACTGATAAATTTTCCCCTCCCTATGCCTTAATACCCACCGAGAAGTGTTTTGTTGCCAAAAGACAGGAATACACCCCCAGTACTCAACCCTGGAATTTTTTTAAGCCGGGTGGGAAGAAATTTTAGGTGGCTGGCAGCCCCTGTATTGTGACCAAACTCTTTGGCAACCACCCAAAAACAGCCGGGTGGGTGCTGAAAAGTGCTGGGTGGTACGCCCAGCTAAAAGTGCCTGGGGAGAACCCTGCACCCCCATAGTGAGCTTCAGAAATGTATGGACTTAGCAAGGAACCCAAAATGTCAAATGTTCACCCCAGACCCTTTAAAGCCACCCAATGTTGCTGAGGAGCTGGGTCACAATACAGGAGCCTCCACCTGTCTACTGCTTCTTCCTGCCCAGCATAAAAAATATCCAAGGAGAATACTGCATATGAATGATAACAGTAAAACTTCCCTTTGAACCTCAGTCCCCATAAGGTATAGAATAGTTATTAGCTATGCATCTGCCAAATGGCGTCATCTACAACCCAGGAGCACCCAGGAGCTCTCCACTAGGACCACCACCTGTAGGGATGTTGGGTTTCCATTAGTATTTAAAGTAAAACTCCCAAGGAACACCCAAGGCAACAACCATAACAAACACAGAAAGTCCAACTGAATCTATTCTGTGTGAACAGACATAAATAGAATGTCCTTCCTCTAGGTCAGTCAGGGATATACAGAACCTTTTCAATCACCCATTAATTTAAAGCACGAGAAATAATTAGAACACATTCCTTATGCCTTGCTTGGGCTGCTGCCATTTAAAAAATGGTGCAATAAAGTGCAACAAGGAAGTTATTGCAAAAGTGGAGGCAAGTTTATCTCACTCTCATAAAAAGCATTTCAGGAAATCACACCAGTTTCCCAGAACGCACACTACATCATTAAACGCCTGATTCAAAGTCCTTACTCAATAGCCAACCAGAGTTTTCACAACATAAATCATATGCAGCTAATCAAATCCTGCCAGAACTAACTAAGACTTGTGGGTATGGGTATGGGGAAAAAAATCCAAAATACTTGACAAATGACCAAATCCCCAACCCCTCCCCCAAATATACAAAAATGTAAATAGTTCCTGAAACATTTATTCTAGTAGGTACAGTGCTCAACCCAGAAATGTTTTTAAGCTGGGTGGGAAGAAATTGTAGGTGGGGGGTTGTCCCTGAATTGTGACCCAACTCATCAGTAAACACCCAAAAACAGCCGGGTGGTTGCTGAAAAGTGCCGGGGGACGCACCTGGCTAAAATGGGCTGGGGAGAAGGTACGTGTGTCCTATCTGATGACGTTTACCCACCTAGGCTCCCACAACGGCCAGCCATGTGATCAAATTCCTAGGCGTTGCATTTGATGACTACTGGAGCATTTAAAGGGAAATTTAAATTGACTACTTCGGCAAAATCACATGACTGGCTGCTGTGATATCCTAACAGATCACATGATATGCTGCCATTTGATCTCAGTGTTTTGATAGCGACCACATGATCAGCTACATCAGTTCCTAAAGGTAACGCATGTTATATCGCTTCAGGTAAAAAGTGGGATTTGGGTGAGATGACCTAGCAATTACTGATCCAGACACAATACAGGAAGCAGATATTCCTTAAAACAAAGGGAAATACCATTACATTTGGTAGAGGAACAAATGCTCTAACTGGAAGATTTCCCAACCAAAACATTTGGGACAATGGTTCTAGGACAAATAGCAAGATTCCCCCATCCCATTCAAAGGTAGCAATTTAAAAAACGGACTAACTCTTTAATACTCATACTAGGGCAAAAAAAGTTTTGGCTTTGTAAGCCTAAATGAAAGCCCAATTACCGGTCCACTTTAGGAACTTACATGATTGTCTTATATAAAGTGACTTTGCAAATTGTTACTGCCCTACATAACTTTCATTTGTGTTTACAACACAAAGGAAATAACGTTTGCAGTTCAGCTGAGCAGGTTATGCAAATGAAGTATTGGGAGGGTTAATACCAGGAAAATTATCTGAACATCTGTTTCCCTGAAATAGACTGAACTCTGTGTTTTTAGCTTCATCTGAAACACAACAACTACACCAAGGCTTGTCTTGGACTTCCCAGAATTACCTTCAGAGAGCCTTCGAAATTCCCTAAACTTCCACTGTTCTTTACTCTGTCAAAGTACCAACAGGAGACTTGTTTATAGAAATTCAGAGTTAGCTAGAATAGGCACAAGCTCTATGGGTAGGGAGGAAAAGTTAAAGGCATGCTGCCAAGGCAGGGGTCAATCCTGGCCAAACAAATTGGGCTTGGAGATTGTTGACTATCATATGGGGCAATTACTAGGAGCAAAAATGAGAATGGGCCAATGGTACAACCATCCCGAAGACACAGTAACAGGAGGATGTTTTCATTTTTAAAATGTTGTATTTCTTATTTTTACCTTTGACACTAATGACACTTTAGTGGATTATGAAGAATGAAACCACTAGACTTTTCTATCTTGTTGGTGCACTAATGGTGAGATCTCACCATCAGGTTCCCAGGTCTGTCCATCAAAGTTCTCCCACCCCTTCTGGAATTTCTATTATATACAATATAACAGGATAATCTGGAAAAAACAAATGTGGGTCAGGACACCCAAAAAAGTGTGGAATTATGGTAAAGAGATTACACAATAGGACTACCTAAAGACATACTAGAAGCCAGGGACCAAGCACAATTCACCAGACTACAGCTATGATATCAAGCAAAAAAAAACATTCTGTAAACATTAAATAATTAATCCTTATAATCCATAGAAAACCTAAATGACCTTTTAACTGAACACCCCACCCATTTGTTGATTTACACTACAAATATTGTTTTCAGGTAAATCCCTCAACCTCGTTTGGGATCCATAAATTATGGTTAACTATTCATACAATAAAAGCTTCTAGCTGGGGTCTCTTGAGGTCACAAAACAAACAACTCTTGTTTGGCCAGACGATGAATACATAGAGTCACATGGCAGCACATGGCCATGCGGCATCAGTCTAAGATATTCTTTGTTGTGGAAGCCGCCAAGCCAAGCGTGCTTTATGAAAACAAGTTTTCCTTGTAGCACAAGATCACAAGGTCCCAAGAATGTTTTGTTTGGTTGAAGGGTTATCCTTCACTGTCCAGTTTTCCTAATCACACACATACCACGTTAGGCTACCTTTCCATAGCACATAGATTAGGATAACCAATCACCAACCTAAGGAGTTTATGGTCGGCCATATTGGCCAGTTGGGTTGTCCTGGCCATTGATCATTTGTTATAACTGCTGTGCATGGTCAGCATTGCACTGCTCTGGTCAAAAGCCACCAGGGTTTTTAAGAAGTCCTAAAAATAGGAACTGGAACCCTTCCGAAAGTCCACCCACAGACAACCCAATACCACCCTAAGGACAACAAAGAAGTATCTTCCCAGTTTTGCCACATCACAACAACTGACTTAAGTAAATGGGCATTGTTGAGTCCAAAACACATGTGGCATCTCCAGAATACAAAAGGGCAAGATATAAAACTTCCACACATACACCACCAACCACTCGAGGAGCTCATTGCCCCCTAGGAGAGTCAGCAACAGCTTTGGGATCTTCAAATTGTTCCCAGTTACTAAATTCTATACCCTTATCCTAGGACAGGTACCCATGGGGGTACCCCAAACCTAAACACATAGGAAGATGGGCCGCTTGTTGTCTTGCCACAGCTAAAGGTTTACCAAAGATTATTGCTCTTGTCTCTAATCCCTGTAATCCTCATTCTCCTAACTAAAAGGACCACGCCATCCGTAAAAGTGGGCCCATCCAAAACTTTTTTGGGATTGTTTTGAATGATTTACAGCTATTTGGAGTTCTTGTATCCTAATATGCTTGGGGTCAACAGATTGACTAGACATAAAAAAAAACATCTCCAACCAAAAAAAAGATTCACAGAAGGATAGAACCTTTGCAAAAATGTTTTCATTGGCTTGACAAAGTGATGGGGAAATCTGCAAGCATAAATCTCTCCCCAGTACAGCAATATAAATCCAATGAGAAGTTCTAGTCCCCCCAATCCAATCTAAAATCTAAAACGTTTTGGAAGGACATACTCTTAAGGGAAATACTGGGAACTGTAGTCCTAACATACAGCAGTGCAGAACATCCAAGTAAATTTGGAAATCCTGGGGCTGCTAAAACCAGTCATAGATGCCAGTTAGGTGGTATTAAGTAATTCAACCAATAGGAAAAGTGAATAATATTTTTTTCCTCCCAGGGAATGCCCAATACAATGTTGGAAAACAGATTTGTAAGCACATACAAGCCTCCAGAGCTCATGGAATAAGTATAAATGAGGACATACCTGCTTCTAGCTCCTTCTCCTCCCGCGTGCTCTTTGCATCTAACTTCCAGCAGCGTGCTCACCCTCCCAGCACAGTTTATGAGTCAGAGAGGGTGGGAAACCCCGGGTGACGTCACACTCCATATATGGACATCCTGAAGAAAGTATTCGCAGCGCGGGACATCGTGGATCTGCCTATAGGCGATTGAATTGGATTCTGGGGATCTCTCAGGTTAGTTAAATGGAGGTGTTAATTGAATTTGCAATCTACTGAATAGATCACCCTTAGCCGTGTTTTGTCTTTCTTTTATTTTGCTTTGTAATCTTTATAAAGTATTTAAAAAAAAATCCACAGGGGGTGTGAAATGTACCTGGACCCCCCAATGTGTTTTGGTGCCATGAATCTTTTGCTTTATGCTGGGCATCTCATCTTGGTATTATCTTGTCTTATGGTATGATCCTTTGTGATTTGGGAAGTGCCTTTTACTTGGTGATCCATAGGCTGCGAACACACGTGCAATATTTGTTGTTGGAGGCGAATGATTAACGACCGATTGTCCGATAATCATTAACAAAAAAGTGCGCAACGACTGGCCAACGTCACCGATAAAAGAGGAATTTCACTGGAAACGAACGGCCGCCCTGGCGTATTCGATTGGGTGATGATCGTTGGCAATCTATTGTGTGTACGGACGTTCAGTGATCGTGGATGGTTCTGTTGTACAAGTCACAAACTGCGTTGTTCAAACGATCGTATCTAGCGTGTGTTGTACATTATTGGTGGATTATAATTGAAAAATCGTATCGTTACAGCATGTGCAGAATCGTGCACTATATGATCGCTTGAAATATTTGTGAATATTCGTTGACTTTCCTCGTTGTTGGCCAGACATTGTGCACTTTTTTTTGTTACCATTATCGGACGATCGGTCGTTATTCGTTCGTCTCCAACGATAATTATTGCATGTGTGTGTGTACCTAGCCTAAAGGTGCGTACACACTTCCAATTTTTATCGTTCCAATCGAACGACGAACGATCGATTGGGCAAAAAATCGTTCGTTGAACATCGTTCGTGTGTACGGTCGTTCGTTGATCGTCCATGTTCAGAGCATGCGTGATGAACGAACGTCCGTTCACTTTCCTGTCGTGCACTATGTGCAGGATCGGTGCTATACGATCGTTCGTATATATCGTGCATGAACGTTCGTCGTTCGTTTTCCAACGATAATAATTGGAAGTGTGTACGTAGCTTAAGACAGATTTGCAAAAATCAGTGACAATCTTAGCAATGTAGGTGGGACATAATTCTCTTCATACAGACTAATAGTAAAGAAGAGGTCAGACGCAGATTTAAGTCTGTTGCAGTACTACTTTAGGTAGAAATGTATTGATAAAACTCATCTTTGAACTCAACGCTTGCTTGAAAAGCCTCACAATAAATTCACTTTTGTACAAAATTGCATTAGCCATTTTTCAGAACAAATCACAATCTGCAGTGTGTTGTAAATGGCAAATGGCATTGCAATGATGGCTTTGCAATGCACGTGGCATGGGTTGACACATGTTATCCAAATGCTTTGGTGGGAAAAAGCCATTTTACCAATGCTTGAATATTTTTAGCATTGCTCTGACACAGCAGTAATCTGGATAAAGTATGATTTACAAAGCCTCCGAGTACTGGAGGTGTCTTATAGTAAATCTGATCCTTCTTGGCACTGCTTTGCTGTTGATAAATGCCCCTTAAGAAAAGGAAAAGATCACCATTCCCTTTTTAGCAGGGGTTAGGTGATTCTCAGGTGTTCTACAGCTTGTTAATAAGTTAATTGGCATCAATTTGACTTTCTATATAACTTCCCCTGTGAGCTGAGTCTAAAGTGAGTAGAGTTCTTTTAGCAATTGTTTTAGAAGCAGCTTGGAAGTTGCTGGGCTTGAGCAGCAGACCTAAGGTGGGTTAATCACAGAACTTGAATTTTGTCTATACTCTTTTCTTACTTGCTTGAGCTGGTTTTTTAGTGTTTAGTATATACTATTGTGCATGGGTGGCTACAGCAGCCTAAAATTAGATCTTGCATGACATTCTGCTGTACCAGTGTATATCTGTGTACTAGATCATAAATGGTTGCCCATAAAGATTTCCACTATTTCTTTGTCCTTCATCTCCTGCATCTTTCTGTAGTGATACAATTGTATTGGGATTCCCAAACTGCTCTATTTTAATTGCAAGTATCTACCTAATGATATTGCTGTTGGCAGACCAAATGGTCTGGGATGATCTAGTTGTACAACCCCTACTTTCAATTGTATGGTGTATTGTCTTAGCTGCACCATGTGGTCAGATAAAACACCCTTGGTCTGGTCTGCATCCTACTGAATGCAACAAGCATGCAATGTTTCTGGAGGGCCTATAGCTTGCTCAAGTGTTTCCATGTGAATCTTTTTATGAACACTATAAAAGTGTCCTGTGGTTTTGGTGTCAGTGTAATCAGCATAGTCCACAGTAATTGCCTGCTGTGAATTGCAAATCAAACATTGGGTGTCTAAAACCTATTGCCAAAACTTAATAAATGCAATTGAGGCAGCCTAAATGGATGTTTTGATTCCAGTGTAGGATGCCATGTTCAAATTGAGGTAGATAAGGCTTTGGGCATTTTCTGTTTAACACATGCTGTGCTTGTGTCCTTGGCTTTTTGAGATTAATCTTTTATCTGCTCTAATTTCAAATAGACACAAAGCAGCTGGAAGTTTTTGCAACCAGAAAGGCTGCTGGTGTGCCAAAACTAAAGTGGTTGGGGAGGACTCCTTCTATAGCGGTCCCCATTGGTGCTCCAGTTAGCACTGTATAGCAGTGCCCATTGGTGCTCCGGTTCCCACAAAGTGGAATAGCCAACACTTTTTTTGCATTGGCACCTCTCTCCCAAGGATATGGATGCCAATACAAACCTGATAGTTGTTAACCTTATCACACTAAAGGTGTGGTATTGATGTATACTTTTGCTAATGACCTTTTTGTTGTGACAGGTTAATGAAACCTTAAGCTACGTACACACGGCAGATTTTTATCGCCCGATCATCGGCCAATTATCGGGCGAAAATCTTCTGTGTGTACAGTCGGTGTCGTCCGGACGACCGACCTGCCGGATCCACGGACGATGGACGACAGCCGATCGTAATGAAAGGGAAGGGGAGAGCGCGCAGCAGGGTGCCGCTCCGTCGCTCTGCTCCAACTCTCTGGAATGGTCTTCCTCGCCCTATTCGGCTTGCTCCTACTTTCTGCTCATTTAAAAGAGCGCTCAAAACTCATTTTTTCAAACTTGCCTACCCATCTTCTGTCTGCTAAACCCTCATTACCCTCATTATTAAATTGCCACAATGGACTTGCCCCAAATGGAATTGCCCTGTTTGTACAGCGCTTGTTCGTTCATCCTTCAATTATTTGAAACTATTTTTTCAAATCTAGCGTGTATGTAGCCTTATGCTACATACACCCATGCAATAATTATCATTGAAGACTAACGATTGATTGTCGGATAATCATTAACAAAAAAGTCGAAGAGGAATCTTGCTGGAAATGAACGACCGTCCCGAAACAAAGGTCATTGTTTACTGAAGAATGTGTCTTCAGTTCATAAGGCCCTAGAAAATGCTGGAGGGGGAGTGCAGGGAAGACTATACAAGAATTCAAATGTTGTGCTTTCCATGATCATTGTGTCTTCAGGTTTGACCAACTCATTCAGGGCCCAATATTGGTGTAAATCTACAGTACATAGACAACCAACAAAGCCAAGAGTGTCCACAGCCTGACCTCAAATTACTCTGCAAATGCCTGCAAGTCTCCAAATAGAAAACGGCTATTGGAACGGAATCCCAGAAAGCGAAACAAAAGGAGTTTTGTGGTAATTGGCTGCTGTGTATAAACCTCAGAGGTCAAAGTCTGATTCTTGTAAACTTCCCCCTTCTGCGAGTCTGGGCATGTCAGTCTGATGAAACCAAGCACCCAAGATAGGATAACCCAGAAAGGTGTTGGGAGAGTTCTAGAGGGTTTCAACACTTCTTTAGATATCCCTGGCTTTTTATGTGCTATGTACACATTTAATTCTTTCTAATATATAAAATAGGTAACACCAGTTACAAAAATAGGCCCTCAAAGCCTTGGATTTGCCAGGCACTACATTGAGGCAATAAATGGGATGCCTATGGCTACGTACAATCGTGCAATATTTATCGAACACCACCGGTTAGTCCGATAATCGTTACCAAAAAAGTGAACAACGATGCCGATGAACGAGGAATGTTGCTGGAAACAGACGACCACGCTGCAACCATATTGATTATTAGTTGAATTCAGCACACATCTGTGTATGTACAGCATATCTTAATAATTATCATTGGAAACTAATGACCGATTGGCCAATAATCGTTAACAAAAGAAGTGCACAGCGACAGGGCAACGACGCTGATGAACGAGGATTGTCGCTGGAAATGAACGAACATCCCGGCGGATCTGATTGGGCAACGATCGTTCGCTGTCTATTGTGTGTACGGTCGTTCAGTGATCGTGGATTGTTCTGTGATACACTTTCTCCTGTACATGTCACTTCCTGTGTACATTATTGGTGGATTATAATTGAATAATCATATCGTTACAGCATGTACAAGATCGTGCACAATACGATTGTTTAAAATAATCGTGCATAATAGTTGATCGGTCGTTAATCGTTCGTTTTCCAACTATAATTATTGCACACGTGTACTTAGCCTATGTCCTGGTATGTTAAAGCCAAACTGGCCACAACTATTTTTTGGGAAAAATGTAAAATATCCGCCACCCTTTCCCATTGTCCTTTTACTGCTATCTGGCATCAGAATGTAATCTAAAGAAAAATGTCATGTCTACCTATCAGTATCTGAGCACAAAGTGGGGAGACAATTCTCAAAAATTGATTACCAATTGAAATGTAAAGACATTTTGGCAAGTCAGTTTATTTTTCTGTTTGCTCACCTCCTGTGTAGGTGACAACCTTTGTGAATTAGTCCATTTACCCCCAAGGTGCAAAAGCCAAAACTTACCTCCCCCATCCCACCAATCTCATCCGCATAAGGTGCAGATCTTGCTTTTCTGCACCCCTTCCCCCAAACCCTCCTTACAAGGACTTTATTTTCAAACTGGTTTTAACCAGTTTGGGTTCAGTCAGGCATGCACAATTGTTGTATCAGCCCTGTCCTTTGATCTGTATAAAATTTTCTAATTATATATCAGACCAAATTGAAACAATTCAATTTTTTTGTAAGTGTTTACATACACTTGAACATTCAATATGAAATTTGATAACCATGGCTAATGTAGTGCATTGGCAGGACTTTTCCATTGCTCTATATTGACTGGGTGCCTTGAGGTTACGGTGTTTGTGTACGTTTGGTATCCGGTGCAGTCCCGTATCACAATATTTAAAAAGGACTTCCACTTACACATATTTATATCTCACACAGGCTGCATCCCTGATAAAACCATAAAGACAAAATATGCAAAACGCATCGAGAACTAACCCAGAATGTACTCCCTATAGGGATACTCTGAAAAGAGAGGTTACTGAGTGTAATAATGGTTTTATGTTGTTTTATGTACTTGCAATGATCGTTTTTAATGTAAATATTGATACAATTTTGTTATTTTCATGATACATGTTGATATTGGCCTAAAAAATCCTGCTACAAAAATTGGTGTTGTTCACCGTATATTTTTTCTTTACAGACTCGTATTACATCCTGATAAACTGTTATGGTCATTTAGATAAGTGCTCTGGGTACAATTTCCATGTGGGGGAAATATTAATACCAAGGATAGGAAATCTCTGCTCATTTCTTTAATCTGCACCATTATTATTATTATTATTAAACAGGATTTATATAGCGCCAACATATTACGCAGCGCTGTACATTAAATAGGGATTGCAAATGACAGACTAATACTCTATGTGCAGTATCGGTGCTATACGATCGTTCATATATATCGTGCAGGAACGTTCGTCGTTCGTTTTCCGACGATAATAATTGGAAGTGTGTACGTAGCTTTAATGATGCAATAATAATACCCTTATCAAAAAAGAAAAAATGATCTGGCAATTTTCAAACAATCCCCTTACCCTACTAAGTTTCAAATGACATTTTATCCAATTATTAAATAAAGAGGATCAATACAAAAGCACATTTAGATCATCTCCTAGATTGTAAGCTCCTTTGCTAGTGTGCGGTGCCAATATTTGTATCTTTATTTATACCCCCTAATTATTGCACAGGGCTGTGTATTATGTTTGCGGTATATAATTATATTTTATTAATAAAAATATTTTTAACTGTTTTTCCTGATCAGTGAAAAAATATTGAAAAATAATGGCTGGAATTAAAAGGATGGAGTGATAAGACTTGGTTTATTTATTTTTTTTACCCATTTATGCATTTGCAGGTATGACCAGGCACCCCCTTTTTAAAAACGAAAAGGCGCTGTATTGCGTTGCTGTGCATCTGTTGCTTTTTATGAAGCAGGGAATCGGACATTCCCAGCGATGTTTAATTACTGCTATTGAAACACATGGACCTGAAAGATTCCCTATCAGGGAATGTTGGAGGGAATGTCCGATTCCCTGCTTTATAAATAGCACCCAATGCATGCACATGGCAGCGCAATACAACGCCTTTCTGTACATACCTGGAGGGGATAAATGCACTGGCACGACAAAGCTTAAATGATATAAAATATATGTGCTGTTTGAGATGAACTGGGGAAAAAAATGAGACCATGGACCCACATTGAGAGGACTGTGGGGGTGTAGGGGCTGGTAGGAGAAACCACAGGGGGGACACAGGCATCTGATGCATGCAGAAATGTGTTCATGTAAATATATTTTGTGTGGCTTTGTGATCTAGTGGAACAAAGTTCCTGCAAATAGATCCTGGATAAGGTATATAGAACCTTTTGTCCTTTACAAGATCCCATTGTTTGTATATGCACAGACAACAGTGACATGACCCTACTTTGGCACCTCCCAAGGCATGGTATGTGTATTGTGATGCATTTGGGTTTTGTTCATACAATGCCCACATACCTGACAATATTCAAGTTCCGCACTCTGTGAGAACTCATCAATGCACATGTCACAAGTTGAGATTTTTTGCTCAAATCAACACTTAGGAAAGTAGAGTTATATGATGATTTTTGTATTCTATGGCCACCCTAAATGGGTTGTCTTATTGCAAATCACATTGGAGTGTCAAATAACATGCATTTACAGTCATGTGTTATCTATGTGCAGCAGGAGGGCAGGTGTGAATGGGCCCTGGGGGCTGTCTATGGAAAACAAGATGCATGAGGTTGATTGAAACAACATTCCAATGAAATGCAGAATAAAATTACATACAGTAATGGGGTGGGCACATAAATCCAAAAAGGACAGGATAATCTAGAGGACAGTTAAACAATATAGTGGGAAGCTTTGTTTATTGTCAGCCATGGACAATGGAAAGAGGACAACTCCCACTTATTTGTTGAAATGCACAGGAAGATTAAATAAGAACATAACAAGAGACCTTCATTAACATCTTTCTGTTGTTATTTGCAACAGCCCAGCCCACCAATTTTCAATCCCATTGTCCTGTGGAAGTGCAACTTAAACCAGCATGTGTTCATTGTAAAATATGCAGATGCCAACACATTTAAAAAAAAAAAAAATGATTGAATAAAAACCATAGACAATAAAAATATCTTCATAATCATTTAAAGGTGATTGATTTTTCTGAGTAAATAATTATTTGAAGTCATCAAGGTCAATTGGTATTGTATGCTAACATACAATGTGGTCTTTCAGGATGGTCCTGATTTAATAAACTTTTCCAATTCTGGAGTAAGCTGGTATGGATGTGGACATTTGCCAACTAATACTGAATGATTTTAAGAAATCTGTTCTAGCTTTGCTGGGTCACCCATGTTTTCATGGTAGTCTATCTTCTCCAGTCTAGGAATGCTTTAATAAATCAAGCGCAATGTTTTAAAAATGTAGAGATTTCATCTAATCTTGGAACTGGAGTCCCAGGTTTACATTTGGGCTAAAAGTTTGTATATTCTCCCTGTGTTTGTATGGGTTTTCCACTGGGCACTCCAATATCCTCCCACTGCAACCCAAAAAACCTATTGTGGGTTAGCTTTCCCCAAAAACCTATGCAGATCATATATGGGTTTATATTTTTAAAAGATTCAACATTATACTCGGTATAAACATCAAATCTATTTGTAATTGCTGAGGGTATTTGATAACTCCATTGAACAATAATCAGGGCCACCGATACCAAAACCAATGACCACCAATAATGTAACTCAGCCGGAGGAGAGCTACCCACTACAAGTGGTCAGAGGTGGGTAGTGTCGATTGTTCAAATAGAGGGGAGGTTGATAGGTACACAGTGGTCCCTGATATCAGGGAAATTTGGATCACTGACTTGCTTATGTACCTGTTGACCAATGGACCAAAGGAGATGTTTATCTATGGTGGAGTATTTAGATTGTGAGTTCCTCTCAGGGACAGGTAGGGTATAATCAGATTGGCAATGAGGTTGTAGCACGGTAACTATTTCCTCATGCCAGTAAACCACTGATGCTACATGAAGCTTCTACCTTTGAAGAATACATTATGGTACCAATGAGCATTTCATAGCTACTCACTGTCAGATGCTGGTAAAAACCAGAGCAATGGTGCCAGTGGCGGCAAGGTGCCAGCCACTGGGAGTTGTATGGCATCATTTGATCCCTAACCTAGCCATAGTGACCTGACTATGGGCCGGTAAAGGTCTGCAGAAAATGATCAATATCCCCCCTGATATTGGATTGCAACCATAATGATTATTAGTTAGATTCAGCACACATCTGTGTATGTATAGCATTGCCTTAGGCTGCGTACACACGTGCAATAATTATCATTGGTAATGAATGACTAACGACTGATTGTCCGATAATCGTTAACAAAAAAAACGATGCTGATGAATGAGGATTGTCGCTGGAAACTAACGAATGTCCGGGCAGATCTGATTGGGCGACGATCGTTCTCAATCTATTGTGTGTATGGCCGTTCAGTGATCGTGGATTGTTCTGTCACTTCCTGCACCGTTCAAACAATCGTATCTAGCGTGTGTACATTATTGGTGGATTATATTTGAACGATTGTATTGTTACAGCATGTACAGAATTGCGCACAATACCATCGTTCAAAATAATCGTGCATAGTTGTTGCACCGTTCAAACAATCGTATCTAGCGTGTGTACATTATTGGTGGATTATATTTGAACGATTGTATCGTTACAGCATGTACAGAATTGCACACAATACCATCGTTCAAAATAATCGTGTATAGTTGTTGATCTGTCGTTAGTCATTTGTTTTCCAATGACAGTTATTGCACGTGTGTATTTAGCCTTAGGTTTGGAGCTGGAAGTGTGGTGTGTGGTCAGATATCATTTTCAGCCCAGTCCTGACACACCGGCCTGATCATCTTGATAACATTCTTATTAAACTAGAATCGTTCTGACTCAATCTGTGCTATGTCCTGGCTATGTGACAGGAAGAACCAAACTTACGTAAGAGAAAGTACAGATCAGCTGATGTTTAAATTAAAATGTATACATCACCAAAACATTTTACTTTTTGTAGCAATGGGAGGAGTTAAAACCATTGCTATGTTATTTATTTTCCTCTTCATCATTTTCATGAAATTTCCCTTTACTTCCTGTCTTGGAAATGCTATTAGAAGTTAGGGAAATCTCTCAAAATAAGGGGAATTTCCACTTGTAGACAGTTTTCTCCAGAACACTTGTCACTAATGGAAGATGTCCATTTGCCTTTTGGTCTCACTAATAACTCCATGAATAAAATTTAATCATATTCCTCAATGGCCATAAAGGTTTTACATGCAGTTTTTGTGCACCAAATGCTATTGTACACCCAGATATTACTTTGTAAGGGTCATCAGAGACATCATTGGTGTGCTGTACAGTCTGTCCATGGAGCACAGCTTTGGGAGTCTAGCAGGACATTGCGCTACCATTAGAAGCGGCAGATACAAGACCAGTTAACCTGCACAAGCAAAGAGATCAGTGACTGGTCTTTATTACAAGAAGCTCCAGCACAAGGAATGTTTCCCACCATATTACCGCACAGTATCATTCTATTCAATGGAGAAGGGCGTGGCTAGGACTAACAAGCAGCACCCGGCTGTGCTTTCCTCCATAAGAGTGCTGAGCGATTTTTTCTGATCATTTGTTTATCTTTTTGCAGTGTAGTTACTGTAAGGGTATGTGACATGACTATGGACTTTGTACAGCGCTGCGTAATATGATGGCGCTATATAAATACTGTGTAATAATAATAATATTTATAATAATATGTTTACACTGGCTGGTGCTCTGGTTGCCGCATCCTCATGCCAGGGAACTGCTACTTCGTTAGATGTCTTTGATGTAGCCCCAGAGGGAATAAATAGAGACAGAGGTGAGCAGTACCAGTACTGCTCACTGCCCCCCACTGTCAAATGTGCAGAAGTTGGTCCTTTAATCCAGTGCGATCACTCTGGGATTTCTGATCGTTCTGGCTTTCTGGCTGTACAGCACCAGATTTAGTTGCCAGTGAAGCCCGGCAATCCCAGCTTTCATTGCATGTGGGAATGAAGGAACTCCTGCGTGTCTGTGTGAAACTAAGGCTACGTACACACGTGCAATAATTATTGCTGGAAACCAACGACTAATGACCGATCAGCTGGTAATTGTTAACCAAAAAAGCGCACAACGGTTGGCCAATGATGCCGATTAACGAGGATTGTCGAGGATTGGTGGATTATATTTGAACGATCATTACAGCATGTACAGAATTGTGTAGAATACGATTGTTCAAAATAATCGCGCATATTCGTTGATCAGTCGTTAATCGTTTGTTTTATAAGGATAATTATTGCACGTGTGTACGTAGCCCTACGTTATCCTGGCATGGCCATCCAAGATGGACAAATTTTGTCTCTGGGAGAAAGAAAAAAAGGAAGATGGTGGCACCCTGCAATGAAAACGGGATTGATGAGTCGCGTGGGTTTTGTTCCACTTTAACGAACCAGAGCTGTGATACGAGAGCCTTGCCAAATTGTTTAATTGTGCAGACCTGAACCCGCCTTATCTGTTACATATTTCATGTTTATTAGCAATATCTTTGTAACATTCTGTGTTAGGTTTGTGTTTTTTTAAATTTTCCAGTCTGTTTACAATCTTACCAGAAGTCCTTAGCAATAAAAAAGTAATTCCTGCCAGCCAACCATAAGGAATTTAGAAGCACAGTAAATTCCTTGGGCGTACAAGTAAATGTGTTTATGTTCTCCTTGGTCTCATGATCTCACAGGAGAGGCGTGAATGTTTTAGAACTCTCTCCCAGCCCCGGGCCGTCCTGTCCTTGCATTCAGGATGTGTGCGTGTGACCTCATAACAAGCTACGTCGTTGTTGCGCAACGATGGCTGCACATTTACAACGCATAACAGTCTGTGAGTCATACGGGGTTCTGCTGAGCAGACAAAAGACTCATACGTGTCGATAATAAGGTAATCTGGCCACACATAATATAATTTGTTGGCATCATCAGCCATGTTTAGGTGGAGTGATACAAAATAAAGGCAATTAAAAGCCGAAACTGGAGTTTTGAGTAGAGTTGGAATTGGTTAAAACTCAAGTAAGGTTTGTATTAAATATTGATGACCCGTTTAGGAGATTTCCCTGTTCTGTAGAAACTGTGCACTGTGCACACGTTCAACATATGTAGTTGGAAACGATCTTTCTTGATCATTTCCAGCAACAAATCAGTGACAGATGAATGAATGCTCAATGTACACACATTACCGTTCTGTTCTAAGGAGAGGGGACGGGGGAGAACAAACAAGTGGCACAATGCTCTGCTCTTCTATGTTGACATGTATTGTGGTCGTTCACCATCATGGATCCATGGTGTCGGGGACTGCTGTAGACATATAAACATATAGGCACTATAGAAAAAGGATAGGTATTTTTCAAAAACAATGTCTATAGACATGTCTGCTGTAGACATGTAAAATTCTCCCCTGAGAAAAGCCAGACTATTCGTATTGAGTGAGAATTATCTGACATGTGCTTATGGCCTTAGGCAGAGTCCCCAGAACTGGTGTGGTCCAACTATAGATGGTAACACAGCTCTGGACTGGTATCTCAGAGACTGGATTTTCAGAGAAGTTTCCAGGCTCCAGGTAAGTTCCTCTTTTCTGCGGCTCTTGTTCTTCACCCCCTTCTACAGCCAATATCATACTCATGGAGCAGTCCCAGACTCTAGAATGGGATCAGTAGCTTTGCGTATGATGCTTTATCTACCAATTAGACTCGAGTTTATGTATTTGATAAATACATGAGTTTGGCTATGTATACACATCAGATGATTGTTGCCCAAGATGAACAGTTGTGATCGTCTAAGGCGTAAGGCTAACATCCGATCGGTACTTCATCAATCCCCTGTGGCAGATTGAGAACAACCATTGTGCAATTCTATGGATTAGAGCAGGGCAGGGTGTCGTTCGGTCATTCTCCTCCCTCCCTTCTCCATTGAACAGAACAGCATTGTTTGTACATCACTTGTTCATTCATCTGTCACTTAATATTATCATAAAAAAGTCATCTCCAGTGACAACAAATTGACGTATGTACAGGAGCAAGGCCTCAAAAAATCATAAAAAATTTTAGGCTTAGCTTTCTCCAAAAGTTTTACAAGTATGGTGTTCCCATTGGATGATTTTCCATTTGTTATGGAGAGAACTGTAAAATTATGGATTTCTTCTTCAGGTCTAAAAGAGTCCCACCAGGCATTACAGCCATTTTAGACCCACATGAGCTGGAGTGTTCTGCCGCAGACTAAAATGTGATACCAACCTCTCCCATTCAAGTGATTAATAGTGGTTAGGAAGCATTTTTTTGCACGTGGCTGCGTAATATTGGTGTGTGGTTCCCATAGTGAGTTGATTTTGGTTGTGAAGTTGTTGCTGAAAGATTTGCACTGCAGCTGTATGCAAATCTGGTTTACTGTGGTCCAGTTTGCAACTCCTAAATCTCAGTTTGCTGTACACCTAGGACATTATAGCCCTGAGGCTTCACACCTTGGGTATGAAAGAACCCTTAGAGAGCTCCCATATGATAGCAATTAGTTTTGGCTATAGATTTTAACATTGTGTGGTCAGCTTTATAATCGACTTTGTGGAATAGAATTTGTTTGAGCTCATTACATAAATGTTTTATACATTGTTGGTTCCCATAGTGGTCTTCACTTACTGATCTCATCACATTTCCATCTAGGTTTGGTAGATATAACATTTGAACCAATGTTTCGTATATGTGTAAAACCTAAAGGCCGATGATGGACCAAGACCAAGTGGTCATTGGAAGCTTGCCTCCAAGACATGTTCGAGGACAGATTTATCTTTATCTCCAGTACTTACTGTTGAGTGGCTTGCAGTTGTCTCTTCTAGGAATCCACTACTCAACCAGTATAATAATTCTTTTCTTTCCTCCTGGTAGGCTAAAATCATGTTCCCATTTTTGGTTCAGCTTCCCTTTGAATATACTGCCCCACCGAACCCTAATATAATGCATGAAAAGGTACCAGACATGCCCCCCTTTCCATTTTTCCTCTAAGGCTTTTAGGATCTATCTAGTTGTAGGATGTCCTGAGTATAGGATGTCCATCATTATCTTCTCCTTTCTTCTCATGACTATCTTTGACATCTCCCTTTTATCATTTGGGTATTTCAATCATGGAGGCTCATCATCAAATGTGTATGCATACATGATCTGCTCTGACCCACCCTTCTAGACTGACACCAACACAACAAGGTACTTTGATATTTTCATACCTTCTTTTAAAGTTTTCAAAAATAGTAGTGAGGTGGGGGGTGCTGTGATGTTTTCAAAAAGCCTTTCTATTGACTTAGACAGCAGTTGTCTTACTTTCAGGCGACCACTCACCCGATAAGACCCATTCATATCGGGCAAGATTCATCTGACCTGTGTACAGGGCCCTAGCCACAGGGGGCCCGATCAACATATAAAGGCTTGTTTTCTGGGATCATTTTATATGTAAACTAATGGGAAATAGTGTTTTTTCTACTTTTTTTCTAGGTATGGAAAGGTGTGGAAATATTTGAATTTTAACATTTCAATGTGTAAGACCATCAAAATGTCAGCATGGGTGATCAGAGTCAGGAAGCACAGCTGTGACTGCAGCACCTGCAGATAAGCTTAACCCCGCCAGCCTTGGCATACCATTATGTGGGTTTTTATCACCTTTTATCTCAACTTTAGGAAGGGCTGTGTTTGAATTTCCAAAACATTGCTATCTTCTTTTTCTAGGTTAATAATACTACACTGATAGGAAAACAAATATTGCTAAGTTTATAGCTCACATTCAAGGAGAATATAGATTTGTTTAAAAAAAAATAAAAAATGGCACCACAGTACATTGAAAGGTGTTGTCATTTTCCCTTTGACTAGCCAATTGGCTACATATAGATATTAGTTTTCTGTTGTTGGAATCAATCTTTCTTTGCAGTGACACTACAGTGAACGAGCGCTATACATACAGCACTGTTCTGTTCCATGGGGAGAGGAGGACAAGCGGGAGGCCTTCCGCTGCATCCTCCTGCATTGGATATTACATCTGTTGCCCCAGCTCAGTCCAATAAATTATACTAGTGACCAAATGACATTTAGTTTGTAAATGCATTGTATAATAAAAACAATGACCTTTTTATTAATAAAATACATATATCTTAAGCTTTGATATTATGTAGTTAAATCTCAGCTCCAGCCTTCCTTTCAGGCTTGCACCGCAGTTGTATAGGTTCTTCTCCTGAACTGATATTGCTTTCTCTGATTTCATTGCACACTCTGAGATTCCCATAATGGACAATTAAAATATGCATTCATTCTGATAGAACTGCCCTTATTTCCTGGATGGTGGATGACCATCATCACGTAGTCTTCTCCACCTTTACTGTACCTGAGACACTGTATTATATCAATTTGATTTAGATTGGAGGTTCAGTATTACACATGGGTGTTACCTAGGAAAGATTGCCTATTGGCAACTCAAACTCCTTTAGACTGGCATCCATCTCCCAACGAATTTGGATATTTGCATAACCCAAGCCAACAACCAGGCCACTGCTGGCATAAGAACTGATAAGAACTAGTCTCTTGACTAATGCTGTAATGTGTGCCGGAAGCCATGGTCAGCTCTCTGTTGGCCCTTCCAAGCCATGATCTGCCTGGATTGCAGAGAGAATCAGAGATCCAGATAAGATATCACTGGGTTTAAATTAAAGTAAATATTGCAAGAGAAAGTTTTTTTTATTAACACTTTAATAACATATAGATGAGGGGAGAAAGAAGGAACCTGGAAATGCAAACTTTAGAACAGACATGTCCAAAGTCCAGCCCGGGGGCCAGTTGCAGCCCGTGTTCAGATTTCCACTGGCCTGCAGCTTCTGTCATAATATCAATAATATGTGGCCCATCAGCACTATTAACCTGAGTATAAAATACACGCGTACAAAAAAAGCTTATTTTTATTTCATTAGAGTTGATCAACCGCCTTGCAATTATTGGCCTGCTACTCGGCAGGCATAATCGGCAGGACTGGATTCCCCATGTGTGTACAGGGAATCCCCTATGTCATTATAGTGGGCGTGTGCTGTGCGGAACCCGCAGGGACCACCCCCACTCTGATTCCAAGAACGTGCTCTGCCCAGAGCCTGCACTGACACCGGAGTCCATGGACAGGGAATCCCTCACATCACCCTGGTGGGCGTGTGCTGTGCGAGACCTTCCCAGACCATGCCCACACTAACCCTGGTTAGTGGCCGGCCCCCACATATTTTCATCTCACCAAATCTGGCCCTCTTTGCAAAAAATTTGGACACCCCTGCTATAGACATTAAATGTCGGTGGATATTCCCTGGATCAACAGTGAGCGGCATGGGGCATCCCACACTTTTTTGCATCCCACACTTTTTTGCATAATGTTGTGGTGATTAAGTAAGTCAGTGAACATTCTCTTCTCCTACAGACATTCCTCTACTATACATAAAAATGAATCAGCCTTTTCTTGTTTTGTTTTTTCACCTTGGCACAGTAACAAAACTATATGTATTAGTCTGTCATTTGCAATCCCTATTTAATGTACAGCGCTGCGTAATATGTTGGCGCTATATAAATCCTGTTTAATAATAATAATCGTGCGTGTGATGAGGTTATGAGTAAGGAAGTCATTAGTAGATCATTGGAGGAGCGGAGAGAGCGGCAGGGGGAGTATTTTTTAACCATGTCAGAGATGTAAGTGGGACAATAACTGTGTAGGGATTTGAAGGCAAATCTGTATGATTACAGGCAAAAGTGAGAAAACCCAAACCATGTGTTAGCCAGCCACCCATTGTCCCCATGTAATTTGCAGATTTCTGGATGTCAGGAAAAAAAAATGTAATAACTTTAGTGGAATTTTAGTGACCGTGCATTTTAGACCAGTGTTTCCCAACCAAGGATCCCACAGAAGTTGCTAGGGGTTCCTTAAGCTGATGGGATGCTTGTGAGTCTCAGCCAAACGGACTTTTTTTTTTAAATCACCTAAAGTAACCTAATGGTGACATTCTCCTCAATAGCCAGCAATAAGGGTTCTTTCAAGGGGCGCCCCTTTGTTAATGAGGCAAAGAAACCTTGGCCTAGACCAGTTTACAAGTAGACTTTACCTAGCCCCTGAAAGTTACTCAAAACTTATCTTTATCCCAGCAGCAATCAAATCATAAAAATGGCTTACAAAACATCAGAGGCAGAAGTATTACTGTTTAGTCTCTGCAGAGAGTGACTTTTTTTTTACCAATACCCAATCATAAGAAAGTTAAAGCAGTTTCTGCTCATGTGTGATGGCAAGTCAGCGCTTACTCAAAAACTTTGCTTATGAAAGAACTTTATTCTGCAAGTGAAATCCATCTTTGTGAATGCTAGTTGGTGGATTGCAACAAAGCAAAACTCAATTATCTCCTTGATCGTACGCTTAATAGGGGGACTAATGCCATAACAGGGGAGCCATGTTTTAGTGAATGGGCTCCCACTTGCTGGTGGTTGAGAGCAGTCCCTACTCATTTACATTACAATAAAAGTACAAGGGGAATTCCTGATTGTTGTTGCAAAAGTAAAGTTGTCTACAACAAAGATCAATACATGCACTAGTTTATTAAACATATTAATCTGAACCTTTAACCTTTTTAGAATATCTACCATTTTATCAATTTATGTATAACCACCATGTGGCTTTCATAGTGTCCCCTTCTAAATATTACTCACTCATGACGAAACCCTGTATCCCAGTTAATCAAAGTTTGATCTACGCACACTGAACACCTCAAGAGTTGACTTTTCACACAAGAAATTCTGACGCAGCTGACAGAAATATGTGAACTCTTAAAATAAATCCTGTTCAGTGTTCATGATCACTTACTAGAAATCCCCATTTTAGTTCTGTAAACCAGTAAATGCCTCTCGTGTGACATTCCTCCGAGTTCTGGAAGTACCCCATGGAAAACAAGATCAGATTTCACGTTATTAGTCAATTAAAATCCACACTTTTTTTTTTTTAAGTTTTATCCACATGAATCACAACCCAAACACGAAAAGGCTTTTTAAAAAGTTTATTCTGCAGTAGGCGATTTTACACTGTCCATATCAGTATGGATACACAGGAGGAGAAGGTTACAAGTACATAAAATACCCCCTGTATTTAATTCACTTTCCTGACTGTATGGCTGACAGTAAAGCCAACTTTGCACTAGATATTGCATTACCTTTGTATAGGCTACTGAAGTGTCCATTGAGCGTTGAAGACTACATTTACAGAATATAGGCAGAGGATTAGGGGATGTTTATTACAGGCCTATACCCATAACACTCTTCTGGCAAGTCCATGCCGGACAAACGTTGTGTTGAAAAAGGCCATTTCCCTCCCTTAAGCACAATGGATAGATCAATACCTTTACATAGCTTCCATTTTAAATCAAACATGAAATGTGAGGCTGCTGTGCTGATCAACTGTCCTGAAGGACCACTTACCTAGCCATCACATGTCCATCAATCCAGGACAGGGGCTTATGGCTGCCCAGGTTTACCTGACCTGAATACTACTAGATTGGCAACACATTAGGCAGGATTGTATAGCTCAACCTTTTCTGCCATCTGTTACAGAAGGGCAAGTGTTGTCATCTGATGGAATGGATTACTGGCATTGAGCATGAAAGTTCCAGCCACCATAGCCAATAACTGGCATGATTCTTTAAACAGACAAGCTACTCAACTGCTTTAGTAAATTTGAGTTCTTGACCCTTTCAATCCTCTTTGAAAATCAGCAGCACTGAATTAGGATGGTTATTAGTGAATTTACATTTGATGTGGACCACTGCAAGGGTGCCAAAAAGATTACCCTAAAAACCCCAAAATGTTGGCCTGTAGAATATCTGCACTATCCCTCATGAGGACCTAATCCAAACCCAAAGTCTGCCTTACAGAAGTCCCTATACCCATTTCAAGGAATGGACAAGCAATAGGTTCACTATAATGGTGACCCCATCAGCTTATAGGAAACTTTCTTGATGAGTCAGCCATTGGAGTAAGAAGCCCTCTAAGCACAAGTAGGAGTTCACAGGGCAAAGATACTCATTGCTCTCATGTGACAGCACTAAGGGGAAGGTGGGGAGTCTCATGCTCCCCCCATAATGCTACACTTTACTGTTGAAAGCCATAGCCGTTTGTGCCATGGTTTGGATGGACCCCACTTCTATGCCCTCCATTAGTGAAGTACAGCTTTACAACTAACTTAACCTTGTACAGATTTCCATTCTCAAATGCAGGACCTTTCCCAGAACCCAAAAACCTTTAAAATTATTCCAACTGGCCAAATACTCTAGCCACATACCCTTCCCTGGGAAGGTGTAAGATCAGATTCAGTAATTTGCTGAGCATTTGGTAAAACAGAAGGAAGTTAAAACCCTAAATATAAAATTTTGAGAGAAAGGCTTATATACAGAAGTTCCAGTCTAATCCCAAATAAACCCTTACCAGGTCGCTATAGAAAACCTTTTGAGAATACATACATTGTAAAGTGCTAGTTCCCTGGCTGTTCTGCTCAAGTGGCTTCAATGCATTTATATCTAGCAGAGCAGAAAACCAATGAAGAGTGCCTACATGCGGGTTCCAAGTCATAAGGTGTCAGGCAAACTAGCATTTTAGGATATATCAGTAAGGGTGGGCAAGCATTTCTCTGAACATCCATGTCTACAGAATGAACATTAGTCTTCCACAAGGAAGATGAACAATACATTTTGTTAGTCCACTTACATCAAGATGCCTACTGAAGAACATGGATGCCCATTTGCATCAGCTTGCTGATTATATAAGAGCTCAGCTGCATATTAACGTTACCACCCATCAGAGTATGGAAGATTGGCATTCAAAGCCTCTTCCAGCAAACAATACCAATAAGCGACCCTGGATCTGAGCAAACTTTGTTAAAATAAAATTAAAAAAGTTGCAGTAGAAGTGCTTTGTTTTTCAGAGCAAGCAGTTTTTTGATTGCTAGGAAGACTCTGGCTCATCTAGCTCCGGAAGTTTTGCCCCACAATTATCCTCCTGGGCATCGCTTGCATCTGTGCCATCCGTCTCATCTGAAGCCAACAGCTCACTTACTGGGGTCCCAGCATTGGAAGACTCTGGCCCATCCAGCACAGGAAGTTTTGCCCCACCAGTATCCTCCTGGGCATCGCTTGTATTTGTGCCATCCGTCTCATCTGAAGCCAACAGCTCACTTACTGGGGTCCCAGCATTGGAAGATTCTGGCTCATCCAACTCAGGAAGTTTAGCCCCACAAGTATCCTCCTGGGCATCACTTTCATCTGTATCCTCATATAAAGCCAACAGCTCACTTACTGGGGTCCCAGCATTGGATGTTGAAGGAGAATCAACAGCCTCATCAGGAGAATTACAGGTTGGTGGAACTACCTCTTTTCCTTCTTCCTTTGTGGTTTCATCTCCTGATGTTTCTTCTTCATCTGATGAGTTCTCAGAAGCCAACTCAGAGGATGTACCATCTGAGGCATAGTCAGATGTTTCAGGTTCTGTACAGGCAGGAGTTTGTTCTTTATATTTAACTGGGTCAAATGTAGCTATTGTGAAGTAGGCAGTGTCCTCTCCAAGCCTGTTAAGAAAGAAAGTGTTAGCAGTTAGAGGCTATTTTTATTGTTTGCACAGAGCAATTTAAAGCTAAACACTGGGCAAGTTCTAGAGACTATGAAATACTTTGCTAGCTGGCTTATTATAAATATGGCTGCATTGTTCTTAACGCCCAAGCTTTAGATTGGTCAAATCCAATTGAGTTAATACACCTTGGTCACTTGCCTTTCCCCAATACTGGATGGGGGAGGAGCACATGGACCAAAGCCCTCCATCCTTGGGGGAACTGCATCATACAGCACATCTGATTGAAGCATTTAGACTAGTTCTCCCATCTCCCCATAAAAAGCTACAGAAGTAGTCAAGTTAGACATGTACCTTCACCTGCTACTTTTAAAGCAGATTTTAATAGAAAGTTAAAAACTTGTGGTTTTATATTTGACATTCAGTTTTTACACTTGAATGACTACCTATTGAATGCATGAATACACACCAGAAATGCATAGATCCTATCATTAGATATGCTTACCTTCCACAGACTTCAAATGGGTCAACCCAGACTGTTATTTCATTTGGAAGGGGAAGTCTTGAATATTCTATACCACAGAGATTGCAAGCCTGAAGCAGGGACTCATCCACGTATTGCATGGGATTAATGCGAATGCACCTACAGAACAGAAGATATAGGCATAACATGCTCTAAAATACAGAGCATCACAATTGTTCTTTTGAAGCTTGCAGAAGTTGTATGGAAGATTGACATTCAAAGCCTTTTCCAGTCAACACTAGCAATAAACAACCCTTGACCAAACCATTGGTCAAATGGAGACACCAGGTTTCTGGACATTCTACTCCTCCCTTCATAAAAGGCCCATTATCAAATTAAAACCATGTCAGCACATGACCATTTTTGATATCTTCCCACATTTGACTATGCTTCATCCAGTGATATAGACCAATACCATGACCAATTGCCCGGAATATGCATTTTGCAAGCAAATACCAAGAAAAACCTTCCATAATATGGCATTATAAGAGTGTTTAGCCAAGACATGTTTTAAACACCACCAATTCAGTCCAACACAATAGTTACCTGTAGGCTTGGCCCCGAGTAGGCTTTTCAGGGTACCAATGCCCCTTATAACGGTTATTCAGCAGACATGCCAGACTCTTTCCCAGGGACTCTAGCAGGTCTGGCCTTAGAGTGTTCTTCAGGCTGAAGACCTTCACTAGGAACTCAACAGCAGCCTCAATTTCCAGATGCATCTTTAATTTAGGCGAGTCTAAAGAGACAACATTTGTTAATTACTAACCTAGTTCTAAGATTTGTCCAGAAGAGACCAGTTGTAACCATACCACCACCCTTGCCTATGTTTAGGATTCACCCTATACAGAACAATTGCAACCGATAACCTGTACAGAGGCTTAATTAGATCTTGAACCCCCCATGAGCAGAGAACAGGAGAATGCTACTCCCCCAGATTTGTTTTGGAAGGTGAACCATTACATCTAGCATTTAGTTCTATTCTTGGGCTCAATGTGCAAACTAACTGTCTGAAGGTTTGGAAGCAACATCCATCCATGCGCCAGCACAATGCTTAATGTTGCACACAATATGTTGAGTGGGGGTGAAATCAGATGTACTATCTGGCGCCATAGATTAAGAACCCAATATTGTGTGGGTTAACTTAGAGAGACAACAGAACTTCCCACATATTCCTTGTGCCTAGCATGTTTTCACAAGTGTGTTACAACAAATGTACCCACAACAACCAATAACATGGAAAACTCTGAACATGGCTGAAGCCATGTTCAAGGTTCCACAGTAGTGATTTAATACTTCAACACAAACCTGACCTCTTGTGACAAGTCAATTTTACACCACAACTCTGCAAAAGGAAACATGCATTGCAGTCTGAACTGTCAGCTTGAGCTTCATACACACTAGATAATTGTCATTCAGATTTTATTATCACTATCCACCATCTTTTGGTGGTTGTTTGTCACCCTGCATCATGTATACAGAGGCCATTAGGAAATAAACAATTATTTATGTTTAGACATACTTCACATCTGACTACAGTACAGCAATTTGCTGAGCCCTGTAGATATTTTTGCTGTAGGTTTAGCAGGGCGAGTTGCTAGATCATTCATTGTGGTCATTTTTTGTAGACCATTGTGCACTAGGTGTAGAAATTGGCATTTTATTGGAATTTGATTGGTTTGTTTAGTAGAGAAAGGCTAAAAAGTCAGATTTTAATTGCTCTTGGCCATGTGGAGGAATCTACCTCTCCTGAGCAGATGGGCAAACAATCACCTTATGAATACATTGTATGCACAGTAGCCCAAAGCCTCAAATTCCAAAATACAGCTGCTTCAATAGTGGTACAAAGACAGTTGTCAGTTATAGTCAGAATTTGCTCATCAAAAGAAAGCCAACCAGGCCTCAGTTGACCTAGAATAGAGGTTTTACATAACCCCCCCCCCCCCCCCTCGTTCGTCGGCGTCGTTGGTTACTTTTTTACGAACGATTTTTTGCCCAATCGATCGTTCGTCGTTCGATTGGAGCGATAAAAATTGGAAGTGTGTACGCACCTTTATTTGGCTACACAATAAACTAGCCGCAGGGGTCTCAAACACAAACTGTTCCAGAGACAAAATTCTGATTTGCATTTGTTTGTGTCACAGTTGTTTGTGTATTAAAATGCCCCCCTTGGTATGCCAAGAAAGCAGAATAAGGACCCTTTACAATAGTTTTTTACACATCAATGCACAATATATGTATGAATGCATTGCAGGACACTGCAGCAAGCAATATGTCATATGTTGTGGTATGCCACACTGCTGAAAATTGTGCATTTCCATTCTGGTGCATTGCATCCTTTTAAGTAAATGGGCTACCATAATACAATGATAGGTATGTGTGATGTAATAGTTCTAAATGCAATGTACTCAAACATAAAAATGCAAATAGGCCCCTGGGCTTTTTATAATTTGCTTAATTTATTCTATGCTCATTGTTCCTGAAAGTGCTATTTGCCTGTCTTTCATCCTATGCATTCAATGTTTTCTGAATCCCCACCTAAGGGCCATTTGAGACGCATAGTGAACTGCGGCGTTCTGCCATAGGCTAAACCTCGGGCCCTTTTTGTGAAAACACTGCTGTGCCCACAAAAGAGAAGTTGTTTTTGGCTGTGTAGTTGCTGTTGGAAAAACCGCATGGTGCCCTCAGCCGTGCCAACATGCTTATCCATTATACAGTTTGTTACCCCGGATGCACAGCAGCAGTTTGTTCTGCACCTGGGAGCGGCTAACCATGCCGTTCTCTGGAAGGGGCCCCAAGGCTATGTACACACATGCAATATTTGTCCTTAGAAAACGAACGATTAATGGTCGATCAACGAATATTCACGATTATATTGAACGATCGTATTGTGCACAATTCTGTACATGCTGTAACGATATGATCGTTCACATATAATCCACCAATAATGTACACACGCTAGATATGATCGTTTGAACGACACAGGAAATGACGTGTACCGAAGAAAGTGTATCACAGAACAATCCACGATCACTGAACGACCGTACACACAATAGATAGTGAATGATCATCGCCCAATCAGATCCACTGGGACAGTTGTTTGTTTCAAGCGACATTCCTCGTTCCTCGTTGACCAGTCATTGTGCACTTTTTTTGTTAACGATTATCGGTCCTTAATTGTTTGTTTCCAAGCATATTTATTGCACGTGTATACATAGCTGTAGTCACAAGCACAACAGTTGTGATCACAAGCTGCTATCTTTTTTCAGGTCACTTCAGAATTAATTTATGAAATCTGAATTTGTTACAATAGACTCTGTAGAGCAGGGGGTGTCAAACTCTGGCCCGCGGGGCAAATCTGGCCCTTAAGGTCCTTTTTTTGGACCCCCAAAAAATTCCCGAAAATTAACTACATCTGGCCCGCCCGTCCGCGTTACCACCTTACATCATCATTTTAAATACATGCAATACATAGACATTATTTCTGTACGCCAATCATGTGACACAAAGCCTAGGCAATGATCACATGGTGCCTGACTACCAGGGGCATTGTGTTTGTTTCAAATCCTTAGAGACTGCATAGTGTAATATTTAGTGTCAGACAAACTTGTGATGTAAGAGGATGAACAACACACAGTCTGCATAGATGGATAGAAATTAGTCTTTTCAACCCTAAAGTGTGTGTAGAGGGGTTTGCTTTTGTTAGTTATGGATGAAGTAGTAAACTTCCTCAATTTTTTCAATAAATTTCAAGTTAGGCCCCCGACTTGTCTAAGTTTTTAATTTTGGCCCTCTGTGTATTTCAGTTTGACACCCCTGCTGTAGAGGAAAGCATGATTGGTATTTTTGTTATTGCAGGCTAAAGGCAAAGGATTCAATTCCCACATCTATCTACAGCCTCGGGGCTATTTTATCCTTACACAACTGAGCTGTCTAAATCAAATATTCAGATGAGTCCACTGTCAAGAAAAGTGTTAAATTGTACAATAACAGATTGGCCATGCCATTGAGCCATTTAACCGGATGCAAATCTACTTCTTGTGTTTGCCGTCTTGCTGCCCTCTAGTGTGCACTGCTTGTACTGTTCTAAAAAGTTATTTGATTTTTTCATGACTTTTTTATTCTATATATTGGCCTAAAAAAGGGGAGTGTGTGTGTTGGGGGCAGGGTATGCCCAAAATTTTTACCTAATGCAACCCTATGTAGTGATGTTGCAATAAGCATCACTTGGATTTTGCAAACACCAGGAGCAAGTTAGGAGTGTAAAAGACCCAGCACTATACTTGGCACATAGCTTGTGATGTTACTGTTCCTGTAGCATCAGATTGTTTTCTGTCCCTTATTTTATCTCTCCTTCCTCCCTTCTGTTTGTTGTCTTCCCTTTCTTGGGTCTCTTAACTTTACTATTGAATCTAAGCCATTAGTTCTCCACTGTCCTTGTTTGCTGGCAGCCGTCCCAGAATGGGGCACTCAGAAGGGCATCCAAAATTAGCTCACAAGGTCAGTGCCATCACGCAATATAGTGTGTATCCCTAATTATTCATACTGGAATTAACTGATACTTGGGAAAGACTTCTGTTAGTAATGGTAAATATTTGTCTCTAGATCAAACCTGGATTTAAAAAAAACACGCACACGTACATATATATATAAACAGTCACGGCTTTTATTTAAAATATTTTAAGTGTTGGCCATTATACCTAAAGAGATCAAATTGGGCATATTTTTGAGCAATTTAAGGACACTCAACTCTTCTGCTTTTGTCTGCTATGTTGCCGCCCCCCCTGCTGTGCATTTTATGTACCCATGGAGTGGCACCATGCATCAATGCTATAGTTATCAACCAAGGTTCCTCCAGAGGTTGCAAGGGGTTCCTTGACCAATGACCAGTTTGTGACTCTCAGGTTAGGTTAACTCATACCAACGATCTTTTGGCTATCTGTAAAGGTTGCAGCCACACTAATAAACTGTAAGCTGTTGATATAGTAATTATAGCAGGGGGCCCTGAAGACCTTAGTAATCCCCAGGGGTTCCCCCATGTTTAAAAGGCCAGGAACCATAGCACCAATGTTTAATTTTCCTAAACTCCAGGGAAACCACCTTTCTAGCGAGGCTCCTCTACCACACCGCAAGGGTTCAATGCTCATTTTGGCCTGGGGTAGCAAAAAAGGCCTGTTACTTAGTTTACACCTCATTCCCCCCATTCCATTCTTCTTTCCCTCTTAGTCTCCGGGTTGGGGATTTCTGGTCCGGAATTGTATGTTATGATGTTGGAGTGTCTGCAAATGAAAAAGTGCCAAAGGGAAACGGCTTTGCAGGACCAGTCACATGGAAGGAAAGTTCCAAATATATTAGAAAGCTCCATGATTGCTGCTACATATGACCCCCCACACTGAATTGTAGTAAGTGGCAGATAAACAATAAGTAAAATCTCAGCATGTGCATGGATAAGGAGCGGAAAAGGTAAGGGAAGTGAGATAGGATAGGGGGATGGAGAAAAGGAGGAGGTAGTGGGAAGGGATGTTGGGGGTGGTGTGCAGGGTGCTTGGAAAAGGAAATGGGAGGGGGGAGTAAAAGGAAAGGGATGTTGTAGAGATGGTTGGTTGGGATGTAGCTGGAAACAAGGAAATGAGGAAAGGAATGTTGGGGAGGGGCCTGGTTGGAAGAGGGAAAGTGGGGATATTGAGAGAAGGAATTTGGCGGGTGGGAGAAGTGGTGTAGGAACAGAAGTTGCATTGGTCACCATCGAGACCAGGTCCTTTGCTTCAAAGGTTCTTTCACTTATCTCTTGACCACCATCTGGCCGCTCACTGTTATACACAGAGCTAGAGGAGACGATCATCCGCCACTGGCTTCCTCTTTCTGGGTCAACATTTTGTCATCCATCAGATTGATATAAAGGAGGGTTTTCAAATTTTACGAGGGAGAAACTCTGGGCTCCTGATGTGAAATGGGGGTCCTAATGAAAAAGAACTTGTTCCATATAATGGGAACCTTGTCAAAAATTAGCACTGGGGCCCACAGATCTGTAGCTAAAAGATCATCCCAGAAGGGAGGGGCCATGTCCTAATTCTGCATCTAGGTCCATAAGTTTGTAGCTTTGCCACTGGATGGAAGTGAAGTTTGTAGGGGTTAGATAAGTAGGGGGAAATAAAGATGGTGGAATAGGACTGAGAGAAATAGGGAGGTTGGGGTGAAGAGAAGTTGGTGAGGCTATGACAGATAAAGGGAGGGATGGGTGAAGGTAGTGCCTTCTTTTTCCTACTATACCAGTATGATATTGCTTCCTGTGATGTCGAAGGTGTTACTTTGCTTCTTTTCATTTACATGGGTAATCAGGAAATATTGCTGAAAAAGTAAATTTCGGAAATTTTCGGAAATACTATTGAATACAAACCATCCGGGGTCAATGTGTGCCAGTTTGTAATGGACAAAATAATACATTGTGAAGGTTTTTTGACACATGGCTGGTGTGGAAGGTGCTCATTCTTCTACTATTTACACCAGTTCCCATTAAATGCCCATTCTTTAAATAAATCCCCCATTACCCAGAATTCCAGGGGACACTGCAGGATCAAAGAATTTTGAGGGAGAGTAAGACTTCTTCTTGAGGACTTTTTTAGGAGGGTGGGGCATTTGATGTGACTGTGGCAAGTAGGTGGAGTTTGGAACCCAGGCTTAAAATTCTTTTTGTGTCTTGGCAAAGAAAGCGGAATAGATTCAGTCTCTGTCAAGTCTCATTGCTAGGACAAGGTAGGGAATAGAAGTTTCATAAAAATCTTTTTTATTATTGTCTTCATAGTAGAGACGAGGTTTCAAGTTTGTTCCCATGTTGGGCTAGACTTGAACATTCTCCATTAACAATTTTTACAAATTTATTTGAAAAGTAGGCAAAATTTAAAAGCAAGGGTAATATTGGGTGTATTGGGTGTAACCTATTTGTTAAGGTTCACAATGGGGATTATTATCATTTGCCAATGGTTATCTGGACTGGCTTGTTACACGATGTGTACCTGAACATCTGGTTTACTGGCAATGTTCACCTTGAGGACAAAGTGTTGTCAGGTGTCCCAATTGGACAAAATTGGATTTTATAACACTTTCTCCCTCGGTAATAATGGCTACCAGGACAATTAGAGATGGCAACTCTACATTTTTTTCTTTAGTATTAAGTAAGAGTAGGGAATGGTAAAAAGAGTATGGCCCCATCAAGTCTATTTTTTTCTTTGTCGCTCTGTGTATCATTTCCTGTTTCAGAGACACAGTGGGAGGGAAAAATATCGCTCCAAAGTGAAGGGGCAATAGTCACCAGAACAGGTGTCCCTATTGGAAGATTTCTCTTTTTTAGCCAAATTAAGACAAAATCTGAAATTCAATGTTAGTGACAAAGGTAAATTTCCGCAGTGGGAGCAGAGAAAGAAATAAGCACCTGATAGAGGCTCTAACCTTTCCCTACTACCGGTATATCCAAGACTAATAAAAGTTTAATTTTTTAAAAAGGTGTGACTATAGCTATAACAACTTTTCATGCTTCACCATTTAGCCATTTATTGCATGTTAGAAAACTGTATCTGGCTATGGGTAATGCCTTCATGTTTTATACGACTGGATTGTTTTTTTTTTAGTAAAATTTTGCTTTTTATGTTTTTGATTTACTACTTTTAGGTGCTCTTCAAATCCTGTTTCTGTGCTGTTTTATTTGCTTAGATTTTATATAAAACTTAGACCCATCAAGTTCAACCAACTGGTAAATAAACATAAAAGAACCTGTAAATTCCAGGTGAAACCATATATGAATATTTGATCAAGATAAATCCTGATTCGCTTTACTCCAACAAGGGAAATCATTTTCTTCCTGATTTCTTGAGGCAATAGGATGTTCCTTGGATCAACTGTCTCTGTTATCTATACTTTAAACTCCAAGCATCACAAGCAAATTACGGGACTTTTTGGGCACAAGGTCTAAAATAAAATATAACTTTTATTTTAGAAAGTTTAAAACATAAGTAAAAAATTCACAACAGTGAGTACATGTAAAAACATATGTATTTTTCACATCATACCAGGGTCTCGCATAGGTCAGATAGAATCTTTAATTTTTCAGGACCTTGTGCCCAAAAAGTCCCGTATTTTGCTTGTGATGCTTGGGAGTTTAGGATACTTTATTGGGATGTGGCACACATTTGAGAAAGCAATTAGTTGTCTGTCCTCTGCTCATTAACTTGCAGCATCTCCTGCTTCCCTTTAGCTGTGCAATCTCAGATAGACTTTTTTCAGCATCCACAGAGCATATTCTGAGCTGAGGGGGATTTTAGGAGCAGATATGTCCCTGGCTCCAATCCTGCCCTGCGATTGGCTGCTAAGGCTTAAAATTTTCCCATATATATATATATATATATATATATATATATACATAAATATATTTTGCCATACCAACTAGTATAATCATCAACAAGAGTTGATCGGAGCTGAAAATAATGATCGTCAAAGATAATTACACGTACAGGATATTCTAGGGCTCCATTTATAAATGATTCCCTTGTCAATTCATCTGAAGTTCGCTGATGGGTGTTCGACTCTCTCGTTTTAGGGCCTAATAAAACAATGACTCATGCTGCCTCCTAGTGGCCAATTTTCAAAGTGCACAGCTGTTACAATAGGAATTGCTATATGCAAAAACATGTTATGAACAAATTAAGAGACTATTAACTATTTATACATCCTAAAAGAATTAGGCATATTGTTAATTGTTTATTCCATTTTAAGACATATATATTAGTATATGTATTTTTTTTCCAACAGAAAACCACAGCATAAACCACCCCTGCACACAGCAATAAATCACACATATTTGGATTTTATATATATACTTTATTGAAAGGTAACTATTATAAACAAAACAATATTTTTTTTTAAAATGCAGGAAAAGTAAAGCAGTTATCATTTAGCTATCTACATTATAAGCACAGATAGAAGGTGGAAAATAACAATGGGCCTGATTTATTAAAGCTTTCCAAGGCAAACCTGAAATGGATTTCTTAAGTCATTTGATATTTGTTAGCAAATGTTTTGAATCCCGGACCAGATCTATTTCAGATTTGCTGGATTACCAAGGTTTACTGATAAAAGTGTATCCATTCCAGCCTTGGAGAGATTTAATAATTCAGACCAAATGTATCTATTTCAATCTATTTAATTGGCAAATGGTAGATGAGCATTAGTAGATGGGTAGGCGGGCACAAGGAGGATGAGAATCTACAAGTACAGTTTTGAAGGTCAGACAAGTGCAAGATCCCCCCAGGCATGCAAAAATGAGCTTTAGTGTCCGGCTCCGGCTGAATCTAAGTTATTGTAGTATAATAAAAGCATATTCATCAAGCAATCCTACCCAGTAAACTGTTTTTAAACTGTTTTCTATAGATCTGTGAGTAGAGCCAGACAAATCTCTGATGCCATGCAGACAAAAGGCCTGATTTATAAAAGCTCCCCAGGACTGGAGACTATCATAGGTGAGCCTGGGTGATCCAGGAAACCTGGAATAGATCTGCTCCAACACAGAAAACATTTACCAACTAATAACTTAAATGATTTTTCAGAAATCTGTCCTAGGTTTGTTGTGTCATCCAGGTTCACCCATGATAGTCTATCTTCACCAGCCTTGGAGAGCTTTATTAAATCAGGACCAAAGTCTCCATAGAACTATAGCTGGTGGTCCAAAAATTGGTATTTCAGACTTTGGAGAGGTAAAGTGGACCCATTACTGAGAGATTATGTAACCTGCCATTGTTGATCTGGTTCTAAAACAATATAGCTTACCTGGGTGTTGTTTTGATCTGCCTTTAATACCTCTTGTATATCAGGGGTGGGCAAACTTTTTGGCTCAGGGGCAATAATGAGTTTTAAAATTTCACAGATGAGCCGGGCCAGTATCAGATGGGTGGAGAGTGTTTGTATGAACTTATATAAACTACATGTAGAAGCCATTACCTGAAAGTAAAATGAGATTACATTTATTTCAGTGGGAGCAATGTTTTTGGTCACTCTTTTGTGCCATTGGACAATTTTTTACCAATATTCGATGGGCCAAAGCCCAACTAGCCGTAGTTTGCCCATGCCTGATGTATAGTATATGAGTATAAAGCTCAGGTGTCCAGCTAGCTTCTTGTTTGTTCCAGGTGTGACTGACACTACTAAAACCAAAGGATCAGCTTTACATCCAGCCCTTTAACATTCCTTAGGATGAGTTCAGCAATGGCAGCTTCCTTCATCTTTTAGTAGTTGGTCCACTTTAGGCAACTGAGAGTTTCCTATATTTCTTGGGGACTGTATTGATGTGATTTTTGTGCTACATTGTTGGGTGTCCACAGGCATTGTGGCCATGATGAGAATTCCCCACTATCCCTGTATTATTTTAAATAATGAAGAATGTAACGGGAAGAGTGGGAACAGCCACAACTGAAACAGGTGTTCTCTATTCCTCCCGTACAATGCAAGACTACTGATTCTGCATTGTATTAGTTGACATCAAAAAGCTGCAATCAGTTAGATTTTAGCTTAAAACATCTTTGGGCCTAAGAAAGAAAGCCTAAGTATTATGAACTGAGTAAAAGATAGTATTTATCCCTTTACCTCTATCCAAAGGAGCCTCCAACTCTAAAAATCCCCTAAAATCTAGGGGAAAACTCACTGCATAGGTATCTTCAATAGAAGCCCACGGTGGAGTTTTAAACTGCTAAAAAAAATACTGAAAAGTGTAAAGAATGAAGTGGAGGCTTTCTTACTTTCTTCAGTTGCAGGTTAATAAAACAGTGGTGTGGCATTGTTCATGTGGTTTCTCACAAATGAGACTGGAATTAAAGCTAGCCAATCAGAGCTACTGCTTTACCAATAATCCTCCCCTATGCTGCCACACTGGTCATGTGACCAGGTGAAGGAAAGTTTTTAAACATCTTCATCCTTATTTTATTAAGAATTTTAAATGAACTAAGCATTGCTTTAATATAATAATATAAACATATTATTTAGCTGAATAATATATAATAATAATAATAATATTAATAATAAATAAACCTTTTTTTTCTTGTACAGTTCCCATTGCTTAAGATTGCCATCTGCTAGTGGGTTCTGATCTTCATCCAATTCTGTAGTAAATACGGGCCACTCGGCTCCTCAGAACCTCACCTGTGACATTCTTTTTTCTCACAGGTTAAGGGTCTCAGGGACAGAGGGACAAGTTAGCATTACCAATGAGAATACTCTTACCTGCTTACCTTAATATCCTTGAGCAACCTAAAGGAGAAGAACATAAAAGGTCAAAGATTGGAAAGGTCAGATAATTGCAACATGCTATGTAAATTATACTGATATAGCCATTTAGATAATAATAATGGGGGATCATTATTAATAGGCATAATCTGTTACAATTTATATCATGGTACTATATGGCCAAAAGTTTGTAAACAATTGTCCATCTCATCTACGTAAGTGGGCAAAAGTATATGGACCGCCCTTCAAATGATTGAGTTAGGTGCTACTGGTAAAGAGTACCATTGATGCTATAGCCTGCTAAGACATTTCAGACAATTCTGCTGTTCCAACCTTGAAGAAACAGTTTGGAGGAGGCTTTTTTTTCTTTCAGCATGGTTGTGTACAAAGCCATCAAGGTATGGTTTGAAAGAACTTGTGACCTGCACACTGCCTTGAACTCAACCTACTGAACACCTTTGTAATGACTTGGAACCCCAAATATGAGCCAGATCTGCTACTCCAACATCAGTACCTAGCTTAATTTGATTGAGTGGGCTCACATTGCTTGTGGAGAGCCTTTCTTAAAGAGTGGAGGTTGTTATACCCAAAGGTGGGAGAGAAGTGAACTCCATGTTATTGGCCATGGTTTTGGAATGAGATGACTAACAATCTCATAGAGCTCTAATGGTCGGTTGTCCACAAACCTTTGTCTATAGAGTGTAGTTACCCATGAGCACAATCTGTATTTTTGTAATATGGAGCCATATAACCCATTGATAAAAGTGTATATTTTAAGTAGAATAAATAAAATACAGGCCAGTGCAATGGTCCAAGACTGGAGAAGATAGATCATCATGGGAGAACTTGGGATATCCAGCAAACCTGGATTGGATTTCTTAAACAAATGTTTGCATTTAGTTGGCAAATATTTGCAATCTTGGCCCAGATATATTCTTGGTTTCCTGGATTACTCAGGTTCTCCCATAATAGTTTATCTTCTGTGGTCGTTGATAAATCAGGCCTCATCTTTGAGCACCTATAACTGAAGGCAAACCAAGATATTGAGCATTGGTGATGAAGTTTGAACCATGTAAACCAAAGAATAAGTTTCTCGATTCTCTTTACGATCATCTACCTTCAGATCTCTCACCGTACAAATCTTGTTTATAGATAACCACTCTAGTTACAAAAGAACTGAATAAGATCTTGGCCATTGCTATGGAGAATAGGTAATTGTTTTTGAACTGTTTATATGAAAATTTTAACATAATTTAGGGAAATTTTTTTTTCATGGATGGATAAAAATTCACATGACGCATTTCTCTATCGCTGCAACATGTGAATATTTTCCCAGGAGCCTTTATCTAATTCCAAATGTTTTTGTTGTCAGTGGTTGAATCAGTTGTGTTTGGCATCAATGTTTCTTTCTGGGTTTTTGCCATTGATTTCTTGGTCTGTTATATGACAGTGCCAACATTTTGTTGCTGATGTATTACAGCATAGGTTTGTTTTGGCATTAGAAAGTTTCACAAGAAATTCATTTAAGTGCGAGGTTTATGGCTGTTGTCATAGGGATGGAGAATTAGGGTCAGAGATATGGGAGATAGGGTTAGATTAAGGATAAGGGTGAAATATAATATTGAGGGGAAGTTTTAGAGTTACATTTGAATTTTTAACAAATACATTATTTTTGATTTTCAGAGATTATTTTAGATGTGGTGAAACATTATAAATAATGCCAACACCTGTACCAAACAGGTACAGCAAAGAGACTACTGTGAGGGTATGTATGGGTATTGAGGGTTAGGGTTGGCGTTAGGGACTAAGGTTGGAGCAAGGGATTAGGGAGCATGGTTTGGTGCTATGGGTTATATTAAGGGTTATTGTGAAATATCATATGCATTATAAATTGCAGAATATCAGAGGTGGAAATTTACTCAACTTTACAACCAGAAAACTTTGGCATTGATGCTTCAGGACCAGTAATGACCTCACGTTGAAGGTTTTCTGATATTAGACCACCAGAACAAATAGGGAGTGGTCACAGGAGGATAGACATTCAAAACTCTACAAATGTAAATGGCAGTGGCACTGGGGAACCATCATTTATTCTCATACAAAGAATTACTTTTCTAAGATTCTTCTCTAACCTAACCTACATGTACTGGTATATCCAGATAGGATGTAGCGAGTGGTAAAATAATATGGGAAGGTTGCTATTGGTGCCTTCTCCTTTTGAGAAGGCTTCATTCCTGGATAGTCCATTGACTTTAATATTTTTTGAAGGCTTTGGCTTGGAAGAAATATGCAAAAAAGAAGCCCTGACGGTGGCTTTCTCAAGGTCAGTGTAGTGTTTGTTTTAAAGCTGAACTCATAAATGCTTCCTTATTTTTTGAGGCACACAATCATGTAAATGTTACTTTACTACCTAAGAGAAAAATCAAGCTTTGTGCCTTGTTTTACTGTTTAGCGTTAATTCTATAAAAAGGGGCAGATAAGTCCTAAACATTTCATTAACTATCTTTTCCTGCTTTTACGAGCTTTTAAAGTACCTATTGTATTCAAAAAAAAAAATCCCAGGATTAGCTTGAAATGTAAAAAATTGTCAGTTTACTAACTTCAGTTGTGTGTGGAATGTTCACTTAGATAGAACCTTTCCTTTTGAACACAACAGGAACTTTAGGATTCTATACAAACGAAAGGGAACATGACAGGTATTTCATACTTCCTAAAAAGTTGATGCATTTGCTGTGTTGTCATACAATATTACACAAAGACAAAGTCATGACTGTCACAACTTTTAGCTGGTAGTCGAGGAAGGTTCTGTCTTAAGCTGCGTACACACCTGCAATTTTTCTCGTTGGAAAGGATCTTTCACGATCCTTTCCAACGAGAAAAGACTGCACGATGCATGAACGATGCTGTACATACAGCACCGTTCATGCTCTATGGAGAGGGGAGGGGGAGAGCGACGGAGCGGCACCCTGCTGCGCGCTCTCCCCTTCCCTTTCATTAGGATCGGTCGTCGTCCATCGTCCATGGATCCGCCAGGACGGTCGTCGGACGATGGACGACGACCGACTGTACACACGGCAGATTTTCGCCCGATAATTGGCCGATACCGATTATTGGGCGAGAAAAATTTGCCGTGTGTACGCAGCTTTAGACTGTAAGTCTCTGCCTGGTCCTATGTTCTACAAAGCCATCTGTCCTGACACTCAGCTCAGAGAGAGCTTTTCCCTTTACCCAGGTGGTCTTACTCTATGTAGTGCCATCTTATGACTTTCAGCTGAGAGTCAACGAATACCCTGCCTTAGATTGCAAGCCTCCTCCCGTGAATATCTGTGGTATGTGCAATACCATCAGTCCAGACTCTTTTTCTGGGAGTCAAGTAGTGTCCTACCTTAGACATTAAGTCTCCAACCCTCTGCCTCTGTGGTCCTTTGATGTTATGGGTCATCTGTATTGACTTTCATTTGAGTCAACGAATACCCTGCCTTAGATTGCAAACCTCCTCCCCTGATTATCTGTGGTCTGCCATCAGTCCTGATTCTCATTTGAGAGTCAAAGAGTGCTCAGCCCTAGACATTATGTCACTACCCCTGTGCCATTGTGGCCTCATATGGGTCAGTACCATCTGTCCTGACCCTCATCTAGGAGTCATAAAGTGCTCCGATTTCCACAAACTGCCTTCACTGCTCCTCTCTACCCTTACCAATTTGAATTAATGTGTAATTATTTTTTTAGAACTGCTTGAAAAATTAACCTATACACTTGGTATCTTTTCTCAAAGCTAATGAAAGCTTGGCTTTTAAGCCATGTGACTTTGTAGCACAACCCTTAAATTCACATCAAAATGTTTGCATTCAAACATATCTGCTCTTATTTACTTATATCATCACATGATTACACCAAAACACCTCTCATAAGAAATATTGCATTATTGTCCTACATATAATGCTAGTCCCCTGTCGTGCTGATCCTTTGCCTTTAGGACTTCAGGAGCTTTAGATCCACAACAAGCATGCATCAAATGAAGGTATTAATTAATGATCTTTGATTTTGTTCCCAATCAATAGGATCATTTAGAAGCCAAAGGCAATCAGCAGCTAGTGTTTTTTAGATGGAGGTCAAGCATAGTGGCCTTTGCAGTTCTCCAATGACAGGTTCCCTTTAATGTTTGCTTTCCATTAGGAAAAAAAATCTTAAAGGATCTGATTTCTGTCTGTAGCTCATTGTAAAACTGGTTCTACCAGCTTTGGCACCTTGATGCACTTTTTGGAGGGAGCAGCCTGAACAATGTACAAGAACCCCAGCATCAATGGGAATAATTGCTGCTGCCCTCGTCCATTTTGGCATGACATGGAGAAAGGTGAAATTAGTGCTTTGCTTTGCACTCAGTGTATTGAGCTATTTGTTAAAAAGGCGTTAAAAAACTATTACATGCCTCATTATACCTGGTCAATTCAATGCCCGCAGCCAAAATTGGTATTTCCAAACAGCACATGCTGTATCTAGTAGCAGAGAGAAATGGAAATGCTGGGGGGAATAAAGAAAAAAGGAATGCAAAGGAAACGAAGAAAAGCTGTTTGGACCTTCCTTTAGATACTCCAATTCTCTTCTCACCCTTGCCAGATAAATCACAAACAAGTCTGTTGAGCACTTACATCTAAGGTGATGCAGAAAATGCCTTCTTTGTAGCTACCAACACAGACAGTCTGGTGACTGTAGAAGACTTTATTCAGGGTTTGTTTTAGGTTAGGACAAACTGGCCAATTGCCCAGGGCTCCCACCTCCTCCATGATCCTAATTGTCATTTTAGCCCAGGGCCCTAGTTTGTCTAAAACTGTCATCTCTCAAATGACAACATGAAAAAGACAGAATGTTATTTTCTCAAACTTGCATGATATAACAATATATTTTATAGATTTCGGGTGACAATAGACAAGTAGAAGTCTTCTCCACATCATCCATAACACTAGGACCTTCTGCCATCTCTCTTTGTAACTTTCCTGATGGAATAAAGCGGCACACACATGTGGTTTGGATCAGCCAAGTCACACAAAGGTTTTCCAAGAAATTGGGAAACCTCTGTGAACTTTAATTGAAACATTCATTATTGCTCCATTGCTGATTCTTGACTTGAAGACCATTTATGCCTTCTTTGAGGTGATCTGTTGCCCTAGCTATGGACATTGATTTTTTTACATATAATATATAACAATTCCTCCTGAACATCTGTGGCTGCCTGTACTGTGGAAACATTCATCCCAAAACTTTACAGCAAAAGCACTCAAGCAGATTAGGTCCTTTTCTCAGCAGCTCAGCTCTCCATGGTTCTCCTCAGAGTTTTTGCAGTGTCTACGTTAAGGATTAAAAGCTTGGAAGGATGATGATTTAAAGCTGGAAGATGAAGGGTGGGCTGATTTGAGCTGCTAGAAATGGAGGAGTAGTGGAAGCTGAGCTACGTCTAAGTTACTGATTGAGGGAGGTCATGGGGAACTGAGCTCCTAAGCATCCTCAGAGTTGTCTTCAAACCTTGCTAAGGGCCTGCTGAATGGTTTTGTATTTGACACTCCCAGAAAGAAGCTGCTTAATGGCCTTAAATTTCGTAAATGCTTCCCAAGTGTGGGACTATTACATAAAGACTAAGACTAAAAATACCTTCAGATACATTGTCTTAGAGGAACTTTTCATGATTTCATGTATACTTGGACAGATAGTCCAAACCCTAAGTAGAGTGGGCTTCCTAAATTCTTGAATTAGGTACAAAAACTTGTTAAAAAAATTTTCAGTGATGGGAAAGCAATTGTTGCATATTCTAACCAAAAATGGATCAAAGCTTTCACCACACAAGTACTAGAACCAACAACTGCTCAAATCAAGCTGAATATGACGTTAAATCCCGTCACACCCAGAAGTTGAGCAAGGAGACAGCTGGTCTGAAGGTCCCCATTTTTACATGTACGGAAAACGCTGATTTTTATTTGAAGAGGTCTTTTAAATACATGTATAAAAAACTTCAACATGTTCTAACCAGCTTAGCCATGTGTCATAAAGCAGCATAAAAGCAGTTGTCCCTTTGTCACTTTTTGCCGCAGGGGATATGTTACCGGGAATGCAGTTTCCTAGAATTCAGGCTTCAGATTTAGTAGGATTAAGTTCCTATAACTGGTTTACTGCACTTGGCACCTAACTAGAAGAAGAGGCGAATTCTTGGCAGCTGTAAGGCAAAGGCCTGTAAGGTGACGTCAAGTGGTTGGCTGGAGGCCGCCCTAGTCAGGCATGGGTTAATACACTTGCATGTCTGCAGAGATGTCTTGATTTCCGTATGAAACATAAAATATAGGAGCTATAGTGTACAATAACCCATTGCAGCCAATGATGTGAAATAATCTATAGCAAATCATTGACCTTTTAATACTGGTGACTATTAGACATTGCAGCTATTTGCTTAAATTAATATTACCATCAAGAAAGAGGTAGTGTGGGGTAACTGTATATCCGCCATTTTTAATCGGCTGCAGCAAAATGACAAAAGCTCAGATTGGTTGTCCTGTGCTTCTGTAGTTTGCTTGCTGGTATATTAATAATGCTGATTGTACTACCTTTAAAAAAATAATTATTTGGGGCTGTTTGGTAACTATTGTCCCCCACCTAGGTGAAAAGACACAAGCAGAAAGTCATTTTTATATATATTCAACACTTTATATATTTTAGGTTTTCTCTTGATTCTATCAATAAATAAAACCAACTGACAATAATATCTCTTTGACAAAGGCCCCGTTTTATTGTTAGTATTACAACCACGTGGTATTGGGTGGATGGCCCTAGAAGTAAGCTGTTGCTAAACAGTTTGTGTGACCACTGCTTTCCAGGTTTGGCAAATTTCATAGTTGGAAGTTTGGGGGTGCTCCGACTTTGCTGAATGTTCCTCTAAAGCAGGTGGGACATTAATGTCCTCCTGAAAGCTTCACTGAACGTTCCTCTAATTAAGATGGGACATTGATGTCCTGCTAAAAGCTTCACTGAATGTTACTCTTTAGCAGGTGGGAATTTGATGTCCTCTTGAAAGGTCATCAACACAACCCTGAAATAGGCCCCGTAAAGACCTGCCTCTTCCTATTTCCAAACCAATAGTAGAAACACATAACTTTCATTTCTTCTGCTGCAAACTGCCACAGACTAGTAATTAGTCTATGTCCTGGCTTTGGAACATCTTCTGTTGCTAAGACACAGAAGGTTGGGTGGGGCACAGTCAATCAGGTGAGCTTCCAAAACTGCAGGCAACAGCGATTAATGGGTTCTTAATGAGTTCTTTATTCTACATTTGATCTCCTTTGTTAATGTGCAGATCAGTTGGTACAGTACAGGTGCATTATGGGGTAGCACTGAAGATTGATAAAAGTTTTTGAATGTTTTTGTTCAAAGTGTGTGCTAACTCATATGGAAATGTACTAGAAACGCAGTAATCGACTCACCAAATTGCCCCCTTCGATTATAGACATTTATTTTAATGCATGAGTAAGAACGACTGATGGGCAAACACATAAGATATAGAGGTATGTCATATTTTTGGTTAGTCATATAAAGTTTAAATAATTGTTTTTTGTAAATCTTTCCACTTAGCAATGGACCACCAATAAAAGCTATAGAAAAGGTAACGAAAACCTATGGTATGGTTAACTCTAAGATGACTGCGCAGTCTGGATTGCAGAGAAATATTGCGAGCCAGACAACAATAGAGCGGCCATCTTGGCTATTGTCTGGCGCGGGATTACTGCGCTTCGATTCAGAGGACAGCAGACATAGACAGACATCCACACCTTAACAAATTCCATTGTCTTACCTCTTCCGTCTTGGCGCTGCCCCTTGGAACGCTGGCGGAACACAATCTCGGGAGTCTGGTACTAAGACACAGGATGAAACCAGTTAATAGTCAGCAAGGGTGATGCAATTCATTACAGATCAAGCTGCCTGAGCACAGCGAAACGGGTTAATAAAGTGAAAATTCTGAAATTGCAGCCAGAACCTAAGATAAGTCTTCGGAGTGACCAATTTAAAATCTTGCTTCTTTTGTTATAAGCAAGCTATCCCATAAAGCCGTTTAAACAACCGGTTGCCCTAATGAAGAACTTGGTCCGTATTATTCATTAATAGCCATTCAGTGTTCGGCTCTTGATCAGCTAAGAGCCGTTCGCACCCCACTAATGTGTCCTCATTTTGCCCTGTCTATATTAGTCTGCAATCTAGGGAGTGGTGGCAGGAAGCAAAGGACATAATTGGATGGCCTGTTGCCATATATTCCCCTTTCCTTCCTAAGAGATGCTTTTCGGTCAGCCTTTTTGGGAGATTTGGCGACCCGCACCCTTTTTTTTCATGCAGGCACAATGCTTACTGACCACCTCTGTTCATTGAGAATTGCAATCAAAATTATTTTGGTTCAATTCTAAATGGACTCTAAACGAAATGTCTGCATTTGTGCAATGTCACCCACCCCGTAAGCTTGCATCGTTGGGTGTCTATCTTACCGTCAAAGTAGATGACATCTGTGTAAAAAAAGGATTTATAAATGTGAATGTGATGCTGGCCTCTTTGTGGGAGACGCATTAAAATCAACAGGCTTTTATCGAGCACTGTCTGAGGGTGATAGAAGATTTTCTGCACAGACAGACGCAGTCACACACGCTGCCTTACATACATAATTACTGTCGAGACTGTCGTAGTCGGAGCTCAAAACAATGGCACCAGCAAGAAAAAAATTATCTTGTGGAAAGTCAAAAAAGGCATGTAGACCCTTCTAATCTTTGGCACGTAATGAATATTGGACAGTCTGGGCGCCCAACACCCAGGCACACCTTGTCTGACACTTGCCCTACACTCAATAGACATCCACTTGCATGATAGGGTACACAGGTAACTAAGACAAGCAAGTGCACAGGTAGACAATGGTTAATGGAGAATGGTAAAGGATCGTCCACAAGATGGTAGCAGACACAGAATATTAATAACCACAGGTAACACAAATGGTAAAATCTAGTCAGTTTTCAAGAACCAAACATCTTGCCACTGAATTGAAAAGTGACATAAAATAACAATATAGCAATACAGATAGCTATAGATATATCGACGACATCTCTCTTTCTTCTGTATACATCATAAATCCAATACTACGCACAGCTCTAAAATTATATAACAAAATCAAACAAACTAAAACGAACAATAAAGGGGAACATAGACGCCCCTTTATGCGGATGCATATATTGCGTATTTGACATATACGCATAGCTTTACCGTGTTGCGTATTTGAAAACTGGCAAGTTGGGGTATCGTCGCACAAATCGAGTATGCGTGTGGCTTATTCATAAGAAACTTGAGCTAATCCTATAATCATTGTACATTTTCAAGCAAACAAGAAGACTAACAATAGCAAAAAAATGATAAATAAAAAGAATGAGGGGTTTCTAGACCGTCGCATGAAAAAGCCGACCGGGCACACACACACCTTTCATAAATCTTGCCTCGTATAATTGCAGTTGGAATGATCAGACCATACAGGGGGGACTACAGGGCTCTCAGAGCATGCTTTGCATTGATCAGAGACATTGACACTCAGTACCTGACCTCCAGATCCCAGTGCCACACTCTCAGCTGCTGTGTGTGTGTATCTCTCTCTGTCTCCATCCTTAGTCTGTGCAGCGAGCACGTCATAAGCGAGTGTATCCCACCCCACCTCCTCCTTTATCTGCCCTCACATACACTCTCACCCTTCTACATGCAAAACCTGACAGCCAGAAGCACTTCTCCTGCTGTGCACTGCCTTGCTGCCGTAACAGGTAGCCGCCTCAATCCATCTCCCCTATTGTGTTGCGCGTGTTGCAGGCCTCCAAAGACCCCAGTCCTGCGTCCGATGGAATTATTTACTAAGGCAGTGCAAACGGCGGCGAATGTGCGCAACCTGCCTTCGCCAATCAGATCAAACCTTTTACGAATTGCTTGCTATGCGTTTTTGCACTACCTTCTGCTGCGCTTTATTAAGTAAGCCCGTACATCTTTCTTGTCTACGGTTCCCAGCAATTGATCCCTTTCTTTCTCTGTATAATCAATATCTCTTGTGCGCCCTATTGCGTGTCCTCTCATGCATTTAGCTTTTTTTTTATTCTTTGCGTAATTTTTTTTTGTTCCCATGCACAGCTCCCTGGTGGCTTCTTGGCTTTTGTTGCTTTGCATTCCTTTGTACCTTTTGTCTGTCACCTGCCGCTCTCCTCCGCTACCTCTTTTGTCTGCTTGCCTTTGCCACCTTAGCCCGTCTGTCTGCCATTCCACGCTCTCTTGCTCCTTTGTCTGCCCTGCTGCTAACGCGTTTCTGTCGAATTTCATATTAACACCTGCCGCGTTGGCATTCCAGCTTCCTATAAATAATCGTCTAAAAAAAATATATATATATACGTATTTGTAGTAAATGGCCCCATCTTTTACCCAGTGCCCCACCTTTTATTGCAGTGTTGAGCATATCGCCTTTCCCCAATGATCCCCCTTACCTGTAAGGCTTCTTCATTTCCTTGTCTCTGACCATCCTGTCTTCCTCACTGCTCTTTCTCCATTCTGTTACCCCTCCCGCTGTCTCTCTCGATTCTCCCTTGCTCCATCTATCTCCCCCCTCCCTCCCTGCTCGCTCTCTCCCCGCCCCTGGGCTGCCTTTCCATTCCAGACAACCAGAAAGCGCAATGCGGCTTTGCTCAGGATGGGGGGGATTTATTAAACTTGTCTGGCTCAAGACAGAGAGAGGGAGGGTCTGTCTCTGTGTGTGGGGTGATAGGATATAGGAGACACAGAGAAAGAAAGAAATATGGGGGGTGCCAAGGTAGTTAGAGTAGCAAAAGTGGAGCAATATTCCAAATCCTTTTGGATCTAAGGCCAAATATTTTACCTATTTTCTTTCAGTGTTGATGGCGCATTGCAGAGCCTCGTCCATTCAAGAGTTAACGCACCATGCTAAAAAGACACATAGGGTCTGATTTATTAAAACTCTCTAAGGCTGGAGAGGATACACTTTCATCAGTGAAGCTGGGTGATCCAGCAAACCTGGGATGGATTTCTTCAAAGTCATTTGCTATTTGCTAGCAACTGTTTTGAATCCTGAACCAGATCCATTCCAATTTTGCTGGATCACCCAGCTTCACTGATTATGTTAGCTTTAATAAATCAGGCCCTTTAAATGATGCAACTTTTTTGGAAACATGCAAAATGCGTTGGTGACTGTTACAGGTGGTCAATATCCTCAACACTTTTTTCATGTATACATCTCGTTGTGCAGCATCTGTAGACTGCTGCGTCATTGGCTATATGAGAATCTCTCTCCGTCTTTTTGGCGGTGTTATGTTTGTTTGACGCTGCAAATAAAACTGCCTTGTATGTTCTGTGTCTGTCTGGAAAAGGAGTGTGTTGCATGGATGTGCATGTTTGTCTATAAATCTGGGTTTTTTTCTCTTTTCTCTCTGTCTAGACGGACGTTTGGTTAATTTCCGAAGGTTTGCAAATACATCTGGCGATCTGAATGAGTTACTATTTGTGAATCTTGGTTTTTAGGAATAAGACACAGGTAGTGTTTGAAAATGAAATTGCAGTCCTTTGCTTCTTCGGGGATGTGTGTTGGGGCAGTGGGAGGTACGTCTGCTATTTATCGCCTATTTCTCTGTCTTATACTAGGTAATTGTTCTCCTTCTCTCCTCTCCTATCATTCTTACCTTTCCAGCTTTTCTTTCTTCTATTCTTTCCTTCTATTTCTTTACTCATTTCCCCATATTTCTCCCTCATCCCTCATCTACAGCTCTTCCTTTCTTCATTCCTTGTCCTCCTAATGCCTCTCTCTTTCCTTTTTCTTCCTCTTTCTCCCTTTTCGTTCTATCATTCATTCCTTCTCTCTCTCCTGCCCTTTTCCTTAATTCTTCTCTAGACCCATATTCCTTCCTTGCCTTATTCTTCTCTCCTTTCATTTTCCTTCCTCTTCCCTTTCTTCATCTTCTTTCCATTCTTTTCTTCTACAATCTTTCTTCCTCTCTCTCCCTCTCTTTTTTTTGTTTCTATCTTATCCACCAGTCATGAATATAGAATTGCATTTCTGCAATCTAAGACAATGTGCACCATGCAGTTAGCTATAGTAACCAATCAGTTGAGAGCTTTTCGATAGCCGAAAGAAAGCAATGGGGGAAAGAAAGGAATTAATACGAGGAAGATAAAAAAAAAAAAACTAGTTTAAGACAGATGAATTAAAAATGGAGGATTTCTTATTGCCAGTGGTTGTGTTTTTAAGAAGTCTAAACATCGCTCACTACAGGACACATTATTATGGCAACTTATGGGTTGCTATTGGTGGTGGAACTTCGGGTCCAGCTACAAATGGTTGTTCTATGTCTCTCCTTGTTTTCATTGCCATTTTTAAATATATGATCTTTTTCTATTTATATTCCAATTGGAACCAGGAATAAAGTCTTTTTATTTTTTCATCCAAGGATCTATGAATATCTATGTCTGCCCCTGCTGAAAGCCTAGTGATAAATTTAGCTGGCTGCAGCTTTACCACGCAGGTCCGCCAGGGGGCACTACAGGGATGTCTGAAAAGAGAAGTTTGAGAAAAGGTACTCTGGAGGTCGCCAGCAGGATGAAGTCTGGTGATAGCCCTGTGTATAGATAGTATTAGGACAGCAGGTGACGCTGCAGCACCAACAAGCTGGCTTAGTGATAGAGCTACACGAGGCAGTAATAGAAAAAAAAATCCGCCTTCTACTGCATGGCAGCACAGACACAAAAGATTAAAAATGATTCTGCAGTCTGGGACTCAACTGTTCGGAGACAGCACAAGCTAGCAAAGGGCGCCCCCAAAATAAATAAAACTTTCTAATTAAAAAGTCTGACGGCAAGAAATCACAGCTGGCTTCAGACTGCAGAAGCTCACAATGTGAGTTGCGATGAGTGGTGAAAAAATGAGCCCCGAATTTCATTTATCACGGACAATGCAGCATTTTGCTGTGGTCTTTTTTGGCATAGATACGATATATGATAGGTAGGACATTGGTTTCCCATGTGGGCAGAGCACAGAGGCCTAATGATCTCAAATTTTGTTTAGCTCCTCAACCAGACAACCTTCACAAATATCCTATATCTTTGCGGGTAGGGTCAGGAGGTTTGTATAGGTAGACGTACCACTTGGTAGTTTGGTTCACATCTTTATTATATGGTCAACATGTTTCGGGGGACTAGGATTTCACCTCTACAGGGCTTAAGCTATGAGTCATGTTAAAAATGGAGGTGGTTTCTGGGTATCTGTAGCTTTGTGGTGGGCTATTCTTGCCCAGAAGGCAAAACCTTCTTTCCTCTGTCCGAACAGGCACATCATGAAACCCAAAATACCTGGACATCGACTCTACTTACAATTCAGTTCAAAGCTTAATTCTTTTTTAAAGCCTTGAAGAAGAGGGAGTCCTAACCCAAGGGGACTCATCCCGATGGGTGGCGAAGAAACGGGCACTGAATTTCATTTCGATTCATGAACAATGCAGTATTTTGCTGCGGTCGTTTGTGGTGTAGATATGATATATAATGGGAAGCCATGGACATTAGACAATGGTTGCCCATGTAGGCAAGGCATGGAGGTCTAATATTCTCCAAATGTTTTGAGCTCCTCAACCAAACAGCCCTAACAATTTTCCTATACCTTGTATACCTTCCTATTTCCCTTGTGGGTTAGGGAGCCTTGTATAGATAGATGTACCACTTGGTAGTTTGGTTCTTGTTTTTATTGGCACTCACAAAATGCTATGACCAAGATGTTTTGAGAGATCAGTGCTCTTTCTTCAGGGCTTTAGAGTTTATGCTATGAGCCATGTTGAAATAGATGTGGTTTTGGGGTATATGTAGCTTTGTGGTAAGCCTTGCCTAAAAGGCAAAACCTTTTTTCCAATTGGTCCCAAACAGGTACATCAGGAAACCCAAAAGATCTGGACATCCAGTATTCAGTTCAATGATTAAATCTTGTCTAAAGTCTTGAAGAAATGTGGGCCTTAACCCTAGGAGACCCATTGGGCCAGATTTAATAAAGCTCTCCATGACCAAAGAAGATAGACTATCATCTGAGAGAAGCTGGGTGGTCCAGCAAATGTGTAGTGGATTTCTAAAAAAAATATTTGCTACTAGTCTTTGAAAGCTTTAATAAACAAGTACCATTGTGTGTATCATTTTGTAAATGCCAATAAAGAATGAACACTGCTTAAATGTGGAACTCAAAATTATATTTATAAATACAACATTTTCCTCAGCCTAAGGCCAATAGATGGCCCCAACCCATCCCGCCACCATTGAACCCAAAATTTGGATTCCAAAAATGAGCCAAACCACATCTCAACATGCACACCACTCACACCAAGCAGGACAGTATTTTTACCTATAGCAAACCTTTTGATCTACACTGTAAAACTTACTTTTTAATGTATCATGCAATGTCAGCTGAATGGGTGAATCTGTTTTTTTTTTTTTGGTCCTCTCGTTCAGCAAAGATCATGTGGCCAAATGGCCAGAGTTTTGGTTATATGACCAGCACTTAAGAAAACCCAAAGCGCTTTTCTCCAGGAATGGAAAGTATTTAGGACCTTCTCCTAATCATTATAAATTCTCCCGAGCAAAATTTGAGTATTGCTTAGAGTTGTTGCCTTAAGCTGCGTACATACTTCCAATTTTTATCATTCAAAATGAACGACGAACGAACGACGAACGATCGATTGGGCAAAAATCGTTGTAAAAAAAGTAACCAACGACGCCGACGAACGAGGAAAGTCGTTGGAAATGAACGACCGGACCGGGGGATCGGATTGGACGACGATCGTTGACCATCGTTCGTGTGTACGATCGTTCATTGATCGTCCATGGTCTGAGCATGCGTGATGAACGAACGTTCCTGTGGTGCACGTAACTTCCTGTATCGTTCAAACGATCGCATCTATTGTGTGTACAATATCTACGAACGATCGTGTCGTTATCTGTATGTACAGGATCGGTGCTATACGATCGTTCGCAGATATCGTGCAGGATCGTTCGTCGTTCGTTTACCAACGATAATAATTGGAAGTGTGTACGTAGCTTTAGTCTGCATCAAAGTCGAACTTCAGTCAAAATATTTTATCTGCCAGATTGGCTAAATATGCAATGGTCTACAAAAATGGAAGCTGTTTGGGGCTTAAAAGTACTGCAAAGTAATACAGATCTTTTTGTTATCTCCCCATATTTGGTGGACTATATGAATACATAATATTAGATATAAGACAATAGGGACTATTTATAATGGAGAAGACAAATGGTACCATTTTTCTGTTTGCCCCATTATAAAAGTGGAAATAATTGAAAAGATCACCACATTTTATCAGAATCACCATTGTTTGAAGCTCGCCATCAACAAAAGATGAATAGTGAATTTTTATATAATAACAATCAACTCAATCACCACTTTCACTGCAATTCACTGGATAGCATTGCCATTTGGAAATTAAAGAATGTTGTAGGACACAATGGGAATCAGCTGCACTTAAAACACACTAAACACCTCTTTTTCCGCAATCACAACTTTATAAAAGCCACTTTCTATCACTTTCCATCTAAGAAAAAGGATTTGAAGTACAGAATACACATGTGTGGACAGTGTTTCGTGACTTCCAGCCAATCATGTACTAATCAGAAAATTGATTGATAATTCAGTAAAGTGCAAAATTGGCAATAGATCTGCTTGTGTAAACTCAGCTGATTAGCTGCAATGGTGCCTTTTCTTTTCTGTCTATGCACTTCTGTACAGATTATGAGATCTGATATAAATATGAATTTGAGTATTTGTATTAGTTGTGTTTGATACTTTATTTACCAAAAGTTTTCAAAAGATTAATAACTAGCCAGTTATGTAGTTTTTAAAAATAGATTTAATTTTCAGACTCTTGAAAACTTCTGTACATGATGATTGGGAAAGGAAGGGCAGCACAAGGAGCCAATTACATACATGTGTGTTTGCAGGGAGGATTCTGGTAAGACAAGACAGCAAATAAATGACCTCATCAGTCTGTCCAATCTAAGGCTGAGGGTTGGGGGATGACCAGGCTGCTTTGCTTAAAGGCAGCAGAAAAAATCAGGTCACCAGTCTGGCTGTGATGTGTAAATCTCAGGATGAAGAGAAATGCAAGTCACTTAGCAGGTAAAACAGCTTCTCTATTTACATTCCATTTGAAGTCATCTCATGCAAAGCAGTATATGACATTCTAAACTGCTTTAATTGTCAAACATTGTGTTTAGAAAAAACAAAAAAAGTTTAATAGAGCGGTCATGTGGCCACATTGGCCTTACTGCCCTTTCTTTTTGAAAAATGGCGGTGGTGTCCAACCATTTTAGTGACCTGCCTTAATTAAATGTAGATTCATGTGCGTGTATTAATGTAAAAGGTTAGGATGCAGAGGTGTGAATGGGACCTAATCTGTATTTGTAGGCTAAACCTTTCTTAGTTTTAGATGGTGTGAGGAAGGGTTGGACTTCTCCAGAATAAATGGTAATATGCCAATGGGAACACTTTCAACGGGGACAACTATCTGGGGAATTTACCTTTGGAAGATTCCTTTGATTTTCTTGGAACACAAAATGAATTGTACACATACAGCAAAACTATCTAGCTTCGTGTGGAGGAACTTGCATGGTCTCCGTACTTTATTAAACATCTTTGGAATGAATTGGAACACCAACTGTCAGCCAGGTCTTCTCATCTCACATCCATACCCAACCTCATAAATCATAAAAAAAAGTTGGGCCTAGTGTCGAGTATTTATAAACACTTGAAAATTTGTTGAAAAGCCCATATAGTCAACAATGGTTGGCCTTGTGTTAATGCCTAAAGTCTTTGAATAGAATATCGAACAAGCTCATAAATACTCTCCTTCCTCCAAGTCTTATCAGTCCTCATTATCTAAGGTCCTTATTGTGTGGCTGCTTGGGTCCTGTGCTACCACCAATCCAGGTGGCTTCCAGTAGGGCTCCTTATTCTCCTTTTTATAATAAGGTCTTCTTTATGTATTCCAATAGTGGATATTATTTCCATGGAAATAAATAGAGATTAAAGGATGGCCATTAATAGGATAAGTGTACAAAAATGAAAACTATATAGATAATCTTCAGTATGGTCTTGCATTAAAGCCAAAGTCCAATCCATCCCCAGTTTGTTAAAGGGCTCAACAATGTGACACAAGGTTGGTGGCAGGTAATGATCTAGCTCTACTAAGTTCCCAAAAAAGGTTGTTTTACATGGCCTGATAAGAAAAAGGTCTCCATGCCAAGGGCTAGCCAAACACGCACAATAAAAAGTATAAATATATCCTGCAAGAATGTATTCTAATGTGAACAACATACAATCCTAGTTCTGCTGTTGTCTTGGAATTGAAGACTATAGGGCACAATTCCAATTTTTTTTTCCGCTAATGAATAACCAAAGGGTTCCCTCAAATTAACAACAAAACTGCAAACATCAGGTGTAGGGATGGGGTAGTATTTGTGAGTACCTTACCACTATTAGCTTAAGGGGTAGCAAATGACAACATTTTGGTATATGATATATTTCCGTTTATGGGAAATGTGGGGCAGATATTTAAACCAAGATTGATTGTTTTTGAAGTCCACAACCCTGGCAAGGTGATTTCCCGCAACTTTAGTTCCATCACGGGGTGCCATGATACAAGCTTCCTGGTTCCTCTGTCTTGACTGCAGTCTCAAAAAAATTCCAATTGAAAAATGCATAGAACCTAGTATAATAATATGGCCTGATCCATAGTGTCTTAGAATTCAATGGAGTTATACCAGCAATGCAATCTGCACAGCTAAACCAATAAGTTTAGGTCACAGCTTATCAATGGCTACGAAATCTAACATGAGACTAAAGAAGAGATCTCATCCCACCACAGTCGTAGACCACCGTAAGATCTTAAAAAATGCCTCAAACTAACCCAAAACAAGCAAAAAAAAAAAAAAGAGAAAACATTATTTAGGCATAACACACCAAATTATGGAACATGCTTAAAACTCAAACATTTTTGATTTTACATCATAACCAACTGTTACACATTTTACCATTCTCCCCAATTAACTTACATCTTTGACTTTGGCATTTTAATTATTTATACTTTGTGCTTTAATTGTGTATTTTTTCTAGTGATATGGCTTGGTTTCTGGTAGCATTCCATGTTCGTTGTGAATATTTCAGCTTCGATGTCATGGCAAAACCCCAGGGAAAGATAGGAGGCTGTACAGTTATCTCCTGTGATGTTATCCTCAACTATACAACCTACTACCTCATCCCGGAGTTCACCTGTCTATGAGAGCCAAGAAAGGATTTGACCATTTGATTTGGAAGGTGTGCACGTATATGAGGAACCTTCTAGAAGTAGCAGAATCAATAAAAAATTTAGCAGTAGGAAGACAAAGATAATCCATAAACCTCAATCCTTCAAAATGTCATGACCAATACTGTATTTGACTACAGCAAGTTGAGTATCATATATATGAAGCAGTACCAACAAAATAGTTATCTAGTCAACATGTAAGTTTTCTTTGTCAAAACCAAGTAACAAGATTAAGTGGTATGGGACTTTCCGTGCCGCCGTAGCTAAGCCGACACAGACCCGCACACTCGAGCTTGTGAGAAGGGCACAGCACAAGTTCGGATCTACGGGTTTATGGCAACCAGCAGAAGTTCTACACTATACACAAACTAGCTTGTACATGTACACAATAATAAAAATTCACAACCAAAAATTAAAAGGTTGTATGTTTTATCTACAGCAGGTGCCTATATAATGAAAGATGGCACACATTTTGGATCTGCATAACTGCTCGGATCAAGTCATCTTCATTCTTATAAGCAATTTTCATATTTTGGCCTCACAAGAAAGCTATAGTCTATGAAACAGAAAATAAAGCATAGATCTGTTTGCAGCTGCATAATTTGTAATGTGGAAAGCATGATAATTCTTGCAGAAAAGAAACTGTATCATCATCATCGGCTAAAATTCCCTGACAAAATTGCTTTTTGTATCCTCCGTTTACCTTATCCGCTGCTTCCTATTACCCTGGCGTTTCTATGTGTCCTCTCCCCATGCTTGCTTTGGAAGTAACGGCCATGTTAAATGCTGCCTGGTGGGGGTGGAGGCACTGGGCCCTGTGCCACGACACTGAAGGCGGTGTTGCGTTTTCGCGGCCTCTCTTTCCTTCCTCCCCATCCCCCTGGGCAGTCTCCGTCGCAACTGAAAGGAACAAAGGAAAGCAATGAGCAGGGAAATGCAGGACACACATTGGCACAGACTGGCACATTAGCTTGCCATCGGTGGGCCTACAAAGATACAATTATATATTTTTTTCATCTTCCTCCGTACCAATTTCTAATTTGCCTTTTTCATATTCTTCCATTTTCTTTCGAAAGTGATCATAGATTATGCTGCGGCAGTCTCCAGAAGTACAGTTTCTTCATTTTAACGACACAACTAATCGTCTACTCTAACATCCTCTGGCGTTTCATTACTTACCAGCCACCTCCTAGATTTTCCAATTTTTGCCCAGTCATCGTTGTTTTTTTCGGTACTTTGATCAAACTCTTACCTTCTTTCCGTAACCCAACCAACCTGGGGCTTGTTCAGTATCGAAATTCGGCCTTGCCGTCATCTGTCCGCGTGCCCAGTTGTTTTAATTCATCTTTTTACTCCTCCTTTTTTAACACTGTGTTCTCGCTTTTTCTTACTTTTCTCCACCCATGTCCCCACTTTATTCTACACTTCCTATCCTTTGCGATATCTTTATATTTTTCCTCCACAGCACTTTCTTCAGTGTTCACTGTCCTTTTCTCCTCTTGTCTTGGGTTACTGCCCTCCCCTTCTCCACCCTTCTTTCTTTTTTCCTTGCTTTCTGTTTGTCCTTAAACATTTTTCTTTTCTATCCAGTATGATACTAGACTTTCATTTTTGAGCTTCAAATCAATACAAGGAGCCCTGTGGTCCCACCAACCCTTGCTGTGCCTGCCAATATTAACTAGACATGTTCTGTATTTTTGTAGAATCCATGACTTTTTTATAAAAGTAAATATCCAAGAAACTAACCAAATGTACAACCGGAGCAGTCTCGTTATTTTAAATGTTGCCTGTTCTTTATTGCTAATTAGCCCACTCGCAGAATGGCCAACGTCAACCTCCAGAGTATCCTGGCACACTACATGTTAAATTAGAAGGCATTCCCGAACAAGGAAGATTGCCAAACCTCTCAGCATGTGCTTGTCGGAGCAGAGCCCAAGAACATTCTCTAGCGCTAAAGCTCACTAACGGATAAATATTGTTATCCTTCAATTATATTATGCATTGTATTATACGTGATCATATTACATAGCATGGTACAATCAGATAAATGTATTCACGTACATAAGTTACTGTCCCAAAGGTGATTACTGTCTCAAACTGACCATAATAAAACAAGATGTTTTGGTTTGAAAACCATCCAACCATTCCACATTTAATAATTTCCCCCAGCATGAACATCATCCTGTTCAGAATTCTCAAACTGTGGTTGGTCATGTACAATCATCATGACCTTCACCATGTATGAGTACTTCCTGGAGTCCCGTGTTAACAATTTGGCATCAAGGTCTTTGAAGACTACATTAGTTGAATCTCTACAAAGTCTTTCCTTCCTACCACCCCCACCCTCTTCTCCTTATGAGTCAGTGGTGCAGACCTCCTTCTTAGGCACATGCTTCAGCTTGTATAAGTGCGGGGAGTACAGGAAGCATTTCTTAAGCTTTGAGCAAGACCCTAGCATCTTTGTTGAAGGTCTTAAAAGCATTGAGTTTTAGGATGTTTGAAAAAAGATTAAAATGTAGACCTTGCATTTAAATGCAAGGTCTGCTCATGTGGCTACCACGAGCCTCTGTCAACAAAATTTGCATTATTGAAGAAAAAAAAAACAACACAGTGAAAGAAAATGCAATAGAAAATAAGGCTTTACTTTTGGGTTCCAACCATTTTTTGCTTCATGTCATTGATATCACAGAGGGATCTCGGGAAAGAACTCAAGAATATGCTTGGGAAATACTCAAGAAAGGACTCTACATTACTGTACAGGAATGTCTTGTCATGGGATTTGGGATACTTTTTCAGGAACTCACCAGATGATCTACTGACATCATCTCTTTTAGGTGACTCCAGCAGAAGGGGGACTTTTTTCATATTTTCTTAATGCAGCATTTTAATTGCAGGTATGCTGTTATATGCTAACAGCATATAATTATTTAGATATATATACCTGTGCGCCAACATTTTAATACCCTGTAAAAATCTGCCTTCATGCTGAAATATAAGGGCATATTAACTTACTGGGTGCATATTCTATATATACATCCCAAAACAGGTAGACACCTGTGGGCATGTCGGCAAAGATAAGTGCCTGTATTTTTCAAATTACAGGTAAGGGTGTATTCTTGTATAAGTCAAGCTACAGGTATGTTTCTATGTATGTCTTTTTACAGGTAGGTACAGTTGTATTCCCAAAAGGTCTTATTTTAAGTAGACAGGGTTGTGTTCCCATATTTGTCTTATTAAGGGTTGGCACAGGTGTTTTCCTGTAAAAGTCTAGTTTCCCAGGTGTATGCCTATATGTGTCTCATTGCTGATAGACAAAAGTATATTCTTGTATATGTGTTAATACAAAAACACATAGGTGTAGTCCCACAATATGCATGCCTCTTTAGAGTTAGCTACAGGTGTGTTCCTATATGTTCTTGTTACAGGTAGGCACATGTACGTTCCTAGAGGTTCTCTTTACAGGTGGACACGTGAATTCCAATAGGTTCTTATGACAGGTAGACACAGATGTGTTCCTATATGTTCTTGTTACAGGTAGACACAGGTATGTTCCTATATGTTCTTGTTATAGGTAGACACAGATGTGTTCCTATATGTTTTTGTTACAAGTAGATGCAGATGCAGTCTTATAGGTTCTTAATACAGGTAGACACAGGTGGGTTCCCATATATGTCTTCTTACAGGTGGACAGAGGTGTAATCTAATAAGTTATCGTTACAGGTAAACAGAGATTGTTCCAGTATATGTGTGTACCTGTATGTGTTTTGGTATACTGAAGCAGTAGTATGTTTGTTTGTAAATATTTTCACATATAATGCTTTTAACGCAGAGACACAGGTATGTTATTGCAGGTAGACCGCTATGTTTTCATATTGTTCTCTTTATAGGTCTTAGGTATTTTCCTAAACAGTTTTCAGTACACACAGGTGTGCACTCACTTAAGCGACTTTGTAAGTACACACTTGTGTGTTTCTACATTACAAGTAGACAATTGTACTTCTTTATATGCTTTTGGTAAAGGTAGGCACGTGAGTTCTAATATATGTTTTGTTACAGCTACACAGGTGTGTTCCTGCATATGTCCCATTACAGGTAGACATGTGTGTTTCTGTATGTGTCTTGTTAGACACAGGTGTCCTGTAAATGTCTTGATACAGGTAGACTCAGGTGTGCTCCAGCATATGTCTTGGTATAAATATAGATGCATGTGCTTCCATATATGCCTTGTTAAAGATAGACCCAGGTGTGCTTATGTATACATTACTGATACAGGTAGACCCAGGTGTGTTCCAACATGTGCCATGGTATAGACAGACCCAGGTGTGCTCATTACAGATAGACATGTGCACTCCTACATTAGGCTAAAATATGTATGAACAGTGCCATTGGCTTACATGGCTTACAATTTTTTTTAATTACCAATCTTCAAATTAGTTGCCTTGCTAGGTATTGTTCGGCGGTGTATGGTCATGATTTCAGTCCAATGTGGGAAAAAATTGCTCAAGGTACGCGATTCTCAAGCAATAACTTTAAAATAAATCCATAATGCTTCTGTCTTTGAACATGTCTCACCTTGTTCTGTTCTACAGAACTAATCAAAGTTTGGAAGACTTTTCTTCTTGGAAGTACAGTTGATAGAGCTGCAAGAAGACAATCCAATCTGGCTACCACAGCTGAGGAGCGATAGCAGATTTATTTCCAATTGAGGGAATGGATGGTGGCACGGAGCAGCGACTGAAAGCCCTTAACATTGGTTCAATCCTTGTTGCTATGGGAGCCGAATCATAGTCATCCACTTAACAATGCATTGGGCACATGCCAGATTGTCTCCTCCTATGTGTCTCCCTCCTTCTCTTGCTCCAACACTCCCTCCCTCCCTCCTCCAGGGTCTGTCTGTCTCTAGCTTCTCGCACCTCTGGTTTTACAAAATATCGCACCTTTGTGTCTGGCACGTTTTTCCTGTTCTATCTATTTTTTAAAAATTATCAACACATATGATATCCCTTAGCCAAAATCTATTTTAATGAGTTGCCTTCTTTAGCACTTTATATTGCCTGATTTTCGCAAACCCCGTCCTTTTTGCGTACCTTTTAGTCAAATTTCTGTACGTTTTTTTTTTCGCTTTTTTGTCTCTCGCCCTTCCCCATTGCTTGCCTTTCCTAGGCTTCCCCTCCCTCCCCCTCTCATTAATTCACAACACGCAGTACTGCGTCTGATGCCAGGATACCAGGCTGGCACCTACCACGATCCTCGCCATGCAAGGTGCCACAGAAAATCATTTCTATTTCCGTACGTTGTTAAAGCCATTTTATAAAAAAAAAATGTAATTATTCTGCACTGAATTTTCATGCTTTTTTTGTCTGCAGATGCCAGCCTGGTGAGTACCTTGGGCACGGCTAGCAGCAGATCGTTGCATGGGTTAATAGTACGTAATCGTAATGGTCCTGTTGAGATTACTTGGCACGTTGTCATAAGCCGTTAGCCCTTTATGAGTTATTGCGGCTGCTGCAGTTGCCACAGCAAATTCTAACCGCTTGGTGTGCCCCCGCTGTTGCGCCACTCATACATGACTGTCAGTGTTGTGACAAGAATGACTATCTAACCATGACCTGCAATATCTTCTCCTACAGCTGCTGGCAATCTCTCAGCAACTGTAATGTTTATAAAACCTTGGTGATACACAATGGTTCGCGAAGGCCTATTCTCTATTTTCCCATAATAACCGTGATGGAGTACAAAAGGCAGTCAAGCATCACCAAGTGAAATCGAGTGACTTAATTACGGTTTATACTTGAATGTGCTTAAAAACTGATGAAGACTGCTTCGCGCACCATGGCAAATGCTGTAAAAAAATATCTGACTCAAGCGACGTGAAGAGAAATAAAAATGGGAGGAATGGGGAAGATGTGGGAAACCAATGAATTATGAACCCATATTGCAATAATAAATTCCAAAAAATAGGCACCATAGGCCTGACTCTGAAGGAAGAGCAATACAATAGCTATGAATATTAGCACATATAGCTAAATCATTTGGAATATTTCACTTCGTTGTCTGATGAGAATTGACAGATTTTTCAACCAAATTCGGCACAAACATGGGCAATTCAAAATGAGCGTATGATGGAAGAATGCAAGAGTAGAGATTGCCTTCTCCTGGCACATCAATTAGTAGCTCCTGAGACGTAAGAGGCTCAAGTTCTCAACCTCAACTCAAGCTTCAAGCTCAACCTCAAGATTGGTCTTACCTTCATTAGTCTGTTGTTACTTTGATTTAATGGTCAGTTCGATTGACGGAAGGCTTCATAATGGTAGAGTTAAGATTTAAACTAATTTAAACTTGGCTGTCAATATTTCTAGATCATGTTGACATGAGGTTTTCACTAAAAGTGATGTATCATTATGTATTTATTATTCAAGAGTTCAATTTAAATTGGGTGAAAAAGGTCCACCACACTGAAGAGTAGAATTTACTATGCACATCTGGTCACGTGTAACTTGTCTGTAAACCCAATCAATAAAATTATATGTTGGCTTAGCAATTTAAATATCCTTATTAAATATTCAGGTTTATTTAAAATAATACAAGATGATATTGATGATAATGAAGATGATGCCATAAAGGTCCTACAGATACCTCCTGCTATAAGGTGGCAAAACTTTTACCTAGTATCGCAATTGTGCTCCGGTGTTGCCACCCTTTCCCACATGTTTCCAATGGAGACTACCAGAAAGCCATTTCTATCAGTCATGGTCAATGGGAAGTCCACCCTCGGAATATCATGGAAATATCACTAGAATAAGTAATTCTAGATGAAGAGAGGGAGTAACTGCAAAGAGGCTGCCAAAGGTCGTGAATATGGAGATGCATCCAAGAATGAAAAAAGATGATAACTATTCTGTTTGAAAACATAGCAACTGTTTGACGAATGACCGACAAACTAAAGATTAATTGATTTGGGCTTACATCTACTATTAAAAAGTCTTTCTTTAAAGAAAATTGGACAAGGACAAATGTTTCAACAATCAAAGTTTGGGTGTATAAAAAATTAGGACCTTCTCAGAACTTAAGACTATTGGGACGTGGGGTAATATATTTCCCTACATATGTATACGGGTGTTTGGTAAACCTATGTTGTTACACCTTAGGTAGCTTCAGTCAGATCTTTTAGCCTAAAATTTTTTTAACTTTTGTATGTTTGTTATGAGTTACAGTTATCACCCTCACGAAAGGTAAAAGGAAATTCCAATCAGTATCATGAGGCTTTCATATGGGTCATAATCTCAATATAGTATCATATATATGTTGTTAACTGCAATAAACTACAAACTATTGTTGATCTAAAGACTTGGACCTGGCCTTGGCTGGAGACCTGTGACATATTGCCTCTTGTCCAGCAGCAGCCGACCTAAAGCTTTGAAATTTGAAAAATGTGCAAGCTTATTCATTCTCAATGGGCTGCCCAAACTTCCCAACCATTACTAAAGAAAAAACAAAGAAGGGGACCATAGCAAAGTCAGTGTGGACATTTAAACTCCAAAGTCATTAGGTAATAAAAGAGATCACCATTTTCACCATAATGCTTCTATGGCTTCTCCAGATAGAGATAATAAGATATTTAAATAAAATGTATATCTTTGAATAAAATTGGCCTAAATGATTTAGTGTTGAAGCCCCCCCCCTGCTTTGAAATCATTGGACATTTTTGGGAGCTATGACCCTTCCCCTTATTGCACCATCATGTTCCTGAACCATACCTGCCCATCTACAATATACAATGCTGCACAACCTGCTACCTATGCAAATAAGAGGGATGCAAATAAGTTTCACTTGTTAAAGTATTATTTTTCTTTCCTTCCCAGTCTTGAAATCTACACAGCACTGCCCTTTTATCAGGGGCAGGAGCCTTCATTTTCCAAAGCTTACTAACACTCATGTCTCGCTTGTGAATGGACAGTGCAAGGAGAGGCAGCATGGTGATGAGCTCATAGGCCAATTACGGAGACCTAAACTGCTTGCATTAAAAAATTGTTATGGAGTAATGCATTAATTGCACCTTTTATATCACCATTGAATTTTTATTTAAACTAAAGCTTCACCTCTATAAATGAATATTAAATCAACTCCACCAACACAAGATAACTCTGATGTGTTTGTATGGAACCAAGAAGATGCAGACCTCTCCTCTAAATCTCTATAGACCAAGACCCAATGTGATATTGCACTGTCCTTTTAACGGCCCGGCTGTCATCATCAACAATACATAAAGGGAAGGAGGGAAAAGTACTCTTACATCAATCCAGCCAACAAACAAAGGATGATTGAAGCCTTCAGCGATTTCCCAGATCTGCCAAATTAAAATATGTTTTTTCAGTTTTTTTCTATATATCTCCTCAACTTTTTATTTCTGAGCAACAAATCCTCCACCCAGGAAAAAAAATGCTTGGCTGGGACTGTGTGGTCCAGCATTTAATGTTGTTGTCTTAAGAATCCGCCAACAGTCAATCCCAGGGGCGGTATGACCCTTATTTTTAACAATCCGTTCTTTTATAGCTTTGGCTATCCTGTGTTGTGTATTTTATGAATATTTCTTTTTAAACCATAGTTAAAAAAACAAGCATATTGGGCCATGCCAAAAAATTTTAGGTGGGGCAAAATAGTCAACTTTAAAACGGGCAGTACACAGAGCTGCCTTGATTTTTTAATGGGTATAAATACATTTTAGGAAAAAAAAACATATCTTGGCGCTAATACAGGTGCATAGAGATTTGGGAAATATAACGAGAAAGAATAAGTAGAGGTAAGTGTTATGTGAATTACACTTACCTCTGTGCCTTTCTATCTGAGGTCCAGAACAGCCAGTGTGATAGCAGTGTTGCCAATTTGCTCAATGAGTATTTTCATTGGCTCCCAGATTGTACTAGAGTTGTATTAAGGAATGCAGCCCTCCTGCCATGATGAGTGCAGCCCACATGGTCCTGCACCCAACTTCATCCTAGATCCAGCACTTTTTTATTGTGCAAGACCACTTTTGTTTAAAAAAAGAGTTTTAGCCCCATTATTTCCTATGGGTAGAGCAATAGTTTGTATGACCACTAGAGGCCACCTTAAGTATAGCTCCTAACAGAAAACAACCAGACCATGACACTCGTGTGCAAGTTAAAAAGGGTTGTACTATAGGATTTTATGGATCAGGGTTGAAGGTAGGTATCAAAACAAGCTGATTCTAGAGGTAAAGTCACATTAAAGTGCACCAATGGTGCAGCTGTTTTTCAGACACTAATATGTGAATATGCAAATCACAAAACAAACTATCTTAAAACGGCTAACAAAAGATAGAAATAATAACCCATCAAGGATAAAAAAACAAAACCAGCTTTTGCTGCAATATTAGACTTTAATCTAGAAGTGTCCCCTGCAGTACTTTTTTCTCCCACTAGATGTTCTCAGTCCAAAGGCTGAATACTTTATTCTATTTGCTCTGAGTCAAGGTCATCCTGGAGTCACCCTAGACATTGAAAGAAGAAGTGGAACGGGCTCATCCATCTTCAAATATTTTATCTCTTTCTATCAGCATATGTCCTGTCAGCACATAAACTGATTGGTTCCTTGTGCTACTTCTTCCTCTCACAAAGCAAATAGCTTATATCAGGTCACTTTTGTGTACTTAAATTGCATTAAAAAGTAAATGTATTACATTGATTACAGAGCTGCTTTAATTTTTGCCTCTTATATCAGCCAGTAGTCTAGCTTTAAGCAGGGTTGCCCAATATAATCCTTGCAAGCAGATGGCCATCAGAGGGAGCTTTTATCTGGATATGTAATATTTTAGTAAAAATATGGAACAGCCAGCAGGTACAAAAGGTGAAAGTGAGCTTATAAATTATTTTTTTTGTCACAGTAAATGCTTTAAATGCCTGTACAAGCATGATAAAGCAAAATATATAAAGAATACTAAAATCAAAAGTTGGCCATTCCACTGTTCTGCCCTACCATTTGATATCGAAACGTAAGTTAGGCCTTCATTTTTTTTATTGCAAATTTTTTTTAAATGACGATCATATATATATTGTCTACATTGAACAATGTCTAGTTTGTCATAATTTAAATAAAGATTGAGATAAAAAACTACATAAAAAGAAGTACCTTGGGCAGCAGTGCAGTAAATGTTTCTCAACAGTTGGGGATTTCCGATGACTTGTTGCATTGTCCAAATAATATTTGCAGCCGTCGCAAAAACCACTCCCACCGGGCCCCACTTCCTGTCATAGCCAATGCCAAACGTTTTTTCTTTTTTTTTTCGTAAGGTGAAAACGAGTATCCTGAATTCCGATGAAAGAATGTGGCGTGAAGATGCTGTTTTTGGTTTACTGCCCGTTATCATAATTACTGGGAATCTTTCTCCATGTTTTCTTCGTTGTGCGTCTCGTTATTCTCTCTCTCTCTCTTCCCCCCACCCTTCTCCGCATGCCACCGGCTGGTGTGTCAGACTGCCAGGGGAACCAGCTCCCTGGCAACGCTGTGCCCTGGCACCTCTCCCAACGCTCCCTGACTCAAGCTGTGTTTAACACCTTCAAGCCTGAGCTCGCTCTTGCGCCGTTACCAGGGCAGCTGTGAGGGCGTCTGCCAGAGGCGACACCACCCTTGAAAATGTGCGATGGTAAAAGGATAACCAAACTTCTCTGGAAGAATTTGTATGCTTTGTCAAACATCAAGAGGACTTCAATAATTCCAGATCAAAGAGCTCAGCAACACACAAAAAAAGGACAGGACGCTCTATCTGTTGGCTTGTTCATCCATCTATATCTATCGTCCTATCTGCCCAATTTTGCCTTTTGATACGTCCAGTTTATCTGATATGTCCAGAGGAGGACTGGGGACCCTTTGGTCTGGGGGGAAAACATAATCAGCTAGCCTTTCCACGGGTTTAGGGACAGGTTCCTGTACCCAAAAAGCGCACCATGCCAATTGTGCCAGAGTAAGTGGTGCACATGGTGAAGGGTCGGTGTTCTGAGAACGTTCTTTGTGGCTCTTGGCCTTCAATCACATGAAACCCCAGTTCAGAAAAGGCAAAATTATTGCAGGTCAGAATGTGGTAGCTATATAATGCCCACAATGCGTCATTGACTATGGGCTCTTCGTAGAATAGTGACTGAGTGGATAAAGTCTCCCACTCAACCCAAGCCTTTCTCAACCTAACAACCCAACATTTCCATTACTAATGCCCCAGAAAGGTGTAGTAGCACCCAAATTTGACACTGAGCCTCCATGAAAAACCTAAAATCCCATAAATAAAAAGGGTGCGCCAGGGAAAGTCAGGCTTGAAAGGAAATGATGGGATGACGTTTCCCAACTAAGAAATGAGGCATGTGCTATCTTATTTTCTGCAGCTTCTAATTCATATTATGGAAAGATAACAGTATGCAACCAAATCAAAGTAAGCAACTTCCATACAGGAGATGAGCCTACACAACCATGAAAGACTGAAGGGAAAGCTAGAGGGCAGATGTAAAGATGTCAATTGTCCCATGGTTCCAATCTGTTCTCTAAGGCTGCGTACACAGGTGCAATAATTGTCGTTGAAAACGAACAATCCACGAAAGATCATTCAATAACTGGTAACAAAAAAAGTGCACAACGACGCCGCCGAACGAGGAATCTGGCTGGAAATGAAGGACTGTTCCAGCGGATCTGATTGGACGACCATCGTTCGTAATCTATTGTGAATACGGTCGATCTTTAGTGATTGTGGATTGTTCTGTGATACAATTTCTCCTGTACATGTCACTTCCTGCATCATTTGAACGATCGTTCAAACAAACGTTCCTAGTGTGTACATAGTTGGTTATATTTAACGTTCGTATCATTACAGCATGTACAGAATTGTGCAGAATACGATCATTCAAAATAATCTGGAATGATCGTTAATAGTTCATTTTCAAATGATAATTATTGCACGTGTGTACCTAGCCTAAGAGTGGTGCTCTCACTAATAAATTCTCTATCATAAAAAAAGAAAAACTTCAAAATTCAGAGAGTGACCCCCTAACTGCCAAGGCACTCAGACTCAGACACTCAGGCAGATCAGTCCCTGGATCCCACCACCCATGTCTAGGAGATTAATATAATACTCCAAATTTATGGATGTATTCATTGTCATTTCTAAGCAAGCCATTTTGCAATTTGACCTCTCCATTACAATCAGCAATCAGCTATGAATTGCTAAAAGTGCCCAAAAATTCTAAAATTTCCTGTAACCATAGCAACAGTAATCATTTTGTAGACGGCATTTCCCAGAATCTTCACACCCTGTACTGCAGCGTCTGTGAGTGTCTCACTGCTTCTCCCTGGTTTTCGGAATACGAGAATTCCTAAAGCACCAAACCTTAGCTTTATAGTATTAAAGATTTGTCACTGGTTCAGTGGTTACATGGCCAAAGTGATCCTAGTAATGTAAGATATTTTATTGCAATGCTTGAGTTGATTCTGTATCTGTAGTGCAGGTAGAATCTTCTGCCTTGTATTGATGTTGAAAAAAACAATTGTATTGATATGACCTATCTCAGTATGCGCGGTGAAGTGGGGGGAATGCCTACTACGTCTCATGAATGATTGTTGTATGACCATGTGAGTTTGTGAAGCATGGAAAGGAAGCTTCGCCATTTCCCTAGGGCGCAGCCGTTGATTGGGAAGGAATACCCATCCCACCAAATTGATTTATCCTCCAAGCTGAATTCTGAATTAGTAAAGGCTGGAAGAATGATCTAGTCCAGCTTTTCTCAACCTAACATGGGGGATCCATTGAATTTCAGGGAACCCCTGCTATTATTACTATATATACACAGCTCATAGTATTATAGCATGGTGGCCATTGGAACGAATGTCACCCTTACAGAAGGGCAAAAAGATCATTGGTGTTAATTAAATTTACCTGAGGAGCACAAATAGCTAATTTTATTATTATTATACAGTATTTATATAGCGCCATCATATTATGCAGCATTGTACAAAGTCCATAGTCGTGTCACTAACTGTCCCTCAAAGGAGCTCACAATCTAATATCCCTACCATAGTCATATGTGATTAATGTAGTCTAAGGTCAATTGTTGGGGAGAAGCCAATTAACCTAACTGCATGTTTTTGGGATGTGGGAGGAAACCAGAGTACCCGGAGGAAACCCACGCAGACATGGGGAGAACCTGCAAACTCCATGCAGATAATGTCCTGGCTGGGGATCGAACCTGGGACCTAGCGCTGCAAAGGCTGGAGTGCTAACCCCTGAGCCACCGCGCTGCCCTCAAGGAACCCAAGGGTTCTACGTAAACTGGTCTAGTCCAACTGTAAGCATCTCGTGTGGGCAAATGTTCTAATATGAATGTAACTCTATTGTAATATTATCACAATTCCTTATTTTGTTTTTTTGTAATGTAAAATGTTTTCTAACAGTTACTTGGAACAGAAGCCTATGTTTATTCTTCTTTTTGACTGATTTTGGTCTTTCTTCATTGTTTCTTCTAATGCAGCCATTCGCAACAAAGGCTCTATGGTACTTTAAGGTTCCGTTAGATCAGCTTTTTTCCACCTGTTTAAAATGGGGGAACCCTTGAAATAACTTTCAGGTCTTGGGGGACTCCAGCTATAATTCATATATCCACAGTTCCCAGTACATGGCGATGGTGGTAACTGGGATGAATGCCTCTTACATAGCTGGCCGGTGGGAAAAATGTCACCCTTACAGATAGCTAAAAAGATCATTGGTGTCACTTAAACTGACATGAGGAGTCCAAATTGCTCATTGCTCATTGAACTCCTAGCAGCCTCTCTAGGAGCCCTAGGGTTTATAGAACCCTGTTTGAGAAACACTGTTCCAGAGGTTGCTAGGGATTCCTTGAGCTGTAGCTGATTGACCTCCTATTTTATGGTTCCTGCATGGTCATCACATGGCAGATCAGTGGCATTCAGATCCCCAATGTAACGGCATTCTTCTTACAGGCCACCAATACAAAGGGCATTTTTCCTCTTGATTGACTTTTATTTTAAGGGTTCCTCAGAGGTAAAAAAAAAAAGATTGAGAAATACCAATACTTGGTGCCAACACCATATGGAATTTATGATATCATGAGATGTCTTTGTATATTCCAATTCTGATGAACTTGCAATCTTGAACTAACTTTGTAGACTACATTTCATGCCAATCCGAAAACAAAGTCAATTCTATTTATTAGAATTACTGCTCACATTGTACTCACATGATTGCGGCATAATATTTGCAAAAGATGCAAACACAAGCTAGCTCCTTGTTAAATGTAAGTGTGAAATATGTTTGCTTATAAAGAGTTCTTAGAAATCAGAATTCAACTTTAAAGTGTACTTGCTACGTGCGGGGCAACATATATGCCCAGACCTTGGGTTACGTCTTTTATTTTCCATAATTATTCTAGTGTAACCTAGTTATGGTGTCTGCATAATGTTTAAGGAATTTGTAGTGCAGCAACTCTGGCCAGAATTCAGATCTTCATCACTAAAACCACTGACCTGGAGATAAACGTTTTAAGTTCCTTAATGCTTGCCCCAGGTCCCTGACCTGAATTAGGAAAATAACCCTTAAACTTGCATTTCAGTAATGGCAGCTCTATAAACTTGTTAAGTAGGATACAAATCTAACCGAAACTGCCAAGATCTCAAGATCTTGGCCTGCATTGGACAACTTCTTTGCCCCGGTCAAAAAGTTCTTAAAGTAGAAATTCAAGGAACTTCTGCCCTCTAGTGGTGAGATTGCTAACTACACCCCAAACATTGCATGCATTTACCTGCTTTGATGGGGATTCACTTCTGAAAGACATTTACTTGGTCACATGACTGATTTCTTCGGCCTGCTGAAAATAAAACAAAAAAGGTGTCACATTCTGGTTTTGCAAAGCATAAAGACATAGCAAATAATTAAATGGTCAATTGTGAGATTTAAAATGCTTTTACTGAATTATATTCTATTAAACAAATATTCCATTATCCAAAAGGGACCTCTGACTCCAGACCTTACAGACTTCCTATGTGAGGGTATAAGACAGGATTCAGACACCTACATGGGATGACTGTAGGGTGTGCAGTTGGAGCTCCATTTGGAGAAAATCCTTATCTTTTTCTTATGTTTGATAGAAGCCAGTCTAGACAGGTCATTTATTGGCATTGATTCCTGTTGGAATTATCATTTTTTGCCTCATCCTCCTTTTTGGTAAATATAAAAGATTATTTCCTATGATACATAATTACCACCAACATCTTCATTACCATTTGTAACCTGGTGGCTTCAAAGTAGATCCAAATCAGGAAATTGCCATAAACGTTCTTACATATTAATAATTAAATGTTGTAATAAACTTCTTTAAATCTGTAGTTTTCGTTACAATATTAACTGGTATTCCTGCTATAAAGGTTTTTGTTCAGGTGCTTTCATTATGAGACGACAATGTTCCACCCTCTGGGTGTTTGGTTGCCACCATGTCACATGAACCCTTTGATTAAGACTACAGGGGGTTATACACCTTGAGCAGGCGTAATCCCATATTGTCTCTAGAAGAAAAGGAAGTAAAGAAGGATGATGTTAACATGAATCATTTATCTTTATATATAATTATTTTTAAATAAGCCTATTGTCAAGTTATGGAAGGACAATGGTAGGAGAAACCATCTGCTGGCTTCCTATAGTGAGGTTCCCTGCTTGCTCACACCTTCAGTGTGTCTCACTTCCTGCACCAAGAACAATATGATGATATTTTTGCTTAGAAAAACCTCATCAGGGTGCGCAGCCTGATTGTGATTTTCTGGTGCCCTTGGGACACCACCCTGGATAGACCATGGCTTCAGCACTTCCAAGCCCCTAGTTAGATCATCAGGTTCTCCACCCATTCCAGCCAAAAGTCCATCACCCTTATAGAGTGATCCATATAGTACAGCATCTTATCAGGTAATACTATACCATCACCATCGTGATGGTTCAAAGACGGTAGGGTGGTTTGCCCCTTCATCCTGATAAGAACATATCAACATAACAAGTCCGAGAAGCCAAACATTTTATGATGTTTTTAGCACAATGCCTCTCTTTAGAATGTCTGGCCTTCGGGCTAGCTTAATAGGCAATTTTTAAAACCTTGTCCAGTGTGTTATACAGTGAGCACATTATTTATTCTTGTTTGCATCATTTTTTGTGTTTCACGTTTTAAGTAACAGAGTATGAAGGTACTTTGGGGCTGCCCTAAAGATTGTGGGCCTTATGATCAGTTGCTCTTCCCTTAGTGAGAGTCTGTCTTTGGGAGAGCACTCAACCCATTACTGAATCGTCTGGTTCTGACTGGCCCAAGAAGATTTGGATTCTCTGGTTTTGGCCAGGTGGGTCAAGTTGACCCAGTTCTCCGTCTAGAGGATTACGCCCCAGTAGGGGGGGAATCAGGGTCCCTACCTCGTTTGATAAGGACCATAGCATCCTAGTGCAATTTTTTGTGTTTGTGTTTTAGAAATAATCACTTTTGTTCATACACGAGGGTTTTTTTGTTTTCTAGAGCAAGCATTGTGGACTTCCACAGACACCCCATCAAAAACAATTATAAAAAAAAAAAAATGATCTGCCTATAATACCTATAGCGGAGGAGTGAAGCTGAGGACTCAGGTACAAAGATCACATTATTAGAGGCGATTGATTATAAAATGTCTGTAGGGGAAGGTGTTACGTCAAGAAACTAGCTTCACCTAACACCTGCAGTTCATAAATGAAATATCATTGTTGGTTAGAATTGCCCTTTAATTAAGATTACCATGATTACTTTGAGGTTGTATCAATACCATGTGACACTTCTGAGATCATTTAAAATTCATTGACAGCTCATATTTGACCTCTTTCTGGCCTTAACTTGACCTGCTTTTTTAAAAAATTCCTATAGACTTGTATGGGAATGCAAAACCAGATTGGCATGAACAAAAGCCCATCGACACTGTCCCGAAATGCATAGTTGTTAGTGCTCCCTCTGGTGGCCCAGGTTAGAAACTGCACCCACTGCTTTCCCAGTGGAAAGCATGTTGATGTGCCACCTGGACCGTTTCTCCGCTGGTTTCCATGGCAACAAGCATCAGCCTCGAAACATGCAGTTTGATTGCTCAAATGTTGGACGTGGAATGTCAGATTAGGCAACACTTATCACTCTGACATACAGCCTCGAAGCCTTTTCTTGTTTTCTTTTTTTTTCTTTCATTCAAGCACAGCAAATAAATTCCTAAATATAATTCTCATCACTGTTCTTCACCTGGAACCCAAATCTGTTTATTTTAAAGAGCATATTAATAGGACTGTCGATCACCCTACGGCTTCTTCTTGGCACTACTGGCAACGTGAGTAAAATGATTAGAATAAAAGACATATCAAAGTTTGTCAAAACTAGACTCAAATAACAAATAAAATATTGTGGATATCAGCAGACAGACATGAATAATCAGGTATTACATTTTTGGTAAATGTAAAGTATGAAGGTATGCTTAGATCTGACGTGTACCAAAATCTCCCTCATGTGGGATCCAGTCCTTTGCCTTTGCAATGGCCTTTTTTGTATAAAGGACCTTTTTTGTATTAAAGGCCTATTTAATGCACATAACATGTCGCCATTTTCTTGGAATGGCATCTCAATGCCCAATGGAAATCCACCAAGGTTAGTGCTAGAGAAAAAATGGAAGTATTGCGGTCACCTCATTCATAAAATTAGTGCACAATTGACATGAGCATTATTTCTATGACTAACCACCAAATCATCAATTAGCTGGTTATCTATAAAGTATACTAGAGGTTTTTCTGCTACTGCCGCATTAGTATTTACAGATCTCCTGACAGCATTCACCCCTTTGATAGCTATAAGCCACATTGAGGATTAACGATTTTTGTTTCAAAGATCCTAATTGCCACTTTGGCCATTATCAATGGATAAGAGATAGATATCATGGCTGCAATTGGAATAAATGAGCCACGTAGGTCTTCAAATATGGTGATCAGGTGGAAGAAATGGGTGCTTTGCTTACAAACTTTGTGCTGAAGGTCTCCCTTTTTAGGGAAGAATGAACAGGAGATACTTACTGAAAGGACTATATTCCTCATTGTTGGTTATCCAGCATGGTGGATCGATAAACAGCATTGTGGGCACACCTATGCCACTTCTAAATTTTCACCCAAAATGATCAAGTGAACGACATTGAAGATGACTGTCTTTATCAACTATCATCTGTGCAGCCATTTAGGGAGGGCTTTACTGCTGCTGAAATTCTTGGGAGTCAACCAATAACCAAAAGATCACCTAACCGGAAACCTAACCTAACCTCCCATGTTAGTAAAAAAGTGCAAATATTCCAAAACTTTATTCATAAATCAGGGTTCTAAATAGATTTATGATGGCTGCTCTGTACTATGCTGATAGAGACCATAGAGAGGAATGTATTCCATGTTCTTTTGTACTAGAAATGAACTAATGGTGGAACCAGAAGGACCAGGTTCATGCTATGCATCAGGAGATCAAAGAACGATAGGCAGGAGAGTGTAGCACACAATAAGCTCTATTTATTAGCTCAGCATTTGACTTGTTGAGCCAAAAAAAGCACCATATTTTGTGCTCAAACCTCAAGTTTGAGCGTTTTGTGTCCAGCAAGCTCTTGTCGGCGGTATTATATGTTTGTAGACAGTCAAGTCCTTCAGCATTGCTTGCACAGAATACTACTGAAGTGCCTACATAAAGCAGCTGTGTTAGCAATTTTTTCTGTGTTTTTTTACAGTAAATTCTGTTTTGTTTAAAAATATTGCTCACCTCTGAAGTCTTTGTTTTAAAAGAAAACAACAGGCAGATATATATATGAAGAATGCCATTGAATACTGGCAAAACGCACATAAAGCTCACAATAGAGGTCTGGTATGTGCTGAGATGAAGGAATGTGCAGGACTGTGGCCAATCTGGACACTCAAAGACCCCGAACTCCAATAAAGAGTCAAAGATGACATCCACGTGGGCAAGGCAACCTAAAGACGTTGCATCAAAAGAGGTTAGTTCGTCTTTAAAAGGACACCAAACTCCGATAAAGAGTCAAAGATGACATCCACATGGGCAAGGCAATCTGAAGACATTGTATCAAAGAGGTTAGTTTGTCTTTAAAATGAGGCAATCAGAAATAATCCTTAAAACCATCTAACTCTATAGCAGGAACAGACACTGCAATACAAAATATGAGGCCGTCAACATGTGGTCACTATTCCCACTGCAGACACCTTTATATTTCTACAGCTAGGAAAACATTTGACCACCAAGCTGGTTAAAAAACATGCAATTCTCCACCCACCGTGTGTGTTCACCAAGCATTATTTTACTCCAAAGCACAGACAGTCACAGACTGAGGTTTACTTGTACTAGGCAGGCCATGTTAGTCATGGAAAGGCAAAGATGAATAAAATCACTAAGGAAGTTGTAGAAGGGTGGGAGCTATAAAAACAAGAAGTGAGAGTTGTTTTACTCAAAGCTTTCCTAGTGGTACCCAACCTGAAGACCAGCAGAGTGTACCTCCCACAGGAACGTACCGGACACAGCTCTAATCTCTCCAGCTCTGAAATAGCAAACTCAAAGTTTCCATAACATGTTGCTCAACACTTGTTAGAGAAATGATCCGTATCCAAAATTATACTGGGAGTGGTATGGGTAGTACTAGGGGCCAAAAGGGTGTTCTCACAAGCAATATGATTCTAGGAAAGAGCAGAATCAGAATAAACATGAGCTTTTGCTTCTTCCATATCCAGTCTCTGGCTGTGGGGAGGGGATGTGACCAACCTGTACTGCTTAACTGCAGAAGAAAAGTGAGATCACTAACGTAACTGTACTATTGGACAGTACATTTGTGGACATGATCATAATATGATTCTCTAACTCTCTACAGATAAAACACTATTTCTCCAACATGACTAACCACTGGACATGATCAAAATTCAATTCTATTACACTCTACCGATAGCACACTATTTCTCCAACATGACCACGACCACTAGACATGAACATAATACACTGCTATTACATTCTACACACAGAACACTACATCCCCCAAGATAACTGACCACTGGACATTATATAATTCAGTTACACTCTGTAAATAGAACACACTATGTAAAACACTACACCCCCAACATGGCCGATCACTGGACGCCATCATATAATTTTATCATTGTGTTAATGCGGAGCTGTATAATCATGTCCACAATGATTTACTTTTGGCTATATTTTTATTGTTAGGAACACACAGAACTCCATCAATCCATCTCATATAACCACACAGAAATGACTTTATACCAGCCTTTCTTAACCCTTTTACCCCAGAGGAACACTTGAAAATTTCAGGTCACAACTAACCCTCTATATAATTAATTAATTATTCATTGAGGGTGTCCCCATTACAGTCTTAATCAAGAAATTATGGCCTTTGCCATGTTAGTCAAAATACAACCATTATAGACAGATAAAATATTACTGGGTAACCCATTAACAGCTACTGGGGAAACCCCAGGATTCCACAGAACCCTGATTAAGGATGGGTATTTGTTACATAGAACACTACACTCCCACACATGATTAACCAATGGACACCATCGTAATACAATTCTATGTCACTCTATACAAAGAGCACTAAACCCCCCTAACATGGCTAACCAATGGACACCATCATAACACATTTCTTTGACATTCTATACAAAGAACACTACACCCCCAACATGGCCAACCAATGGACACCCTCGTAATACAATTCTATTACACTCTATACATAGAACACTACACCCTTAACATGACGGACCACTGGACATGAATATAATTCAAATCTTTTGCATGCTGTACAGAGAAAACAACACCCCCCAATATGACCAGTTAGACAGTGGCTGCTGTAAACTTTAAGTAAAAACGAAATAAAATTGGATGAGTTAAAAGAATTATTTTCTCTCCTTTCATTTTATTAGAATTCTCAACCTATTCACCAGTTATCAGCTGAGCTGCTCTATTTATTCCTTTGGGTGTGTCGAGACAACTCTTATAGCCAAGATTCAAAACATTGTTTAAATTCTCTAGACAGTTGTGTGTAAATATTACATAATCAGGCCTATTCTCAAAGCCAGTGAAATGAGCAGGAGTCAGGTATCATTTCATAAAAGTGGGGATGAATATTGGTCACTGGTTGGTGTTGCTTCACTTGCCATTTTATTCTTCTTTAACATTGGAAGCCATTTTCTTCCAAAATGTCTTTACATACACGTTAACTCCATGGGCTCAACTCATATACTCAAATACGTATACTTTAAAAAAGTGACAATTGTCAGTTGAGTCCAATGAAATCTGAAAACAGCAGTCACGTGATTGAAAATAGAGTGCCTACGGCTGGTGTTAAAGCTTTGTGAATTGATCCTATTGTTCCATAATCACTCTCCTGCTGCTATAGAGCTGTTGAGATGATCTTGACTCCACTCATTGGATGGTTCTCTTGAAACAATTTACTGGGTTTTTAAATTAATGTAAATTGCCTGGCCTTGGAATTTTAGAAGAGCTTCGAGAGATGGAAGTCTGTTAATGTACACCCATTCACACAGCATAAGCTTTAAAGCCCAGCTCCAGGCTATTTCTGTTATACTTTTTTTAACACTTTGCCTCCAAAATGACCATAATACAATTCTATTGCATGCAGAACAATATATATAATATTATGTATGTAGAACACTACACCCCAACATGACCGACCACTGGACATCATCAGAACCAATTCTTTTACATGTAGAATAGTTTCAATAATATTTATGTAGAACACTAAACCCCAACATAACCGACCACTGGACACCATCGGAAACCAATTTTATTATACTCTATGCTTAGAACACCACACCCCCAACCTACCAACCACTGAACATGATTATAATTCAATTCTATCACATGCAGAATAATATATATATGTAGAACACTACACCCCAACATGGCTGACTACTGGACACCATCACAATACAATTCTATTACACTCTACATGTAGAACACCACAGCCCCAACCACCGTACATCATCATAATACAAATCTATTACACTATGTACATAGAACACTACACCCCACGCCAACACGGCCAACCACTGGACATGATCATAGTACAATTTCTATTACACTCTTTACATAGAACACTACACTTCCAACTTGATAAACCTCTAGACATGATCTGTGTCCTGTGGTTTATCATGTTGGAAGTGTAGTTTTTTATGTATAAAAGCAACAACATATCACACAGTGCTGTACAATAAATAGAAGTTGTAGATGACAAACCTGCATATTAGACAAAGACAAACAATGACACAGAATCTTAATGTGTACCCAAGCAGGTCCTTCTTGAAGTGGGCATGTCGTATGGACACTTCCTACTGTCTGTCCATTGGTGGGATCCTTTTTTGGAATGGAGGAGAGGACGGGGTATTGATGATGCCACCAAGAGAGGACAGGTTGAGACTAGCGGCCACATCTGGATCTTCAGACCCTCCCACCTGAAATCAGTTTTGCCAATGACCCTGGATAACAAATGTAGGCAAGCATTTGATCATTCATGAAGTAAGGGTTAGCAAGATGGGTTAGTGGGGTTTGGAAGGAGTTATGGGCAGATCATTTTTGGCCTTTATGGGCTTTAAAGTGGAACTAAAGCAAGTCAATACTCAACTGTGCCTGGTCAGCCGTAGGCCCATCATTTTTTCCTATTTTCTCTTCCCCAATCAGATCTTCAGCTATCTTGATCGGCTAGGCCAGGATGACCTACGTCCTGTGCAGGTGTGCAGGAGTTCATTCAGTCCTGGCACCCGAAATAGAATTCAAGATTGCCAGGTATATCTGGCAACAAGTGAAATTTGCTAGCTGGCCAGCAATCAGAAAGGTAAGTATAGATATTGCAGAAGAGAAACCTACCTCTTCACTAGTTTTAGAAGTGGAACTTTAGTTTAAGTAATTTAGTTACCGTAATGTAAATGTGATGAATTATATTTTTCCCCAACAAAAGTGTTTAACACAAAATAAGCTGTTTGTAAAAATATTTGTGTGTAAAAATCCTTGGTGCCAAATTAAACAGCAATTTTCATGTGTGAAATGCGATCCTTATCTTATCAGTATTGCTGGCTTTGACAGGTACTGCGCTCATCACAATGCAGTGCAAAAAGAAAGTGAGCATGCAGAAGCCCTAACCTATAATAACCCCCGGTTCATCCCGGGTCTCTTCCTTCCAGTAAAGTGCACTAACCGTATTATGCATTTCTCCTTTTAATTTGATTGTACAAACGATGCTCTCATACCATATTTATTATATAGACATAAAGCTTTTATCTCCCACATACAAAAGCCAAACCTCATTTTGCTGGATGGCTTGGTTATTAAAAAGTAATGTATACATATTTAATACACTTGATACTTTTACCATATCTATATTTCATGCCATGATATTTTGTCTGCATTTACGTATTTGAAATCTACAATGTATATTAAAAAAAAATGAAGATTAAAGTGTACCTGTTGCATTAAAACTGGCATCATGGATGAAATTTCAGCCATTAGGTCAGACATCACGGGTTCACTTTTAGGTTAAGTAAAAAAAGGTTAAAACAAGTTGCCTGATCTTACTTTTCTTCCTATGATTCACATGAGATTTGTCAATGGAACAGGCATCCTAGTTGGGGGATTATGCTCATCTCCTGTTCTGGGGAAAGTTGTAATGTTTTGGAGTTCCCAGAACTTTCTGTCCCCTTGAATAGTCAACATGATAAATTAAGGTAAATGTCCATTTCTAAATCAATAAAAATAAGTGTATGTATGCAGGCTTTGAAATTTGATCATAGAGAAATTGATTAGAAGGTTTTAAAAGTCTACCAGATACCCACCAGATCCATATTAATTGTTTTTGGTCAATTAAATTCAGAAATAAAGAATTATTTATTGTTGATTCTATCAAACAAAGAAATGACCAGGTCCATTGAATGGGAAATCGACCCATGTGTGTCCAGATGCCCTGCTAGGACTTTCTGTAGGATTTTTTTTGGAGGAGATGGGAGATCAGCTAAGTAAATGAGAGGATGACTGTTTTTAGAATTGGTGTCCCATCACCACCTATTTCTGTTGTTATCAGGACAGATGCAAAAGGTGAAATCTACCTGACAGGTCAAAAGTCATTCACGGTGTCCCGTGTTACACGGTGAAATTATGGAATCTTCTGATGAAATGAAAGCACATTTTCTGCATTACCTATTGGTGTGCTGGCAACATATTTTATGGATCTTATCAACACTATTAGGGGTTGGTCATTGCGCCATTGGAACCAGGTTTGAGCTTGATGTACCTGTAATGTGGCCACAAATAGCAATAAACTTCTGGAAGGGGTAGACATGAGGCACTGGATGTAGATTAGATCACTATATTTAGTAAAGTAATAAAAAAACTCTTGAAATACATGAGCTTGCTGCAGAAACTCTTAAACACGACAATGCTGCTAGGGACTGTTTGGATAACTGGAACTTTTTAATCAAGGTACCATCTAAAGTTGCAAAGTCCAGGCTTTATGCACCCAAAATTTTCATATAGAAAGAGTAGATTATAACTAATAACCTAATTTACTGCAGTCTGTTAGCGAAATACTAAAAATCTATGCAGATCCTGGCCCTCATGAACTGGAGTTGGACACGGTGCTCAAACCCCTTTAAGGCGGTAACCAATCTATTGTTACTAGAATCAGTGAGCCACAATGAAACTTTCCTTTAGAAACCTGAAACACGTTGGTTTGTCATTTTGAAATGTTGGATATTTGGTCTCCTAAACTTTTGGTTTGGACCTCCTCTTCCTTTAGCTCTATTAGTAAAACTTCCACAGAGGTTTTACTCTTTCCTCAAAAGACCTTAAGAAGGTGCTCCCACTTGTTTTACCATCTAGTATCTATAATTTCAAAGTAATAAAGTACAATAAGTAAAAAAATATACCTGACCCCAATCTTTGATGTATAAATACTACTAGTCATACTTGAAAGGGAATGTTTACTCCAAAGACAACTGGTCCCTGAGTAGCCTGGTACACTCAAGCCTAAGCTTGGCAGTATATGAATTTGCTATTGGCTGTTTGGATTATTTCCCCCTGCAGACCATGAAGGGTTTTGGACCAACCCAAGCCATGTTGTATTGGCTGTTTTGGACCCATTTATTTTATGTGAAGGCTCTGACTTGTTTCTTTTATTATCTGATGACTACATAACACTATGCTGGTTTGCTTATTGTCTGTCTATCCTTTCCTCACTTTATTAAAAAAAACCTTTTACCAGTACTTTATATGATTGACTTCAAAGTTCAAACATGGCTTTCTAGATCCTTCAACATTCTTCACAAAGTCATATCAGCAGAACAAAGACGCCGGTGTGCACAGCCTCCTCCACTTATGTCTTTCTTCAGAGTCACTACATGAGGGTGGATATGACCCATGATTACACAATTCAGACCTTTCCTTCAAAACCCTCCTTTGACATTTTAATTTCCCAATATCGACCTTCTGCATCATCATATTGAGCCATACTTGTTAATCTTACAGCCCACACAAAGTCCTTATGGAACCACAGGGAATGAATGTCATGTGTATTCTCAGTTCTGATCAGAGGTGGGGGTGGCTGGTACCTGCTTGTTTTTGGAGACTGAAGCACGATGAATGACTGTACGTCTCAACAAAAGGAAACTCCCAAAAGTTTGTATGTTACAGGGGAAATCCCTTCATTGCAGACTGTCTTCAATATTGTTAGGGGAAAAAAGTGTCGAGATAGGGGATGTTGGTGTCTGATGCCCATAGTGAGCAATCTGAATACCAAATTCGTATGCAGAATGGAAGGAAATTTCTTAATGATGTCTACGGTAAACCCTTTATGTCCCGCACCTCCTCTTACTGTATATAGACTCAGTTCTTTCTGATTTTCAAAAAGAGAATGTTGTCTAAAATGGGAGATCGGTGCTTTTACTTTTCAATACAGGGAGATCCCCCGCCCAGGGATCCCTCATACTGTCATACTGATTTTCCCTGTATGTATCATATAAAACTCTATCTGAAATTGTAAAGTTTCAGTTTATGTCTTTTATAGTATTCATTTTATTTCTTATCTGCTTAAGTCCTTATTGGAGGATTCCCCTGTACTCCTGTTCTGGCAGAAAGCCATTTTTTTAGATTCTTCCATATGTTGGTTTTCAGGACAATTACAAAGAATAAATTGCCGTAATAGGGATACAGATAATAAATAATACCCGAAACTGTGGTTTTAACCCTGGGGGAGTTCAGGTGATTTACATGGAGCCTAAATTGTATTTAGATCCAAAAAGCATAAAATCTATATATATATTTTCTTTTATAGTTTTTCTTTTTGTTTTACCTTCATCTTTGTAATCATGAAAATACCTTAAGACCCCTCTCTTTCTATAGCGGTAGCCATAGCTGTCTCCTTAATGGCTAATATTTCTGTCATCCTTGGTCTCCAATAAAAGGGGGCTAACATTCCCTGTGCTTTCAGTCTATCTCATTACAAGAACGCAGCACTTACAGCAGAAACAACAGAAACAACTTCTGCACTTTCTGAAAAAGTTTTTATCCCAAAATTAGAAAAAGAATGCAACTATTTGCCTGAAGATAGACTATCATAGGAGAACCTGTGTAATCCAAAAAAAACCTGAAATAGATCTCCAGGATTGAAAGCATTTGCCAACTAACAACAAATGCATTTCAGGAAATCCATTCAAGGTTTGTTGGATTACACAGGTTCTCCCATATTAGTCTGTCTTTTCCAACCTTGGAGAGCTTTAATAAATCAGGCCCAGTGTTCTTGGATTTAGAAAACCCTTAAAGTCATGATCTGATGCAGTCTTGATAATTTAAAGTACCTCTTAATGATTAGAAATTTGCTGATAACACCAAACTGGTAATATTTCCTTATATTCCACAATGTTTAAAAAAATTCTATAGATTTCCATTGTAAAATCTTGTCATTCATTTTGTATTTATGATAATAAGCAGAAGGTTCAAGTAGTCCAGGGTTCTGGAGGGGTATGGCCCAAGATCACAGTAGGGCTCTATTTATAAAACAGAGAACCTGACATTCCCTGAAACATCTTCCAGGTCGATGTGTTTCAATGGCAGTAATTGATTTCCACCAGGGAATGTTTGAGGGAAAGTCCGATTGCTTGTTTTATGGATAGAGCCATGAAAGTAAACCTATCACAAATCTGGGTTAGGCAGACGAGCCATGTCAAGACATGCTGTCCTCTCTTCCTGAGTCTCTCCATTGTCCGTTTCGTTTGTTGGGTACCCTAAATGAGCAATACAGAGTCTTTTCTTTCCATAGAAATGTAAAACGAATGCAGCTACCACATCTAGGGACTGGTAAGCTTGCATACATAAACTTTTTCTTCCTGGCTTTCACTATCCTGTAGTTACCCTGCTTTGATTTCATCTCTTCCTGCCCTGCAGGACCTCCAGGTGTCCGGTTGTGTCATCTCTAATACAAAGCTCTTGTGTTGGGCACCTTCCATTGTGTAGGAATGTCCCGTCCTCCCCCACCCAGTTGTCGTCTGCATGAAATATTAACTCTTTGGTAATAATTAACGTGTATGTTAGGCCCTGTGCAGGAAATGGTGATATGGAGCCCATTCATGGAGAGGAGGGTGATGTATGTGAAAGGGGCTGGGGATGTGACCTTGCCTGGTGGCCGAGGTTCAGAGTTACATACAAGGTAAACAAGGTATAGTTTGTGAAGGGAAATCTGACTTTCTCCTGTCCTAAGTCAATATAACCAGAAGGCATGTCTGTTACTAGGCCTCGTTTCCATGGCAGCAGACGGGTGTCTAACCTTACGGTAACCCTGGTGCCCTTTGTCACAGTGACCTGCCCTCCCTGTCTATACATTACATGTGCTAAACAGGGCCAGGTGCAGATAAATATCTCACTTTTCCACAGCAAAAATCTGAGGACTGCGTGTTTTAAAGAGGACCTGATATGCCTGATTAAAGCTATGTACACATACAAGAAAATCAGAATGATAGTAATTGTCTTGAGTATGACAACCCAACTTGGCTAGTTCAGTATCCTCCACCTGTAGTATCCTTAAGAGTCATTAAACGACCATTCAGGGATTACCGATGTTATACCATATGGACAAGAACGAAGCAGAGTGCCTCCTGCTTGTCCTCCCCTTTCCGTTTTCTAAAGAACTGAACATTTGCTACACCGTTGCTTGAAATGATCAAGAACGACCTTTTCCAGCAAATGAAATTGGTTGCCTATAGGCATCTTTGCACCCTTTAAAGCTAACGTGTTGCGGTGACATTAAAAGGAATGCACATGCGTTGCAGCACACATCAACCCACCCCTGCACTGCGGACCTGATTTATTAAAGCTCTCTTAAGCTACGTACACACTTCCAATTATTATCGTTGGTATCTGCGAACGATCGTAAAGCACCGATCCTGTACATACAGATAACGACACGATCGTTCGCAGATATTGTACACACGATAGATGCGATCGTTTGAACGATACAGGAAGTGACGTGCACCACAGGAAGTGAGCGAACGTTCGTTCACCGCGCATGCTCAGACCATGGACGATCAATGAACGACCGTACACACGATAGATGGTCAAGGATCGTCGTCCAATCCGATCCGCCGGTCCGGTCGTTCATTTCCAACCACTATCCTCGTTCGTCGGCGTCGTTGGTTACTTTTTTTACAAACGATTTTTTCCCAATCGATCGTTCGTCGTTCGTTCGTCGTTCATTTCCAACGATAAAAATTGGAAGTGTGTACGCAGTTTAAGACTGGAGAAGATAGACTATCATGGGAGAACCTTGGAGATCCAGCAAACCTGGAATGGATCTGGTCCAGGATTGAAAACATTTGCTAACTAATAAGAAATGATTTTAGGAAATCTGTTCCAGGTTTACTGTATCACTGCATTGTGAACTTAGACGGTGCTGGGATGCAGTCGAAAATTTCTGGGCCCTGTACTATGTCTAAAAGTTCCTGCGTTGCAAATGTCAAGTTCTTTGATTTGGGTCCTGGTATAGAAGTACCCCTGGTCACCTCTTGAATGGCTGCTCTGCCTGGGGGCTCCAGGGTGGGTGACAGCCTGCCAGCTGCCATACACCACCATGCTCAAAAAAGAATAAACATCTTGTGGGGGGGGGGGGGGGATTGATGGATGGATGTCAACCAGCCCCATACTTTGTCTATAGGGTACTATTGCCCTGTAGCTACTTGAGGCAGTTACGAAGCATTAACCTGCTCACTTTCTAACCCTCCTGTTCTATAGAGTGTGGAGGGGGGAGGACGAGCATGTGACACCCAATGTGCTCTAAAAAAAAGTCCAGCAGTCATTTCCACTTAGTTGTTCATCAATCTGCTAGTTCATCAATCTCAAGTTCAGACCAGCATGGCCATTCGTCTCGTGTGACAATCATCCATACAATTTGACTAATCAATAAAATCGCCTAAACATTTACCCACAGTTGCAACACAATTAAACGTGAAAAATGGTGTTTAACTTCAACCGAAATCAAAATTACCCCATCAAATGCAGCAGAAAAATGTCATTGCTCTCAAATCCAGCAATTTTTTAAATTTATTTAAAACTGTCATTTTTCTGCACGGTTTGTACCGTCATCTCGTGATCGATCGGACTGGTAGGTAGAGGATTGCTTACTTTGTGTAGATTGCTTCGAACCATGCTTGTGATTATATTGAAAGTAGGTGAAATTGACTGAAAATTGCCATGTTTGTGGTCATATTTAATGTGAACAAGCATGCAGTCAAAGAGAAACCCTGGATTTGCATACTGATTTCGGATCAGCGGTTCACATAAGTACCAGGTTACTAGCGCTTTCAAACAGTGGTCTGGGTATTTTTTCATGATATGAAAAACCAGGGAAACTGTTTTATTTTTCTATAAAAGAATTTACATGTCCAATAGAGGGCAATTGCAGCCAATCAGAAGGCTGGGTTTTGACCTACACAGAATAAATTATTTTAATAAATTCTCAGCTATTGTATAATTATTTTTCACCCAGAAATATTAAATGAGGTGTAATAGATTCTTCAAAAGCAAAAAGGGAAGGGGGGGGGTTATTTTATGTGTTTGATAGGTTAAAAGGCAGGAACAGGTTGTATTGGTTTGGGGATAATGACATAAGCTAATTATAGGGGTCAAAGGTTAATGAAGTAGGGAGTGAAAGCATGAATGCCTGAGTAGAATTCAAAGAGAAAACAATTAGAGAGCCTCCCCCCTCGGAATAATCAATAGCAGCGGAACAATGGCGCTTCTCATGAGGGCTTCGCCATTATCCATGCTGTCCGTCCCGGCTCTGTCGCGACTGTCACATCCATCAATCAGCGGTGTAATTTGCTGCAGCCCCATTCACGTTCCAACATAAAGCAGGGAGCGCTACGCCACCGCCTTCAAATCTCTTGCTGCAGTGGAGGAAGACTGCGCGCTAAGGGTCCATATCAAGGCATTGAAAATTCACTTTGCAAAGAATAGTCAATCACATGCAAGGAAATTTAAAAACAGTTTATTAAAAAAATGACTTTCGTAGATCACCACATGGTGTCTATGGCACTATGTCAACCATGTGCATCCCTGAAACTGTTTCACCTACCACTTTTTTTATCCAATAGGAGTGTACTTTATGGCCACCTATGCCCTCCCATTGGCTAGGAGATGATAGCTGGCGGGGCTTAGCCCAGGAGTCAAGAAAGTCAGAACTAGTTTTAGAGAGTTTCAATATTCTGTTAGTAATATTGGGGGATTATTGGACCCAGGACTAGTTTCAGAGGGGCCCATTGTTCTGTGTATGGTACTGATGGATTTTTTTAATGGTATTTTATCAGTATGTTAAGCTGTTTGTCTGGAATGCAGCTTTAAACTCGGTACCAATTTCCAGAACTGTATTTAGACCAAAGAACATCCTGTTTTCATTACAGGACTTATTTCCCAGAGAGTTTGGAGTTAAGTCTGACGATAACCCCTCCCACTTTGCGGCCGTGCGTTTGGCGACCCTTCTTGTGAGTAATTTGGGAGTGAATAACTCTGCAACCTCTAATGTGGTGATTCATCTAAAAATCATTTAAGTAAATCCCCGCTAATGTCACCCATTACTCGTCCATCCATAGGAATGAACAGACTCCCATTGACTGGCCAATCCCCAAATGTTTCTGTAAAAGCTTATTAACGGATTCCCGCAAAAGTTACTTCAATGCTGAAACCACAAAATGCTTTGCCGGGAGGCTAATCCACCGTCTTGTAAATGTCAGCTGCTACCGGGGGCTGCACAGCACGCTTAAAGCCCGATTCTTCTTTCCCATCCCCAACCTGGTACAAATAGCCCTTTTCCTATTTATAGTTTGTAAAACAATTCATGCCACAACACATCACCGCGCTCCTGTGGCTCCACCCAATGTGACTTTTATGAATTAATTGTGAAAAAGTTGGGCGGAAGTTTTGGATAACTCATAATAACCTCCATGCCTAATGCATGAATACACAAGTACATTGCCTGACCAAAAAAAAACCTCCAAGCTGGTGGGTGAAGTTTTATGATCTGGGGTGCCTGTAGGAGCAGTGTTATGATCTAGGGTGCCTGAAGGCAAAGTGTTATGACTTGGGGTGCCTATGGGGGAGTGTTATCATCTAAGGTGTCTGTGAGGGCAATGGTATGATCTGGGGTGCCTGCAAGGGCAGGGCTATGATCTAGAGTGCCTGTGTGGAACATGCTATGATCTGGGGTGCCTGCGGGCACTGTTATGATCTTTAGTGCCAGTGGGGGCAGTGTTAGGATTTGGGGTGCGTGTGGGGGCAGTGTTATGATCTGGGTTGCCTGTGGGGGCAACATTATGATCGGGGTTGCCTGTGGGGGAAGTGTTATGATTTCAGATGCTTTTACCGGCAGGGTTTTGATCTGGGGTGCTTGTGTGGCACAAACTATGATCTGGGGTGTCTTTGGGGGCAGGGGCAATTGGTCAGGTCTAGGTCCAGCAATGTTATGTGTCCAAAATTGATCAAATGATGACCAATAAGGGAGTTTATTTATGAATTGAATAGGAGTGTCAATCAATATCTACATACCTTTGCACCTCATTGAGCAGTACAGCTAATACAGGCATAATGTAATGATCAGTTTTCCTCTGATATTGAGTGGTACATGGTGATAAAACAATATTCCCGATCATGGGAAATATTGATTGTTTCCTGGAACGAGCTAATCTAATAGTGTATATCTAGCATAATATATGCAAGGAAGTTCTGTAGACCCTGGGTGCCCATTATACTTGGGTTTGGGTCATACCTTGGTAACATTAGGTATCGTGCTGTAGTTTGGTGCTTTTGGAACCTACTGTTTAGGGCCTCTGGTCCTCAAGCTCATGACTTCTTCTCTTCACCTGGGATCACAACCCCCCCCCCCCAAAGCTTTCTTCAACATCTAAGATCCCCAACACACATATAACCCTAACTTCTGAATACATTTTTACTGACCATACTAGTTTGTGCAGTGCTTGGCATTCTCCGCGGGGATGTCCTGCACTGGCAAAAAGGGTAGCACTCATGCCCCTAGTACCCAGCCTACAGTCTGAGGGCCATTTGGGGCCCTTTTTGTACAACAGAGCTATACGTAGATCACAAAGAAGAATACCTATTGCTTTTGCTACATAGTGCCTTCTTTAAATCAGCACATGACCTGGAACAGTATGAGAAGTGTTCCTGAACTGTGACTATGCATCATATGACTTGGTGAAAGCCTCGTTCTGTGTTAGCAGCCACGAATACTAAACTACCTACAATGCCAGAACTCAGGCTAGTGAAAGGAAAAACATTAGATTGAAGGGTGTTGTTTTTTGCTTTCAGGTTTTCTTTGTCTGTTCTGTCCATTCACCCTGTTATTTGTGATGTACTTTGGACTGCTCTATTCTGTATACTATGCAGCACTTGGCATACTGTAGATTCTTTATATGTTGTGCTATATGTGGCACTCTGCTCTATACATGATGCCAAATATGAAATACTGTGCTGTCTGTAAGTGACATTTTCCAGACCACTTTACTTTATACACTGTGCTGTACATGACATACAAAACCACTCTGCAAACTTTCCCAACTAATCCACTTTTCCATCAATAATATTCCTTGGACCTCTCTACTCTGTACACTGTACTAGGCATTAATTACTATGAACTTTTCTGATTATACTATTATACTGTGCTGTCACAAATTCAGTACACTGTCTACACCAGGGGTGTCAAACTCTGGCCCGCGGGCCAAATCTGGCCCTCAAGGTCCTTTTTTTTTTTTTGGTCCCCCAAAGAATTCAGAATATGAACTACATCTGGCCCGCCGGCGTCTACACCGTGCTGTACATGACATGAAAAAACACTCTGCAAACTACCACTCTACTAGTCCACTTTTCTATAATAAACATTCTGGACTTCACTCTTTATACTGTTCTGGATTTAACATTTTATGTATTGAAACAATATTATACTGTGCTGTTACTGATATATATTCCAGACCACTTTACTTTGCAGGTTGAGTTGTACATGGCATGTAAAACCACTCTACAAACTCTCCCACTCAGCCCACTTCTCTATAAATAACACTCTGCCCTATTCTCTACACTATGCTAGACATAAAACAATATTATCTTTTCCAAATATTATTCTGTAAGTGACATTCTGTATTCCAGCCCAATCTAATTTCTAAATTGTTTGTGGGAGACTCTCCTATTCTATGCACTGTGCTATATGGCCATTTTCCAAAATCTACTAAATCCACCTTCTAAATTATTCTCTGTACACTGGTGGAGATGTAATACTCAAAGCTGCCCAGTGTGCTATATATGTTATAGTGCTACAGTTTTGGTTTATATACATATATATATATATATATATATATATAGATATATATATTTTTTTCTATTCATTTTTCTATTCATATTATATATTTCTATATAAATGGGTATTTATTGGGTATATAAAAGTTAAAATATTTTATATTTAAAACATACAAAATGTTTTTTTTTTACTTTTATATACCCAATAAATATATATAAATGGGTCTATATATATATATATATATATATATATATATATATATATATAAATGTATTATTTTTTTTTTTTTACTTTGTGTCCTGAAGAGTCTCAGCAGTCAGTAACTAGATAATCCTATGCTGTGTACTCCAGATGGTTAATGTTGGCAGTGAATGGAGAGGTATGATAGCGGAGATTAAAGGGTATTCGAGGTGACGGAGTGAAACTCTCAGGGTATGTAGGGTGAATTTGGTTGTTATGTGAGAGGCCGGCAAATGTCAGCTGAGGATGCAGCTCCCCTGAGGCCTCGTGCTTCTTATCTCACCCTCGTTATATAGAGATAGAGCGAGTTTTATTTCTGCTTATTTCAAAGTCATTTGTGGCAACTGGGAATGTAAGAAGTGCCTATGGAACATTAAGGGGGGGTCTTTGTAAGTGCACACTAGAGCGCTGTTATAGCATAGTACAGGGTAAGGGAGGCCATACGTTTTTTTTTTTTAATATTTATAACTTTTTATGTAAAAGAGAACATGTAAACTTCTACTGAATTACATTACTGTATTTTTTAGTGTTACATTTTATTTGTTCACTTTTTTTTACCCTCGTTGCATATTGGCATATCAGATTTCCTGCAGCCTCCTAGCAGCCATTTTCTGTCTACCTATACTCCTATATAATATTTTTTTGCTGTTGATGGTAAGCACTGTGATACAATAAATATTGAACAGCACATCGGCTTGTGTGGCCATTAACAGGGTGACAATGCAATTGTGAAATTGGAACAAGGTGTTGTCACTGTATAACATGAAGTAGAGACTCTGGGACCTTCATGGCAGGATTAAAAGATGAAGCTGCACATTGAAAATGTCTGGATGGAGACATTGCACAGAAGATGCACTAGGCATTTCAAAGAAGGATGGTAAAAGGAAAAGGTAGTAGCATGAGTTCTTCTGCATTGCATGGTGTGGGGTGTAATGGGCTGCAATTGAGAATGGGCCCTAAATGGGTCTCATAACCCTATAGGCTGACTTTCTTTTTAACCATCCAATCAGCAAACAAGGGGTTGGTCCATGACCAGGCTGCTTTGTATAGCTGCACTGGAGAAAAGGGAAGTCACTGACCTTTGGCTGATGGGATTACAAAAAATGCAAAGTACAATTATTCATGGGGAATATTCTGTTTTACCTGTTAAGCTTTTATTGGTTCTCCACTGGGGCTTCCTATTTTTTTAAAATCAGACCAACATGGCACTCACTTCATTTTGTAATAACTTTTTTAGGTTCCCTATGGGGTCTATTTAAAAGGTCATTCACACATATGTGCTCAATGTTCTCCCAGCCCTTTTAGCCGGGCGCACCACCCAGCACTTTTCAGTAACAACCCGGCTCTTTTTGGGTGGTTACTCAAGAGATGGGTCACAATACAGCTGCTGCAATGTCTTCCTATCCAGCTTAAAATAAATTCTGGGTTGAACACTGTATGCTTATTCAGCTTATAGATACGTGTCTGGCACTACTGCAAAGTGCATTGCCCTGCAGTGAAGGTACATTGGCTTGCTATCCAAAACAAATGGCAAAGCATCACACTAATGTCACGGATTGCATTAAACAATAAGTTGTTGCTGCAATGCCAATAAAATGACCCTTATAGGTATATAATGTGTATACAATTAAGACAAGGCGGATGCCACAACCTGCATTCAAACTGACACAAAGGCTTAATGGAACATGTGTGTGAATGTAGCAATTTGGTCACATAGACTTCCTCCAGGCCCCCTGCATTGTCCCTACCAAGAAACATTGTAACAATGACTATTTTAGGACTGTAGGAGGATCCCCTCTGGGATTTGGTGGCTGAAGTTAATGTGGCTGCAGAGTAAGCAAGGTCAAGTCCAGTGTGCTTTAAAATAATCATGCTTATGATTTATGGCCCATGTGTAAACATTTACACAGTGCTTTCTCTATTTAGATAACAAGCCTAATGCTAACACTGGCCTTTAGAAATGTTTCTCACTGACTGATTGCAAAACAAATATTTAGAATTATCCAGCTTGCTTGCAGTTAGTGTACATTCACACTTCTGCCTTTTGGTGTCTTTGGTTAAACCTGTCGCCAGCTTAAACATAATTAATTACCTTGAAATGTGCCGTTAAACATGCCTGCCATAGGAAGAGTCAGTTCCTTTTCACAGATTTTCTTTCCTCCATTTCCCTTCATGGGCAGGTCTGTGCTGTTTCCAACTCCTGCACCCCATCTTTCACTACCCTGAAGACAGAATATTATTGGGCAGCCATTCTCAACCCGGGTTCTTTGGAACCCCAGGATTCCTCAAGGTGTTGCTTGGGGTTCCATGAGCTGTGATCGATTAACCTTATATCTGATAGTGCTCACATAGCTGCAAGCCACTTGGTGGATCCTGTGGCATGATACCAATGTTCTTTTCAGCTGTCTATGAATTTGGTACTCTTACCACCAATGTATGAGGGGATTCACATTGGGGGGGGGGTAAAGGTTATGTTTAAAAGCTGTCTGTGTTGTCCCAGCTGGTGTGCCCCTGCCTTCATCATCCTACATAACCATTAACATAACAGTCAAGGGGAATACAACAAAACAACTTTTCTCAACCTTTTTATTCTTGAGAAAGCTTTGAATAATTTCCAGGTCTTGAGGAACCTCAATTGTTATGAGATCTTTAGGAAAGAAAATCTAATTTTCTGGTGGTCAGTAGGAGGAACACACCCCCCCTCCACCACCTACAGTAATGGCTAGAATAATACCTTAATAAACACCTAAAAACATCATTGTAGTCATTCAGTTGTATTTACCAAGTGGTGTTGGTCCCAGAACTATGCAGGCATTATCCAATAGGACATCAGTCAGCCACAGTTACTGCAACTCTTTTCAACCCTGAAGGAACCCTGAGGTTCGTTTTATATAAGCGTCAATCGTACTTTAATACTTTTCTGTTGCCAGACTAAGTATGACATTCAGAGTCTACTCTTACCAGTCCAGAATAATCTTACGTTCTAAGAACTATATCTTTCTCCCAAGAACACATTGATGCAAGAGATTGATGGGAGTGGACCTCCCATCCTAGACAGTTTCGTTTGGACCAGGGGTCCCAATTGAAAGTCTTCCCCTTGCCTGTTTTAGTGACAGCTGTAACATTTTAGATTTAACTTCATTTTTGTCCCAGTGCCAATGGTCACCAGGACAAATGGAGGACAGGAATCTTCCCAGCGGGACATGAAGGGTGGTTTTAAGGCAGGACAAACCAGGCAAATGTCCAGGGCCCCATTGATAGAATGGCAAAGGGTATAGGGATCTGGAATGCTGTGAACTTAGGGCCCTAATTTGTCTAAAACTTTCCCTGCGGCAGAATGTTAGGTAGGGTGTTGGCTCAAGGAAGTCAAGTAACTCAAATATGAAATCCAGATACATAGAATAAATAAACTATGGCCCATCAATTCCACAGTTTCAGATTTTCTCTGGCGTGTAACTGTAGGGCTTTTTAACACCCGTGCATCGAGGGCAAATAACCAGCAACAGTGCGTTTCCATTAATTTTTCATAGCACCACAATGCACTGCAGTGTACAAGAACAATAGGAACGATCCACGCTCTTTGTTGCATTAAGAAAAGTGTGTCATGCAGTGTTGAACCATTTAAAAACCTGCATGCAATATTACAAGGCAATGGTGAAAAACCTAACAATATGCATAGGGATTCTTTATCTCTGTAGATGGGGGTATGGCTGGGCTGGTGTGTTAATAAACAATCATGTAGTGATTTCTTTCCAACACCACATCAGCATACATAAAGAACCGCGTTCTTTTTGAAGAAAAGTATATATGAATATGGAGTTCTGGGTGAAACACCCACAATAGATCTCAGACCCAACATTGGCAACTTCCCTGGGCCTTCTGTAGGTCCTTCATTTTCTACATTTTCTTTGCCCTGCTTATGACTGTTGAAAAAACCTAACATTTTCACAGTGGGTAGAAAAAGATGGGGTTTCTACTTTGATATGGAAACTCCAACGAAAAGCTGAATATTGCTTTAGAGATCTAAAAAGATGAGCACCATCTTGGGTTCCATATTAAAGTCCCATCTTGGGTTCCTCTAAGATGTACCATATATTCATCCCTGAACCATTTGCATATTTTGTAAGGAACCCAACTGATACATTCACCCTGAGAAAAAAAATCCTATTTGGTGCTCATTTTAATTACCTTTAACATATTGATTAAGTGACACATGTTGAAGACCTCGCTTATAACTTTTTGCCTCAAGGTGAATCCAACATTTTTTTCCTATAAAGATGTGCACTGCCCAAGTCTACAATCTGTTGCACACTCATGGCATATGTGCAGATAATTTGCCCAGTTCCTTCATCTGCATTCTGCCCAACAAATATGCCCAGATTCACCCATCTCTTATAAATAGACCAAATAGTGAAAGCACAATTGTTTCTGCAATCCGCACCGGTTATTCATACCCAATCGGCCATTGGGTTGCCAATATACGTGTAATCTTACTTAAATGATGGTTACAGTCCTGAGATGCCAGCTCCATGAGTAAACATAATATGACCATGAGAAAAGGCCATTGTGATTGGTTCGGGGTATGCATGGTCAGGTTGCATACAGTATAGAGAAAATGGGCCCTACACAACTTCTTGGACTGGTTTTCCTAGTCATTGAGAAGTTTTTACCCACAATGGGCCAATGAGTACCCCCATTTTGCCTTATTGTAATGAGAGAAAATAATCTGTTGTTGGATTAGAAGTCAAGTGTGTTTGCAAGCAATGGGGGTACAAGATTTCTTCCATTTTTGATTTTCTTTAAATGGTGATTATCCACTTGGCAAAATTGTCTACTGGATCTCCTACTGGCCAATATGTTAGAAAGCTAAAGCAGCTACATACACTGATAAAGTACATCCATACAAATATTTATATTTTTCCTAGCCAATTTAAGATTTACAAGGCAGAAGACCTGTCTTTCTCTACTATAGTTAAGTAACACTTTCTAGTCTTGTCCCGTCCGAACCTGTGAATGGACAGTAAATAGAGAAGCTGGTGACTGGAGAGCTAATCCTTCTGCTTTTTTCTTCAATCCACATATCCTTTGTTAGCATATGAGCACAAACGTTTGCACTGCTTCTCCCTCACCCAATCTGAGCTTTGTTGTACAAAGACAGGAAAAGGCAAACCAAGTCCAGACCAGGTCAAATTCAAATACTCTACTTGCATCTAAAATAAACTCAAATGTTGTATTAATGAATATATATCTGCATTCATTTTTGTATTTTTTATAAGCTTGGGGTTTAGCTTCATACCATTGTTAATTGACTATATGTAACATCAGATACATTTGCCTCCAAAAGCATTTTGTTTCACCCGACCAACTAATTTTGTAATTGCGTTTTTTCTACGACAACCTTTTGATTCTTGTAATATGTCCTTCATGATGATATCAGAAGTATTAAAATTAACATCACATTATGTGGTAATATTAATAGAACCATACTTAATTGCAGTCGGGTCCTGTGGAATTTTATAAGTGGATTCCTGGGCCTCTTTTAAATTCGCCTTAAATTCAATTTTAAAAACCAGATAAAGACAATTAATTATCCTTCCCCCTTGGGGGTCTTCTACTTAGCGTTCCAAAAAAAAAAAGGTTTGTTAGAGATGAAGTGAAATCATACAGTTTGATCAAATTTGACCGAAAGGACACTAAAAATGGCTAAGCATTAAACATAAAATGATTACCAAGAATAGGCCAAGCCTCGGCTCTCCAAAGGAATTCAGGCTCAAACTACGGCAGACCAAACCGGCAAAGGGCCTAAACCAGAAAAGGTCAAGAAGTAGCTTAATCCGTGCCTCCCTTCAAAATGTAATACTTAATTAACCATCTCACATAAACCAAGACTGAATACTGATCAGTTAAGTCGTCTCGATAAATCGTCGATTTCAAGACAGAATACAAGAAAATCATTTCTCCAGGCCTAAATAGGTTAATCCATGACCCGTCGCAAGGTCTGTATGAATTCCATACCTTTCTTAAGTGGCCCCCTGGTCTTTGCTACCTCTCACTACTAGCTTGTCTTACAATGAGTTTCGGAATTGCAGCTTCTCAGAAAAAAGGTGGGGGGAGAGGAGCCGGCACGTGACTTGACGATACAATGGAATGGGGGGAAATATTAAAAGAGCATCCCTTTCTGCAACCTTTTCTGATTAACTTCTTCAGCGCCTGAAAGGCTCTGCAGGGTATTGCACTGCAGTGCGGCACCGTCGCCCGGGCAAAGGGTTAATAAGTAGAATATTTTTTCCTTTACTGTACCCGCAGGATACAGTAAGAAAGGAAATCTGGAATTCGTACCCCCACATCTTCACAATACAAGAACCACGTGCTTTGTACAATGGTTGGAATGTCTTTTTATATGAAGAACAACCCCCCCTAAACTCCCCCTGACGTACACTGCGCAGCCCCCCATACGTTGCATCATAAGGAATGCCTTCAATATAAACTCCCCCTTTATCAATGCAACCAGGTACAACCTGATGACCGGAGAAGAATATACCAGCCAGCTATTAGTACGGTACACTTTGCCCCCCTTTGTATATCGTTTCGGATGATTTTAATCCAAAAGCTTCATTAAGCAAGATCTCAGAATACCAGACCCACGTGCCCTTTCCAGTAACAAAAATGGCTGATATTGTCGCACTTCCAAGTCGATTAATATTCACATCGTTCCATGCCAGAGATTATTCACTTTAAGAAGACGGAACACACTCACAACACACGTCGGTCACAAGACATTGCACTTATTTAAACGCTGTTGAAAGAAACTCAAAATTACAAACACAGAAACTCATTCCAGTTTCCACGTGCCCTTCTTATAGATGGCACCGCTTACAATAATGATCTAACGTGCTGATACGCTATGTGGGGGATCCCTGTCCGTACCAGTGACCTAGAAACCAAGACAAGCGCCTCTTAAAAACCTTACCCATCCCAACACGTTCTGGCGACTGCCATCGAGTAGATCGACCGTAACATACATTTTTAAAAAATTAATAAATGCATATAAGTTTTTGATTTAGCCCCTCGTGGTTACGCCCCCCCACCCCTCCCATTATACAAAATTCCAGACCACTCTAATGATTCCAATTTCCCCCTTCAAATCATTATGAAACAATGTAGCAAAACTTACATTTCATTATCTTCACTTCAAAGTTAAAGTGAAATCCACATCGCGGATTGTTGAAATTTTTACAGTCGACAGTCCAGATGTTGTCAGGGTGGGAAAATAGATTTTTTTCTTTTGCGCTTTTACTAAACATAGAAATGGCCTTGCGGCAGGCTTGGCTGGTTAACCCCACGCAGCGGTGCTTCTCTATTCCTCTCTGGCGCTGTATGGGGGTGAAGGAATTTTGGAAGCACGTGTTTTCATCTTGTCTGCTTTCCAACTCCTGGGTTTGGCTGGATGAAAGGAAGAAAAGGATAAGAGCTAGCTCAAGCTCAGTTGCTTTTCGCATGATCTGACTTTGTGGATGGCTGCTAGCTGTGTTTTAGTGGAAGAGGGGGTGTGGGAGGAAGAGGAGGGAGGGATGTGGAGGGGGGGGGGCTCTGAAGAGAGAGAGAGAGAAAGCTATAATGGCATTGGCTTTGACAATGCATCGAGAAGCCTAGAAGGGGTGGGAAGGACAAAAAAAAAGGAGGGCGGGAGACCGGGAGAGAAAAAAAGCAGATAAAGGCAAAGGGAAAAAAAATTGAAGAGGTGAAGGTGACAGGGGAGAGACGACAGGAGTGTAGAAATAACATCAAAAAGGAAAAGAAATTGAATTTTATAAAAAGAAGGAATATTCTGGCCTACCGCCACAGCAGCGCCATTGTGGAAATTTTATCAGCCCACAATTTTCTTTTCTTTAACTCTTCCTGTAAATGTTTAGAGTTTAATCTACGGATCACTCATTATTGTAATTACCTGATAAGGTGTTCTAACTCAAAAGGAAATATTAGAAGATAATAGTAAAGGATATTTCATAAATCTGAGTCGCCAGCGAGGTTGGGGGTAGGGTCGGTCTCTGGAGATTGTCCGCCCGAGAAGAAGATAAGACATTACTAATGGGAACAGTCTGGCACAGTGAATCTCGAGAGGCAGTGAAAGTAACCAGTCACTTGTGGTTAACCTAGTACAAGACTGCAAAAACCTTTCTGTAAGAATAATAACATAGTTGCTTAGGAAGGATAATTAAAGGCAAAAATAGGTAATCTGAGGATAGGAAGACGGATATGAAAAATAGGTAATAGCAAATATTATTGATATAAAACTGAGAGGGTTTTATATAAAATTGGCTATAGGGTGTTCATAGGCTGATACAGTAACTGATAGGGAGAAAATACAAGAGGTAAATTAGCAGGAGGTAAAAAATAATGCAGGTTGTGATATAAATTACAAATAGAATAAATCAGGAAGGGAGTATGGAAAGGATATGGAATATTGCATTGAGGGGTACTGGTTGGATGTAGAGTGAATGTTGAATTATAAAGAGTGGGGTACAGGGTGGATGTTGAATTATACAGAGTGGGGTACAAGGTGGGTGTGGAATTATACAGAAAGGGGTACATGGTGGATGTTGAATTATACAGAAAGGGGTACAAGGTGGATGTGGAATTATACAGAAAGGGGTACGGAGTGAATGTAAAATTATACAGAGTGGGGTACAAGGTGGATGTGGAATTATTTATACAGAGTGGGGTACAAGGTGGATGTGGAATTATACAAAAAGGGGTACAAGGTGGATGTGGAATTATACAGAAAGGGGTACAGGGTGAATGTTGAATTATAAAGAGTGGGGTACAGGGTTAATGTAGAATTAAACAGAGTGGGGTACAGGGTGGATGTGGAATTATACAGGCAGGATCCAGGGTGGATGTAGAGTTATACAGAAAGGGGTACAGGGTGAATGTAGAATTATACAGAAAGGGGTACAGGGTGAATGTTGGATTATACAGGGAGGGGTCCAGGGTGGATGTAAAATTATACAGAGTGGGGTACAAGGTGGATGTAGAATTATACAGAAAGGGGTACAGGGTGGATGTAGATTTTTAGAGAGTAGGGTTTCAAGGGGCATGTAGAATCATACAAAGAGGGGTACAGATGGATGTAGAATCATACAGAATAGAGTTCAGGGTGGATTTAGAACTATACAAAAAGGGGTAAAGGTAGAATAGTCTTATACAGAGAAGGGTACACGAACGATGTAGAATGAAACGCACAGAGTTAAGGAGATGACGTAAAGAATGGGGATAATGATACAGAAAGGGGCAGAGAGGAGTTAGGGTAGGTTAGGGTGTGGATGAATAATACTTCAGAGAGGGGTACAAAGTTAATGTTGAAAGATACAGACTGGAGAACAAATGGATGTTGAATATTAGAAAGAAGGGTACAGTGTGGATGCAGAAAGATATAAAACATGTTACACATTAGATGCAAGGTAATGGCCCTGATTTATTAAATTTCTCCAAGGCTGTAGAGAATACACTTTCACCAGGGAAGCTGGGTAATCCAGCAAACCTGTAATGGATTTCCTAAAAGTCAAGCTATTTGTTAGCAAATGTTTTCAATCCTAGACCAGATCCATTCCAGATTTGCTGGATCACCCAGCTTCACTGATGAAAGTGTATTCTCTCCAGCCTTGGAGAACTTTAATAAATCAGGGCCAATGTATGAAGTGGATTAGGATTCACATAGAATGGGTATGAGGTGGGTACATAACACCTGACAGGGTACAGAGTGCTTGTACAGATATGTAGGTCAGGTATAAAATGATAAAGGAAAAGGTATAGGGAACCTTTAGAATGCTGTAGGTAGAAACATGGGTGATTGTAAAATATTATAAGACTGGGTACAAAGAATTTGTAGAATTATGCCAGGCGGGATCCAGGTATGATATAGGACAGAGAACAGGGAGATTGAAGAATACAGTATTAGGTGCAGGAGGATATATAATGATGTAGGACAGGTCACGGAATTGAGACTGGGACAGGTGAAGGCAGGGAGAATGTAGAATGATATAGGACAGGGTATAGGAGTGTGTAGAATGATACAAAGAAGGGTAGCATGAAGAATTATATGCAGAGGAGTTTAGTGTAGATATAGACTCAGAGGGGTACATGGAGAATGTGGAATTAAAGAAATGATACAAAGTAAGGTATGGGGGTGATATAGAATGATACAAGGAGGGTTTGGAATGATACATATTTAGAATGATACAGGATAGGTTTTTGTGTAAATGAATAATTATTCAGAGGTAGGTACAGGGTGAATATTGAATGATAAATGGTGGCTTACACATGGTTGTTGATTACAAAGAAGGGTAGAAGACGGATATAAAAAGATATACAAGTTACACATTAGATGCAAGATGTTGTATGAGGTGGGTACAGAATGCAGGAATAGAGGTATATAGGTTAGGTATGAGAGGATAAAGAACAAAGTATGAGAAAAATTTAGAATGAGGCAGGTTAGAACATGGGTGGTTGAAAGCAAATGCGTGACTGGGTAAAAGGGATATGTAAAATAGTGCCAGATGGGGTACAGGAAGGATTTAGTATAATATAGGACTAAGAAAAGGGAGAATGAGGAATGATACAGGATGAGGCAAGGGGAGGTTGTAGAATGATATAGGACAGGGTACAGAGGTAGGTAGAGGGTCATGGTACTGGAAGGATGAAGAATGGGTATAGGAATAGGAAGAATGGGTATAGGAAGCATGGAGAACAATACAATATAGGGTAAAAGGGGAATGAAGAAGGATATGGAACAGGGTAAGGAAAAGGAGAAGGGGATGTTGGAATATGGTTGTAAAATGATAAAGGATTTAGTATGGGGAGAATGTAAAATAATACAGAATGGGAGTCAAGCGAAATGCATAATAATAATTAAATACAGGGATACAGTACAATGACATGGGACAGGGTACAAGTAGAATATCAACTGATACAGGTAAAGGTAGTGCAGGCATTCTTCACATAAGGCCAACCCACCTTTCTCCCACACCTTCCAATGGACCCATCACCATGATGTATGAGATTTTCAAATGTGTTTTAGTTTTGTTATCACAAAGAAAATATCCTCTTAATGACCCTTGGAAAGATTTCACAGTCATGCAGAAAATACTAAGATAAAATCACCTAGAGTTTGCTTTCAAGTATGGATCGGCACAGAGCAAACCACTCTGAAGAACAACAGTCACAAATGAGGATTATTTTTTTTACACATGCATATGAAGCATATGAAGAGCCAACACATTTCACAAATCACAATCTAAAGCCCCTTCATCAGGGCTGTGAGATATAATAAGCTCAGGAAAAAGCATAGGAAGAGCTGATGAATTTCATAGATCTGTAGATTCTTTATCAGGGCTGTGAGATATATTCTCAGGAGGAAGCATGCTTAGGTGTTTAAAATAACGGTAGCATAAATGACTGTTATAGATTAATTACGTACAACATCCTTATCAGAGATATGTGGTAGAATTGAAAATGTTGAATCATCTTTTACAGAACGGCGTTGAGATGGTCTGTCCCTTGATGACATACCAGAACATGAAAAACCACCATCTATTCTATGGTTTAATTTGTAGTCATCAAAAAAATAGTGCACCTGTAGGTCAACCACAGGTCAACCCTTCAAAAATCACAGCAGGTATATGCAGATTTTATTCCACCTTGGGGGTTTATCTGCCTTCTTCTGCAGTAATTAAATAGAAGGTCATTACTAGCTGGTTTTCAAACAAAAAGATCCTCAACAACCAAACTAAGCTGAAAGTTATTTATTTTCTTCCCTAGGTGCAAGACAGCTCACATATACAAAGCAAAAGAAACAGAATTCTTTTGAAGGTCTTACTTTCTTTGCAAAAATACTAAAAACGTATATTTTTTGGTAGAGAAATGTATTTCTATGTGCTGAATATTTAATTACAATACGAAAATGCTTGCAAAGTACTTTAAAACCATGCAGTGTCACACAGAGCTAAAAATAATGCTTATAAATCATACAATTGATGTCACTATACAAAGAAAGCACTAAGCCTGCTCTTTATTTCCAACGGGTTTAACCTTTGTCATGCAGATCTTTAGGGCATTGCACAAGGGCAGAGGAGATGTGAAAAGACCACACTTAAGAACAAACTTATGAATAGTACAGAAAGGAGTATTGTGAAGCATGACAGATCTAAAGGTAAGATTTTCTGCTCATCATGCCAAGTTACACCATAAATTCAAATCCACGAAAAGATATTGTATTAGATTTTGATATCTTAGATATTAGATTATACCTTTCACTCTGGACACATTGCTCATTCCAGCCTAAAACACAGAAAATTTATAATTTAGCCCTATTTTCATAACCTAATTGACTCCTAGAACCTTTTTAGTGACCTTTGGAAATCCACCAATTAAAGCACCAGAGAAAATCCTATAGTCTCCTTTTCCCTCAGAAAGTGAAGGAAAATCCTTTATGGCAACAGATGGCACCGTTTCAAGGTGGCGTTCTATCCAAAATGAAAAAGAAAATTGCTGTAAATATACTTTAATTCCCAAATGAGAGCATTATCACTAGACAGTATCAAACAGAAACCAAGCAACTGGCCTTTCCATTGTGTAGGAAGATTGGGTTATAGAGCTTTGGACAGTTTTAAGCTACGTACACATGTCCAATGGTTCTCTCCCGATAATCGGCTCAGGGACGTTATCCGACGAGAATCTGGTGTGTGTACAGCGCCCGTCGTCCATCGTCTGAACGACTGATCCACGGATGATGGACGATGAACGATCCTAATGGGAGTGAAGGGGAAGAGCGCGCAGCAGGGTGCCGCATCATCGTTCTCTCCGTCCCCTCTCCATAGAGCAGAACGGTGCTGTATGTACAGCACTCGTTCATGCATCGTGCAGTCGTTTGTTGGTGGAAAAGATTGTGAAAGATCCTTTCCAATGACAATAATTGCACGTGTGTATGGATTGGAAAGGCAAATATCACTTCAACATAAATCGACGCATCTCCAATTAAAGGAACCTGTACATGCTCATTTTATTGTTGGTTGCTCTCAGCATAGGGCTACATTTATGACTATGACCAGTGATGGGTTTAGAGATAGATTACCAATTTTTGGGCAAATACCAACATTTATTTTCTTTCAAGTCTACTCAAACACAGTCTGATTTTTTGGAACAGATTTTAGTAGGCTTGCAAGTATTGGGTCATATAAAGATTCACAATAAAATACAAAATTTAAGACGCTCCTCTCATTGGCAGTTTTTCATGTTTGAGTGGACTATGATTGAATAGTTTTCTTAGCAAAAAAGTAACCAGACTATAGAACATCTACACCTGTTATCCAAGTTTTTACCCAATGGCCAAATCGGGAAGAACACTTCATTGAGTATGGTGATTGAGCTGTCTGTTTGTAACACAACATCTGCCTGTCTATAGCTAGATTTAAAAATTTCATAATAGAGAAAGGCTTGCTAAAAAAAAATTGGTGCTAAAATAAAAACATTATGTAGTAAATGATAAGTATGAAATACTATTGTAACACCCAATGCACTGCACATAGCATTCAAACACCAATAGGAATGGGGATACCCAATGGCGCAATATGGCAGTCACCCACTTTTACTGTACAGCGTTTAATGCAGGAAAGAGCTGAGCGGGCAGATAAGGAATCCAGTTTTGACCACTGGTTTTCTAATCTTTTTAAACTGATGTTTTTAAGCTGGCATCTCCGTCAAGGAAGTAGATGGTGACCTGAATGTTCACTGCGCATGGATGGTAGGGTTTAGATGGAAAGGTTACTTTGATGAAGCACATGGCCCCAACACACATTCCTAAAGCCCCATGATGTAAATTGGTCCTTATAATATATAGTTTTTATAATGCATTTGAACTATGTTCCTGTGCAAAAAAACCCTTAAAAACTTTAAAAAAAAATTATTGTATATTATTCTACTAAAAATTATGGTGTTTAGGAACCTTCTTTTTACAATCAAGTAGACACTTTTATTATAGTTGTAGGTACATCAAAAGGAAATTGTACAATCAGATTTTAAGTTTATGACCAGCTCCAGATAAACCAACAGCTGACCCAAATTGACATCAGCCCTTTTTTACTGTTGGGTTGCTTAAGTTCATGCTTATTCTCAATATTGAGTGGAACGTGACCCCAGATATCCCCAGAGATATCTATTTTCTACCAGGGAGATAAAACCTCAGATTCTCTACAGATCATGTCTACAAGTAGAAGCCTGCCACATATCCTAATAAAATATATGCTGAGCTTGTACGGGAGGTTGCTTAAGGAGTTATTCCGAATGTATATGAGGAGATGGATGGGTGGAGGCTTTCTAGGTTTCTTTCAGTTTTCGTGATGGAATATTAGATTTTACTTCCACCTCATTGGTATAAGGGTAGGTTAACTGATTACCGCCCAATGGACTCATCCATATTGCCGAGAGAAAGCAATCATGGAATCCACTTGGAACATACAAGATCAGATTTATAGTAAGGTCACAAGACTGGGGTGGTAGGACCCTTACCAAGGTAAGGAACACACTGGGGCTGGCCTTAGGGGGCAAACTGGGCAATTGCCCAGTGACCCGCTTTCTCTGCTTACAGGAGGGGCAAGTACAAGGATGACCCATCAGTGTGCTGCCACTGCTTTACTGTCCAATCAGCAACTAGGACAGCTCCTGAGCTGTTTACCCCTGTGGCAGTCAGGAGCTTTGCAGTTTAGTAATTGTCATCCTCCCTCATCTGTATCCTAACACCCCCCCCCTTCATCTTTTTTGTGCTATACTTTATTCTTTGGGATGCTGAGAGATGTAAACTTCTGATCTTGATGTTATTTTGGCCTATGTAAAAGAAACCCTGGTGTAACAGATATTTGCCAGATTTGTCGCCGTGTATCTCGCCCCTTCATTTGCATTCGGTGTACAGGCAGATGGCGATGTGAGTGAGCATATGAAAGGCAGACTCACAGATTATGCTGTAGTTAAAAGTAATCGCTGGCAGTTATATTTATAAGGGTTATAAATAGACCGAGACGCGCATCAGACCTAGGAGGCTGCGAATGGGGCTGCACAGAATGTACAAAGCTGACCCAGATTTAGGAGCCTACGCGATTCGCAGACAAGAGACAATTCCCACTTTGCAGGGTCTTGACGAGTTTAGCTTAGGGCTTAAATATGACCCCGCCATTAAAGGGACAATCCATCTTTAAAATACACGCTTCATATATGCCCACTTACCAGCTCTACATTTGCAACTTGTTTTTGTTTTTTTAAAAAAAAATTATGTAGAGAGATCACCACTTCTTTGTTCTTCAGCCTTGCAGGTCTAATTGTTACTTTTAGAATACCACATCAGATTTTATACAGTTGTGATTGGTGCTTTGGCCGCCATTGGCTTTGGCCTGATTTATTAAAGCTCTCCAAGGCAGAATGGATTTCTTAAGTCATTTGCTATTTGTTAGCAAATGTTTTTTGACCAGATACATTCCAGGTTTGCTGGATCACACAGCTTCACTGATAAAAGTGTATCCTCTCCAGCCTTGGAGAGCTTTAATAAATCAACTGACCTCCTTTTCTAGCCACTTTGACTGAAGCTTGTGATTGTCCCTTTTAAAACAAACAAGGGGATTAGTGGTGTGAAGCAAAAACCACTGATCCCTACTATGACCCATGGCATTCTGTAATTTTGGAGTGGTGACTGCTTTTCTAAAAAATATGGAGACAATGATATGTAATAGTGGCATTAGTCATTAAAGTGGTGATGTTATCAGTTGATTGACACTTTTATAATTGGAGCTAACTCTCAAATGGCATTTTTGTGTACAACCTGTTGTTCCCATTATAATCGGACCTATAATAATGGCCTATATGATTTTGTAGCTATGATGTACTTGGTTTTTGCTAATAGAGGGAGCTTAAAGAACATCAAAACTCTAACGGGACCCTATTTCCAGCTCATGTTTTCATGGTATCTTAAGAACATAATTTTTATACATCTCAGTGTCCCTGATCACTTCCAGCCTCTCCTGCAGCCAGTGCAGCATTGACTGCACATTCAGCTAGATTGGCTTCCTGATAATGCCAACAGTAGAACATGCCTGTCAATGCTTCCTGGCACCAGGGGCTCATGTGACAGCGTAACAACACAGGAACACAATTGGGAGATCGTTGTCATCCTATGAGAGCCAATGTGTTTCAGGGGGAATATAGACCAACCTTCATCTCCAGCTTTTTGTCCATCAATTTCTCATTACAAGCCCTGATGAAGGGGGATATTTGGTGCCCTGAAATGTGTTGGCTGTTATTATTACTATTATTATTATTAATAATATTATTATTACATAGTATTTATATAGCGCCAACATATTATGCAGCACTTTACAAAGTCCAAAGTCATGTGACTAGCTCAATCATATGTTTATTACAGTCTAAGGACAATTTTGGGGGGAAGCCAATTAACCTAACTGCATGTTTTTGAAATATTGGAGGAAACCAATGCAAACACGGGGAGAACCAGCAAACTCCATGCTGATAGTGTCCTGGCCGAGAATCGAACCTGGGATCTAGCACTGCAAAGGCAGAGTGCTATTCTCTGAGCCAATAAATATTTTTTTGGACTAGCTTTCCCTGGCCTTGCTCTCTCTTGAGTTTTCCTACACATGTATGCCATCTGAGCACCCTCCAAGGTGAATGCAGCCTTAGAAAAGCCATTGAAGCTCCATAAAAACCTGCTTGACCATCCACCTCTCTTAATTACTAAGTGGTTTGGATGTGGTGCCTCCACTGCATCACAATATAGGATTTCTGACTGAGCAGCTAATTTTGCATGCCTGAAGCACACTTTAAGATGCTTGAACCTTGCTGAATCATGGCCATTAACTATCTGGTTCCATTATTAACCGCACAGACTCTTGAAGCATCAGTAGAGATCTGGTGTTGCTTTTCAAATCAGCCCAATGTCATCTGTTACCATGTGGCTAGATCAAGAGTGTTTTTTCTACTGTGCTACCCTGGCTATGTGCACCTCTGCACAGTATAAATAGATCTCTTTGGCTGCCAACATTACTTTGTTGGGTTTGGATTTAGAAACAAACAGGGGGTCTTCAGCTGCTTTACACGGATTCTTGGCTTTGGAAAATCTTGCTGTGCCTTTAAGCAAAGTTGGACTATCTCCAAAGTAAATCTGTTTACAATGCATGCTTTATGAATATATTCTAATTTAGGAGCTCAGATCACTTAGATTTAGGAGACCACACTTTGTGCTTTGACACAGTGGGGCAGCATCCCGTGTATTTGCAAATGTAGGTCTCTTTTTAGCTTATAAGCTGTAGGCGTTTTGTGCTGACTAGCTGGAGAATTTTTTATGGCCTGCGAGTTGAAAAGAATGAAATGGTACAAACTATAACAATATTGGCTATACTCGAGCTAGCCATAGACTTTAGTTTCCATTTAATGTACAGCGCTGCGTAATATGATGTATATATATATATATATTAATATATATATGTATATATATATTAAAAACGATATAAATACTGTTTTTAATAATAATAATAGTACCATTTTGGAATCAATATTGTTTGATATAAATGTGAAAAAAACAACAACTGATTGTACCACCAGGGTACAATTTTTGGGTAGTTTTGGGACTCCCAACTTCTCCAGGGTTACATATGAGAATGACAAGAGTGCACGGAGTTAGAATACTGCGCATTTAGAAGCTAGCTTGCTAGAATGCTAGCCACTTTGACTGAAGCCCATGATTGCTCTTTTTAAAACAAACAAATGGATTAGTGGTGTGAAGCAAACACCATTGATCCCTACTATGACCTATGGCATTCTGTAATTTTGGAGTGGTAATTGCTTTCTTCTAAAATAATGATCACACGTTCTAAATATGGAGACAATGATATGTAATGGCATCAGTTATTAAAGTGGTGATGTTATCAGTAAAATGACATTTTTATATTAAGAGTTAACTCACAAATGGCAATTTTTGTGTACAACCTGTTGTTCCCATTAAAAATGGACCCATAGTAATGGTCTATATGATTTTGTAGCTATGCTGTACTTGGTTTTTGTTGATAGAGGGAGCTTACGGTACATCAAAACTCTAATTGGACCCTATTTTCAGCTCATAAAATGTTTATAAGATACAGTTTTCACTTTATTTTATTTTTATACATCTCAGTGTCCCTGATCACTTTCAGCCTCTCCAGCAGCCAGTGCAGCATTGGCTGCACATTCAGCTAGATTGGCTTCTATTGATTATTGGTCAATTTAATGAAATGATTACATGGGCTGGCCAATCAGACAAATGTACTCATCTAGGGCCAGCTTAACTGTTTTTTTGTAGGTGTTAAATACTGACCCCTAACATATTGGAAATTCCCATTATGGCACCCAGAAAGTTTGCAGCATGCTGAAAAACTCTCCAAATGATCATCAACCCATTCTTCGCTATACAAAGAGTCTGACACAGTGGTGACTCAAGGTAGCAGATCTCTCATCGACCGCTGTTTTGGGCAGGACATCTGCAAATGAACTGCTGCAAAATTTGAAACCGGTCCATGACAGGTACTATTTGTCCCTCTTTGCATGAATCCAAGTCCAAATAATGGAGACCCCTCCCTGTTCTGTTTATTTTAAAGCCTGCTTCTCGATTGTATTTTTACTTGGCCATCCGTAACGCTGCAGCATTGACAGGGTTACTGTCCTCCGAAAAAAACGGTTTGTATATGCACCTTGCTATTCTATTGTAAGTCATTCTCTTGTCGTTTTTTTGTATTTTCTCCCTAATATTTACTCCGTGTTCCTCTCCGTTTAATTATTGCCTTTTCCTCGTTCTCCTATGGTTTAATAACGTCTCGCTATCCTGATGTCTTGCCCGCTGTGCCACTCCTTGCAGTCTGTGCCAGTCTGCTCTCTCTGTGTCTCTCTTCTTTTTTTTTCCTTCTTGACTCATTTATTTCTTTTTTTTTTTTTTTTGCTCATACAATCGGCCTGTCCCCTTTTCCCTCTTTGTAACCACAGAAACCTGCCTGCGTTTTTCTCTGTAGACAGGTCCAGCAAATGCGCCGGGCCTTCGATACTGCTCGCGAAGCCCAGCCCTCTGCGGGCCGTGCCAGGTGGACGCCATTTCAGAGCTCCCTGAATCTCGAGCCGCACAAGATGGTGGCACCCCTCCAACTGCAGCATGGGAGCAGCTGCAGGGAGTCGTCCCTGTGCCCAATCTTCACAAAGCTCTCTGCTAGGCCTTGGTGAAAGCTCTAACACTGGTCGCAATAAGGTTAAAAAAGAAAAAAGTGATGCATACTGTAAGGTATACAAAAAGCGGCACGGATTTCATGATATATTTATACCTTATTGCATGTTCACTGTTAAAGATTTATCTAGTGCTGAAAAAAAGGTGATGAGAACAATATCACAGCATTTTTGGAAACTGCAGGACAGTGCCACAGGTCTTCGGCCCACCCTGGCACCAATCCTGGGTTTACTTAAAGGGCCATGTAAACCAAACTCCCACTTGCCGTACACAAAAGAGTTTGGAATTGCACTTACAGTTTAACATGCCAAGGTTGTGCCATAGGGAAGAGCAATATTTTCCATTACTCAATGACATCCTGTCTAGTAATCCCGAAGAGCGTTCGTCAGCTTGCTACAAGACGTACCCGCTTCATGAAGCCCAGCCCAAAAATGGAATATGTTGCAGCTTACCAGCCCTTAAATATGGTGGCCGCGTTCATTTTTAAGTGTTGATCTCGCTCCTGTTGAGCAGCAACAATGGATAAAAAATATCGAAAAATGGATTTTTGGAATTCTGTGTGATACATGGTGCTTTAGCCATGTGAATGTCATTCTGTGGGGGTTGTGTTACCACCTTTGCATTTGGACACTGCAGCCTGCAACCAGACGCATTCTGAGCCCCAGGGCACACATGTGATCTCCCTTGTATGTAAACAAATCAGACCTACACTGCAGAGCTGACAATTGTTTTGTCACTGAGAAAATAAATGACTTGCCCTGGGGTCATGACACTCAGGATAACCATCAGAGCCTTAAAGACAAGTGCATTGACAATGCTCATGAAAGGCTCAGCCATCCACCTATCCGTCTCACATTTCAGCTTGTTTAGAAAGAATCAGTAAAACATAAGCACAATGTTTCCCCATCTGGAGGACAATACAGAGTGGATGGGGGTAGGGGGACAGGTCTGTTGATTCCTTGCCAATGAAACCAAAAAGCTTCGCAGCTGTTCATCGGGGTCCTATTCAATAAAATGGCACAAAGTGCAATACGTACATCAGCTAGATTCAGATTTTTTTGAAACACAACATTTGTATGTGTAGTTTAGCGTACAGTCCTTGCATAGTTGGCTACTTAGAACTATTAAACTCCTATGCCCATGCGTGGGATTTACAGCATTCCAGCCTGGCCAATCAGAATACCAAACCAGGAAGAGGACCAGGTCTGGTTTGTGCCAGGCCAATTGAACATTCTTTAAAGTCCTCAAAACTCTGTCGGTGTTCAAGGTAACGCTGTTAAAGTCTATGCAGTTGGCGAGGTGAGCATCAAATGTAATACAGTTGTTACCGTAGCTGCAGTCTTTTTCATTAACCTCTCCAACCAATGGGAATGCTCCGCGCAGTGTACGTTAACCAATTCCCATCTGGTGTGTACCCATCCAACCCTTTAAAAGGCTAATGGCAGAAGTTTGAGTTGAACCCACTGCAAGGTTCAACTCAAACACTGCCTGAGATGTACCATATCCAAATTTTATTTTGTACCCTGTCCCAGCTTGCAAAATCTCCTATGGGGACCGCAACAAAAGCCTGGCACTGTCTTCCCTTTCCTCTAAAACTTTTATTTGTAGTTAACCTTTGGGGCTCATTGAGTCATGACCATCCTGGTACTCCCTATAATGTTTTATTTTGAATCCTGCTTCGCATAAGTTCTTTATTTTTTCGTGGCCATCTGTAACACATGAGCTTTTTCTAACGTGTTAACGTTCATCATAATAATGCCCATGTGTTACACAACGCTACAGGAGGCTCAGTTAGCTCAACGCAAGGCTCCACATGGCATATACCATGCATTGCGTAATATGTTGGCGCTATATAAATCCTGTTTAATAATAATATTAATTGCAACGGAGTTAGTTGATGCCTTGGAGTACCATGGGCAATGAATGGCACCACAACTCACTAACGTAGAAACTGAACACACAGGTGTGACCACACACTTACTTTACACACCATGCAACCTTGGAGTACCATGGGCAATGAATGGCACCACAACTCACTAACGTAGAAACTGAACACACAGGTGTGACCACACACTTACTTTACACACCATACAACCGGCTTTATAAAACAACAGCCAAGGTCCAGTTTTTTTGGCCTCTCAGATCTGCGTGGGGTGGAAGTGACATTCCAAGATGGAGGGTATGTATTTTGAACCACAGCACAATTTTAGCTCTTGGGGGAAGGGTGACAAGCTGGGGGGTAGTTGTTATGAGACAGACAAAGGTCAGGGGTGACAACATCCCAGCTGCAGACAGTCTGGGACAGCAGACAAGGTTAAAAGCCAAGCAGAGGTTACATGGGCTGTGGCAGACAGCAGCTGAGCCATTGGCATGCCACATCAGATAGGAAATGACCTCTGGCCCACTGAGTTTCTCCTATCTGTTTGCAGGGTTACTGAGTGAAACAAAATCTCTGGGGACTTTGCAGCCTATCCGGCTCAGTGTGACACAATGCATAGAACAAAACAGCCCAACCCCACAACAAGACATTCCCTCCCAGAGTGACACAATGACAATCAGCCGAAACTTGAGTGACAACCATGGGGATCGGAGTCATCTTAGAACAAGGAAATGACATCTATACACTCCAGCCTTATGTTGGAGATGATTTGCTAAAAGAGTTGGGGATTTTAACTGTGCAAAATGTACCATTCACTAAATTCAGTCAATAGAGTGAAGATATGGAGAAGTTTGCTTTGTGTGGCCAATCACTGGCTAGGGAAATTGAAAAAGTAGGATTTTACTTTGATGTGATTGGATAAGTGAACACAGTTTCAAGCTAAGAAATGTAAAGTTATAGCATGCTTGCTTTCATCATTACTTGGCAAAGTGAAAGCTAATCTTTTAGTAGGGTTAGGTTTAGATGGTGTTTGTTTACAGTGGGATGGTTGGGGTTCACTGTCAATTAGTCCATAAAAAGCCTCAGTTATCATTGAAATGAATTGGAGAGGTTGGATTCCTTTTTATTGTAGGTATTTGGTTGTGGTGCAGTTTGGGAAACACTTCATGGAGACTCTTACTGTGGTCACATTTCTGCTTTCATAGACTTCCATCCTCTTCAGCAAAGGCTTACCAAAATGCTAATAAATACTTCTAGATGCCCATTAGGTAAAACGGGCACACACAAGAATTACATTATCAGTGGCTAACCAATGCTCAAAGAGAATCATCATGAACCCAGACAGCTTTGGGGTATCCACCTGTATCAGGTTCCTGGATCTGCCATCACTACAGGGCATTTCCAAAAGGTACGTGCGTGTGCCATAATCAAGCAGTATGCTTTGTGTACCGCCGATGATGGCAAAAGCTCACTACCCACCTACCAGTATCCCTACCAATGTTTCATGCTATGATGGAATATTGTGCGTTGCAGAACAAATGGGTTGCCTATACACCCTCACGTTCCCATTATTTCCAAGATAAGCAAGCTGTTTTGCTTAAGTGAGTCGTGGTGCCATTCAAAATGACCAGTCATAGTGCCCAAATGGATCTCAGCCAGCTACCCAACATGAAAGAATAGCACTGCAATGCAGCATGTTGGTATATATGAGCCCTCCAGAATATCAGCATTTTCTGGGGTGCCGATCATGCATTGACAAGCCTATCCTATCCTTACAGAATAATAATGCGAACGCCATGCGTGCAAACATGCTTACACTGGCTGAAATTTGAAAAATATTTTTAAAATGTGACTTTTGTTTAATGTTTTTTGGGATTGTCTAATTGCAATTGCCTTTTTTAGATTTATGAAGGATTAAACCTGCATCAATTTTTATGCAGTAAAGGAGACACTACAGCGATATTTTGGATTAACTAAATAAAAACCAAATCTATCAAACTGATTGCAATTATGATCAATGACAAGTAAAACTTTTGTGCACAATGCTCTTATTTGGCAATTTGTTACCGGTCGTATTGAAAATGAAGCTAATTCGAATGATTCAAACAAATGTATGGTTCCTCTATGTGGAGGTGATTGCAAAGATCAATTAAAACAAACACAATTATGATCCTAACAATATTGATGGAAAATACGTGAAAAACACATAGCATATCTTTGCCATTGCTTATATAAAGCTGCAGTGATCTCCATGCGGAGAGGGATTATATGAGCACCGGCTGACATTACAATCTCCATACGCTGGTGCTTGGCATAGGAATTCCAATGATAAAAAACTGTACATACTCTGCCCTCTATGTACAGAATTTTTGGCATCGCTTAAGCTTGTCACATGTGAATTTGATGATTTAGCAAGCCAATCAAATGAGTCCTTTTTTGTCATTTTAATTCGCTTTTAGTCATTTGCACCTGAGCAGCGTTATTTGGATGTTCAACATTTACCTGGCAAACACAGACCGCATGGGTTGAACACCAACATTTAATCAGATTGATTTACGCATTGCAATTTCAATGCAAATGTTACACATAGATCTCTTTCTGACTTGCAGGGATTAGGGAGGTTTGATGGACTGACCCTGAAAACTCTTTGCGCCATAGCAAGGCAGGAGACCAGTTTTTTTTAAATAGCACTTACAGGTTCTGTCCATCCCCCAGCCATTGCCTTGACAGTAAAAGGAGGAGCAACAGACTGGTAAGCCCTTCTCTCTTTATCACACTTCTCTCTCCTCCTATCAGCACACTCCTTGTGCTGATGCTTCTACTTCTCTCTTTTTGAGCTCTGTTGTACTTGCCGAAAGCATAATGCAGAGTCAAATTTAGAAATACAGTTTCTTTCTCAATCTTAAAACAATATTTTAATAAACAGGAAAAAATACTAAAATATCCATTTTAAAGAGTTATACGTAGACTCCTTATGTAATTCATGGTTGTACAGGGCATTTTGCAACATTTTCCTGGACTCTGTGTAAATTGTTATCAATGTCGGTCAGAGGTTGGACTGCTGCTGTCTGAGTGTTGCATCACTGGTGGCAATCAGATGGTTTAAAGTGTTTCGCTGTCTAAAACTTTTTTAACATAAGGTATGGATTGACTTTCTGCTTGTGCATTATTTGTTCTTATTCACTTCCTGTTCTGGAGACGCGAGAAGAAGTCTCTATAAAGTGAGGCAAAATCTCCTTAGTCCGTCATCAGACCAGGTGTCTCTATTAGTAACAGCTGGTGTTCTCTTTGCCATTGATATGCATAATTCCATCATACTTAGATCAAAGATAATAGTTTGCTACTGAGCATGTAGGCAAAAATCAGGTCTTCGTGAACAATGTTTAAAGGAAATATTGTACCAACTGTAAAGCATGGTGGTGGAAATATAGTTATAGTTTGGGGTTGCTACACTGCTACATTGCCTTGGCAGCTTGGAGTCACCAAGTCACCAAGTCAACCATAACATCTGTATCAGATGTTGGGTGTGTGTGTGTGAGGCCATCAGTGTGAGGCCATTTGTCCAAAGCTAAAATGCATCATGATCTCTCAACTAAATATCCAAATTACAAAAGCTTGTCCACCAAGGAACGGTTTAAAAAGCGGTAATAGACTGGCCTAGTTAAAGCTTTGATTTGAATCCCATTGAAATGCTTTGGTGGAATTGAAATGGGCAGTATGTATGTAAGGAAACTTTTTCTTTTTTGCTGCATGTGTCTTGTTGGGAATATTTGACTAGACTACATTAGCAGGAAGTGAGAGGACAGGAGCCCCCTTCCTTTTTAGTTATTAGAAGAATAGTATTTGCTCACTGGCACTGTTAAGGTTGTTTAGGTTATTTTGCATATATGTATTTCATTTTTTTTGTTTTGTTGTTTTATATATAATTTATCTTTCTTTATTTGTTTGTTTTTATTAATAATAAAATATGTAAAATACAAGCATAAGAGCAGATTAGGATAGGTGAATGGAACATCCGTAACCCTCAGGTGCCATTTAGAGCCCCTTTCAAAACCTCCCAAACCCTTTTACCTTCATTGTTTCCTCCAGTGCATTTTGTCTAAATCATGAAATATCACAAAAACTCAATTTTGCTCACACTGATTATATAAGAATAATCACACAGCTGTCTAATAATACAATTATTTAAGGAACAGATATGCAATTTACAACATAAAGTACAATACACAAATATAATACAATGAAACGTACCTTCTTTCTGTGGCTTATTCTGTGCTGTCCTAGCAAATCGTCAAATAATTTTAGATGGTGCCTAAAACAGAAAAAGATAAAATGTAAACATGGGATTTTATAATCCTTTATATGGTTTGAAGAAACAAGAAAGCCACGTTCTATTCATACTTTGGCAATGGCGGGAAAAATGTGTGCACTACTGTAACACATGGCAAAGAACTGTGTATTCTATATGCCATGCGGGTCATCCAACTCAATGCACATCAGTGCCCTCCAAAGGATTGGACCCATTGGGCCTAATGTATGGAAGCTCTCTGAGACTGGAGAAGACTGGAGAGACTATCATGAGAGAACCTAGGTGATCCAGCAACCCAGGAGTGGATTTATAAAAATATAATTTGCAACTAATTAGTAATGTTTTAAATCCTGAAACAGATCCATCCTAGGTTGTTGGATCCCCTTGTCCAGTCTGGGAGAACTTTAATACATCAGGACCTTTGGGTGCAACCCAAACCGTTGATGCCCAGTGTTGCTATTAGAAGGGTCCTGATTTTGCAGAGCTTTTATAGTGCATGCCATGCGTGAATCCATCCTGAAATAAGTTTTGGTTATAGACACACGTTGAAGTTTCCAGACGTTTTAATACTTTTATGGTTGTAGAACTCAGAATAAATAGGATTTAATGTTTGACGTGAACTTTAATTTAAGGTCGGTTTTTGACCTTGTGGCATCCATCAGGGCGCACATCCGGCCCCTCAAGCTGCGGAGGAATTAATGTTAAATCCATTAAGAGATACGGTGAATGCACTTTACTTATCCAAGCTAAATCATCTTTATAATAACTCGGTGCCTTATGAATCAAAGATGAAGTATGGGTCTAGGAACCCCAGCAATGAGGACTTACAGTAAGTACAGTAATTGTGGGTAAGGCTAACAAGGAAGATTACGAACATCATATGATTGGATTCCTCCTCCTCACCCAGCAGTATTTCGATATATCTGGAATGAATCCCTAAACTTTTTGCTTATATCAGCAAAATATGCTAAGTATGGTAGGAAGCAGTTATGACTTTAAGAAAAAACAGAGTCATGGCAGAATTTGGCAACGAAGGACCATTGTGTGGAGGAAATGGTTTCTATTGGAGGTCTAACATGCTCCCAACCTGCTAACTTTGAGCTATTGCAAGGCTCATGCTTTCCAGATGGTATCAAGCTCTGGCTCAGGCAGAGACCACCATTTCCACACACCAATTTGCCAAAATTTTTGAAAATACAGAAAATTTTGGTAAGTTCACAACATATATATAAAGTGGAGATCAGCCATGTTACAGATTACCGGATAGCCAAATCCCACTAACAATGGACATCAGATCATCAGATAAACGTCACTTTTGAGCAGCGCATCCAGCTGCAATGGGAGCGGCACATATGCGATGTCCAAATATCAGTTACTCCGCTCGAGTGAATGTTGCTTCTCATTGCCACTTTACTGTAGTTATGGCAAAGAATCGCTACGATCGCAACCTTACAAAGTCTGATTATTCTTTAATTAAATTTGGTGTTATAAAACCGGCCAACATATTAAATGAAGTGGTGAACAAATATATGGTGATTTGTTATCAGACACTTCTTTAAAATGGGCCCCTATGGGCCCTTGCATACCCTACAGTTTGGGGTATGTATTGCCAAAAAGCTTTCTCCTCACCTCTTTTCCTGTTGACAACCCTAAGTGCCATTTTAGACCTGCGGTGCGCCCCATAGAGAATGAATAGGGACAGCACTGAGTAATCCCAGAACTGTTTACTGCCCCCTGCTGTCAACATTGCAGGTACTGCTTCTTTAAGAATTGGCGGGAGCCACATGGGATCACTTGATCCCAAGGAAGGTCTGAACCTGCACATAAGGATCAATACAGTCCCCCCCCTTTACTATTTTAGGGTATACTTATAGATTTTTTTCATTCAAGATTCACCCATCTTGTACCCAAAATGAACCCATTTATCACACTGGATTCACTTAAAAAAATATATGAATTATGATTAAAAGATTCCCACGTTTTCTAAAAATAAAATGTAAAACATGGATGAATCCCGGAATCTCAGTGAATCTCGGGTGTTATCTCTCATTAAATCAATACAGAAGCCTTTCTATTGTTATGTTTATTTTTGTTCTTTTTTTTCTTTTGATTTTTAGTTCTGACGTAGGTGGAAAAAATTGAATTCCGTGCCTGTGTCAAAGGTTGGCGAGGTAGAAAAACCTCCATTATCAAAGGAAAGCGGAAAAAGAAAAGCCAATAGAAAAGAGTGAAAACCACACGATGATTTTGAATCTATATACAAAAAAGCACAAAAAGGTACGAAATGTGTCAATTAACCTAAAAGTGCACTTTGCAGTTCGGCATACTGTATAATGATAATAAATGCCGGTCCGCGCACAGCTTTCTTTTCCATAGACGTCGTCCTGACCTCTGGCTGCCATCGCCCTGTTTGTACAGATTTCATTTATCACTGTTATCTACTCATAAAGCATGGAAATTTTACTTCCCCCGTCTTCCTGAGGGCCGTACGCTTTCCATGTAAGCGGTGGAACTCCAAACAGCGAAATATACGGATTACATAATAATAAGGGAGGGGTTGTATGCTCGTCCATCCAGTCTTGCAATTTACACAGCCCTGCTGAATGACATTGTGGTGCAGTTGCTGCTTCCTCGTACCTGTGAATTGTGGCTGTGATTGAAATGCTTCAAGTTACCCATAGAGAATGAATAGGGGTGGTTATGAGCAGGTAAGTCCCACTCGCTACACACTGTTGCAGGTTGAATCACTTGTTCATTAAGCAGTTAGGCTGTCAAGCAGCTGCAAAGCCACCTGGGAACCGCAACGTCCAACAGTGGTATCTTCTCTCCACTCTCTCTTTAGTGAGCAGCAGCAGACTGATTCACTCATCTCTCTCCTCTCTCCTCCTATCAGTGTGCCTTTACATGCTGTACAGGGGAGTTCCAGAGGCTAAATTCAAATAAAAAAATATTTTGCTTTAAAATATACTGAAACTGAACTCTGAGCACAAAAACATTAATTTTATGTTCAGCAAATGCAGATATAAATTGGTAATAGTAGAAGTGACATCCTCAGTAGGCGGGGTATAGCTAGTACAAGAAGTAGAGCTGTGGGTGGGGCTCAACAGCTCCTCCCACCACAACATGTAGAGAACTACTGGAGGGATGGATACAACAAAGACCCCGCCCACTATCCAGAATATAGGGCATTGCAGAATAGCGCCACCTGATGCTGGAGAGAGGGATAAGGTAAATTTTATTCCCAATCTACCTACCCCAGGACAAATCCAGCACACATGCAATGGGCTTGGTGACCCACAGCAAGGTTTAATCAGTGTTTAATTCATCTTAATTATAATTCGAGCAAAAATAAAGCAACCCAATATTCAGATTCTTGCTCTGATTGATCCCCCTCTATCAATAAACTTTTTTGTTGATCAATGATTGGTTTGGTTGATGCCGTCTGTCATTTGTATCTCCTATTTAATGTACAGCACTGCGTAATATGTTGGCGCTATATAAATCCCTTTTAGTAATAATAAAGGAATTTTGAGTAAAGAGGACCTGTCAGTAACTTTTTTATCTTTTTTAGAATACTTTTATTTTGAAAAAGCCATCTTTAGGCTCCAATCAGTAATTTCGCTTAGGATTAATAGATGCTATTAGTCCGCTGCAGATAAGAGAAAGCATTTCCTCAGTCTCCTTCCCTCCGAGTGATTATTAAGTGTAATTTTGCAGCAAGTCACAAGGTTAGAGTCTGCACGGGGGCTGATGGGTCTCACACATTTGTGAACCAAGCCCAGAACTTTATTCCTATGTCCAGGATTTAGACGGTAATCCTGGATGATGCCTGAAAAAAGATGGCGCCGTCCTTCTGAAACAAAAAGCATACGAAGGCATTGTTCAAGATCAGTTGAGGGGGGTTACTGTGATATTTGGTAACAAACAACCTTCATGATTTATGATAATTTGCAGTAAAATCAAAAAGAAAACAGTTGGGCGACTCTTCGTTTTATTGCCAGAAATACGAACGAACCAGCCCCCGTTGGACCATGCTACAAATATCCACAAAAACATAACAAAATACCAGCAATAAAAAAATCAGGTATTTTATAATTCCAGTTCTATTTTCAAAACGATCGCTGCAATCACGAGAGACACGTGTACCATAAAAATGGGCGCACGGAAATAAATTCCGTCTGTTCTATTGGCTTTTATTCAGTCTTTTAATTATTTGCACCCCGTAAATTTGTGGCCCTAAAAATTTTTGAATTTTCGATAACCCTTTTCACGACCTTTGAAATGTCGGATATTTTGCCGCGCGTTCACTCAGTGGATTTTTCTGGTTTTTCGGTGAGCGTCTATCCGCAGCCGGCTGTCCCCCCCCCCCCCTTCTCCCTCTCCTCTCTCCCTCCTTCTCAGAGTGCCGGCTCTGGCATTGGGCCAAGATGAAAAATTCCATCTCCTCATCCAATGCAGAGCCGCAGGGAGGGTGCGAGAATGGGGGGGGGAGGGAGAAATAGAAAAAAAGAGAGAGACATAGACACAGAGGGGGGGAGGGGAGAGGTGAGAGGGAGCAAAGGGGGACACAAAGAAAGGAGCCACTGAGAAAAGGAAACAAATCAGAGAAATCTGTATTGCGGAAAAAGAGGAAACCGGCCCATGGCCGACCCCTCCGAGGCCGCCAGCTGGATGTGGGGCATTCGGTGTACCCATTATACCTCCTTTGCTTAGGCCCGGTATGCTCGGATCCTAATGCTAAGTTTTTGTAAATGCCTTCCTTTATTTCTTGGGCCCTCGATTTTTTTATTTTTTTGCGTTCCAACCAAATTTAGCTATACATGGGGTGTCCCAGTTTGGGTGGCAAGTTGATCTTTATATTTTTCGCCACCCCCAGTTCCCGGTACCCGGTTTGCTCCTCTTTTTATTGGTATCATTAATGACAGTTTCTGTGCTTCTCTATGCAAGGAGGCAGAATATGGCAGGTGGGAGGGGCCAGCAGGGTGCTGTATGTAGCTTCCTGATTAGTATTATTATTAAACTGTATTACTATAGCACCAACATATTACACAGCACTGTACATTATAGGGGTTGCAAATGAGAGATACAAACAGTGACACAGGAGGAGGAGAAGACCCTGCCCAGAAGAGCTTACAATCTAAGAAGAGGGGGAAGTATCACACAATAGGAGGGGGATATGGATTGGTGGGTGAGTAGTGAGGGTTTTAAGACACAGAAGAAGACGTAGGTAGGTGAGAATGAAAAGTTGGGTTTTGAGGGCTCTTTTAAATGAGCAGAAAGTAGGAGTAAGCCCAATGGGGCGTAGAAGACCATTCAAGAGAGTCGGGGCAGCTCTAGGAAAGTCTTGGAGCCGTGCGTGGAGCCAAAGAGGCCTGATGCAAGTGAGGGGGTTTTTAATTATGACTTAAAGGGAGGAGACAATCTGGGTGAGTGGGCAGTCTTAGGTAAATTCCATTTGCATAGTAACACCCACATTTGATATTGAATCTCTAAGGTTTCAAGAATTGAAATCCAATGAATGAAAGAGGCGGGGCTATGGACAGTTTAAGATGGGGAGGAGCTAAAAATGTTGGGGCGGAGTCTAATTAAGCTATGAGGCTGATTTGTTGCAGATTCTAAAGCACATTGTGAGAAGCTCACTGTGTGCATGAAATCAGAGTAAGCATAGAGAGGAGCCAGTGGAATTGTGCAAGACAGAAGAGAAGGCTGAGGGCGGATTTAAAATATCGCTCACTTAAAGTGGATCCCTTACCATTTTTTTACATCCTAATACTGCTGATCTCTCAAAGCCTTTTTGTAGCCTGCAATCACAATTACAGGACACAACTTCATAGTTAGACACTTGTAATCTACATCGGAAGCCGGTGGTACAGGATGACAATGCAAAAGTACAATTGGGAAACGGGCAGTGTGTGTGCAGGAAGTGGTTTTTCATGGCAGGATCATAACATAATATTTGTAATGAAATCCGAAAGATTTTAATTCATTTTAAAATGACATTAAATGAGATTTTAGTGATTGGGGTTACTCTTCACTTAATAGGTGTCCCAGGAAGGATAAAATGACACATCAGGGTCATTGCAAGCGACACCTCCGCCCAGTCTGCTAGCCATACAATAAGCCCAGCTCCACTTGTGGCACTTATATGGAGGTCAGCAAGTTTTAAAATAAAGCTTTCACTGTAATGCTCACCTCCTCCCCAAGGCTGACCCCTCCTCCTTTCTATTGTTCAATGGCGCCCAGTGTCATCCAACTCTCTACTGTCATGGATTTGTCCCAATGAAATCCTAAGAGTCTGTAAATAATTTTGCCAGTCAAAGCTCATTAATAAACCCCCAAGGCCGGGGATTGCAGTTCCAATTGGACCATACCAATATGGAAATGTGTGGGGGGGGGGGGGGGCAATTCCTAATAATGTCTATGGGAAGAGTTGGGGGGTGGGGTAATGCTGCAGTGCTGTCCAACCCAAAACAGCCCTGAAACTTTCACTCTCCGAAGCTTTATTAATAATTACTACCAGAGTACCATAAAGCTGATCTCTGGCATAATAAAACTGCCTTCCTACCCCCTTCTAAAGGATTTCTGGGGCAAAAAAGAAATGCCCATTTGATTGATTTAAAGTGATGTGACCCTCCAGCGCCAGATCCCCCCTCTTTCTGTGTTACAATCTGGCATGGACCCTTTTTTAGGTGTACGGGTAACTTCCTGGGTGATGTTAGCACTTCCTATTGAGGTCCTAGGGAAGTCCTGAAGAACAGCCGGATCAGTGCCATGGGCCAGTAAAGGAGCCGCTGGATCAGCACTGGAAACCAACCGGATGTCGTAATTAGTAAGCGAAGATGTGCGATTGGTTAGGTGCTGTTGGGAAGATGGGAGGGGTTTTTTTTTGCCCCAGAATAGGCAATAACCTCAAGCCATCGCCCTCAAATTCCCGCCTGGTATTTCTTGCGAATCAGAATTCACAATTTCTAAAACTCTAAATTCATAATTGGTGAATAGAACCAACCGCCATCTTTAAATTCACAAAAAAACTCATACTGCTTTAATGCCAAGAAATCGCCGATCGCCAAAAAATTGTGCAGCGTATTGCCAGATTTAATAGCCAAAGCCGTGCATGCTTTGCTGATCTCTCTAAGCAAAAACAGCGACTGATTGCATGCGAATTAAGTCACATGATGGCGTAATGGCAAACCCGCTGGTGTAGCGCAGATTGTGTTCTGCAGCGGTGTGCGCATTGCGTTGTCTGAGCGATGAATAATTCTCTGCAGGGCACCTTTGGGGTTTAGAGGTGCGACATTTTACAGAATGATACAGGCAAGAGACTGCAGAAGAGAAAAAATAAATTGTCTTGGAAAGGTGGAAAATAGTGGGCAACGGTGGGAGGTCTTACCGGCTCAGCTGGGGTCAGGCATGCTGCGTGCTGCAGAGGACTGCGTGATTGGCTAGGTTCTCGCTCAATATTCTACGGCAGGGAGCAAATACCCACAGACAGATTTGCAGAAACCACAGGGCGGTTTTTGCTGTAGACTTAAAGGAACCGTACGGAACATGAGGCTGAGGGCACAAATGTTCTTCTGCTTCGAAGAGATCCTGCAGCGCAATTCCCAAGATGAGAGCGCAGAACAAAGCCGCCCAGAGATGTTTTGGGAATTGCCAGACAGGATCTTTCTAGGACAGAAAAGGAGGCTAAAAATAGGGGAGGGGGGGAGGGAGGTAGACTGGAGGACAGGAGACTGGAGGACATGGGAGTGGAGCTTTGGGCTGGATCAAGGCGACGACCATGCAGGTAGAGCAGGAACAAAGCTAAAATCGGGGAGAGAGGAGAAGGGAGAGCTGCAGGGAGGCCAGGAAGGAGGAAGAGCGCAGCGGCTTGTCCTTGTATAACTCTGTCACACTGCCGCCTCTGTCACTTGCTGCATTCCTCTTAACTCCATCACTGCCAGAACTTCTCCAAGCCATGATCCATACATCTTCTTTGGACCTCAAAAGATGGCGGACCGTAAAAGACTAATATTTTAGGCTAACCAAACTAGGCAATTTTTTCGACGGCACAGACTTTTTTTTTTAATCGATTACAAGCCAACAAACAATAGAAAAACCTATTTGTATGCAGCTTGTGATTTTCGAGGATCGATAGCTGTTTCTTTATATTTGGGCTTTGGAAGAGAAGCAAATTTTTATTAATAAAAATTGTGTAAAATAAACCGTAGATGTCCTCTGTGATTTGGTTGCTGTATCGGTACGCGATATTACGCAGAGCATTACAGGGTACATAGAACCCAACAAGTTTGTGTGTGGTGTAACCTGTACCGGGCATAAATAAGCCAACACATACACAAAGCGTACCCAATTTGGTGGAACAAAATTACCATGACCTTTCTGAATTCTAAGAGGAGACCATGGCATGTTCAGGAAGAACAGGGCAACAGTAGCAACTCCTCAAATTTGTCCCAGATGAGATTTGAAGGAAGGGCCAGGGCAAAATTACTACCCATATAGAAACCACCTTGCCTATTTATCGCCATAAGTTACCCTGTTATCTTTTATAAAAACTAAAATAAAAACATCCTCCAAAGGAATTTTTGAGACTTTGCCAACAAAACCTTCGGCAAAATCGCCACACCTGACGCACTTATAGGCAGTGCTCCATGGCTTCACACATCAGCCTCAGAGATGACATGGGGGGTGGTGGATGAAACCACAATGTGTGCCAGGGCACACAGGCATCTAAATTAAATATGTACTTGTCTCAGCTCTTTTGGTGCCCATCTTCACTGACTTACAGATACCATATGGGCTAATAACATTTCTGCACTAACTTTTAGGTGTGTCAGATGCTTAAGCCCCCTGCCACATGCTGTGGTTCCATCTTCTATACCAATCCAAACATAGGGTCAGCAGATGCAACCACAAAGCCCAGAGGGGGACCTCTTGGATAGAATGTTGGATGTTAAATATCCTTCAACCAAGTTAAGATTGGTGGTTCCAAATTCCATACTAATCCAAATATAGGGGCCAGCATATGCAACCACAATGCCCAAAGGGTGTTGATCCTTTAGCCATCTTAAGTTTGTTGGTGTAGGCAGTGGGACAGGTAAGTATTAGCCCTTGCCATTACACCCTGGTGTTTTTCAAAACGTTTTTTTATCTATCAACACAGTCATTTGAATTCCTTCCTGAGTCTGTGTTCTAAAAATGAACATGCAGAGGGGAATTCCAACCTCATTTGCTGCATGGTCTCAGAGAGTATTCAAGCGAGAGACAGTCAGCCAACTACCGGTAGCATTTTTAGAAGTTTAGCAATGGAAACACTTATGACTGGTCAGTGTCTGGCCATTGAAAACTGATGTGAAGTAGCATTAGATATCTCTATCTCATGGATCTTTCTGACATCCTAATGGAGAGATTTTGCTCTTGAGATCTCCTCTCTTCAGAAGCTTTTACTTAGGGACCCCTTAAATTATGAAGAATGATGATGAGCACCCAACAGAAATAAGAACCCAACAGGTAGTATTCCATCAGATGTATATCATTATCTTATTGATGCTCACAATAGTTTTACTATATTTCCTGTTGTACTGGTTTATGGTATAAATTTTCTTTTTGAGGATGTGCACTTCATGTATTTATGCTCCAGGGCTCTTTCTTGGCATGGACAAACAGTGGCCACAGCATGGACACAGCAGGACACTAAATGTCCTCTCATATACTTGAAAAGGAAGCCATGGGACGTGGTGTTGAGGAAGACATGGGACATGCCTGACTAGGTCTGATAGAAGACAGCATGCAATGGATGTGTGGTGGCCACACCACTTATTATGATGTGGTCACTACCCATCTATAGTAAGTGTCCTTACATGACTTGTAAATGAAGCCATGGGATGGGATGTTGAAGACATGGGACAAGTCTGGCAAGGTCTGTTAGAAGACAACACACATTGTACAAGTCGTGGCAATACTACTTATTATGATGTGGTCACCACCTGTCTATAGTATGCATCCTTACATGACTTTTAGAGGAAGCCATGGGACAGGATGTTGAAGACATGGGATGTATCTGGCCAGGTCTGTTAGTAGACAACATGCAATGGTGTGGTCAAGGACAGGTGCCTGTTGGACTGTTCAGTATTATTTTGACACTCCTCTAACTTGGTGTGGTCATGAAAATTAAAGCGGTCCCAATGACAGTTATTTGACAAAGTATCTATTTTCTGTACTTTTTATTGGGTTGACTTTTAGGTTGACAAACCTAAGTCCTTTACAAGCACATCATGTATTCACTATTCTATATCTGTCTACATTACAGAAGTCTCGTTTTTCTTTTTAACCACCAACAAAAAGATCTTAAAACCTGTTCCTTTTGTCTCCCAGACAGTTGTATCATTTGACACAGAAGATCTAATCACCACTTCCTCTAAACGTAACACTTTTTGACCACAAATAGCCGGTTAGTCTGCATAGATGTTTGTTTGACCACTGCGGGTATAGAGGATGCTTTTTTTTCCGATGAAATACACATTTCCTATTTTGCATACCACTGAAAGACAACACATAGAGCCTTTAACCTAAAATGACCCATTCATACATTTAAATAAAGCTGTGGTATACCCAGCCATCCATGCATTAACATTTTCTGCAAACCAGCATAATTTTCATGGAGGACTTCTAGCTGGAGAAATTTCACTGGCTGAAGAAATCAAAAAATCTAGGGAGCAGGCATCAGCTAAATGCAGTAATGTAGAGGCAAAGAGCATATCTACAAAAATACCAGGAATGTGTTCATTATATAGCCAAAAGTGGGTGAGCACCCAAAGTTTTTTTTAGTTCAAACACAGAAAGCCAGATCCATAAAGAAGTGGTTTCATGAATTTGGGGTGGAGGAACTTCAGTGGCCTGACCTAAAACAGGGAACCCTCACGACACTAAATGCAAACCAGTTCTTGTCCCTTATCAGTAGCAGACCTCACAAACTTTATTTTAGTTGATTGGGCACAAAAACCCACAGACATACTCCCAAAAACTTGTGGAAAGCCTTCCCAGAAGAATGAAGGCATCTAAAGACCCAAAGAGGAGACCAGCTCTAATTTGGAACTCTATGTCGGTGCGATGGTCTGGAGCCCATAGACTTCACTCTATAGCGTACAACCTGAATGTCCTTGACGAAAATTGCAACAGCAACAAGGCCATGTTTTGCCAATTTTATCAAAGTGTCACTCATGAATTACGTGACCATAATATGTGGAAAATCCTGTAAAAACAATACTAATTCCTATCCACAAAAGAAAAATTAAACACTTTGTTTCCAGTGGATGGTTAAAAAAGAACAAGGGGGCAGCAACAGTTGTAGCCCATCAACTATATTGTTAGGTCCCTAGAATCGCTACAGATGTTTTTGGATTGGGAACAAGTGTTGATCATATGATGTTTCTTAGCCATCTTTGTAATAATCCACTTTTGTATTTAATACTAAAAATTTTAGTACCAAATTTTTTTCGTAAGGTAGTTTTCAGACCTCAGGAAAACAAAACCATACATTTTATTTTAGCACCCAAAAATCCATGTGCAAAATCAACCAATACCATTATAAGCACCAAATATTTGGCACCAATTGACACCAAGGAATTGCAACGAACCAGGAAATATCTACAGTGAATACATTTGATTCGTTGTGGCTAATTGTGGAGCAAACTTTTACCAATAAAGGGGCCTTGCCTAGACAAATGTTGAATATTCCATATTCTGGAAGATTTTCCTTTGAATACCTAGCGCTTGTTTTGTAATGAATCTTTTTGGAACAAAGGGGCTTATTTTGAAATGATGCTTAGAATGAGCCTGTGCTTTGCTCATGCAAGAAATGGCAACAAGTTCATTTTCATGCTTACCGTTTGGCCTCAAGGAACAAAATCTAAATACTCTATGGCTATCAATGAACCCAAAGACACAAAATAAATATCTGTCAGTCAACTTCTAATTTTTCTTCTACAATTCTAGTTGCCCGGTTGACATAATGCTTTGGATGATTTCCCTGAGTCTGCCCAGTTCTGATCTTGCAAGCTGTGTATACGTATTGGGTTGGGAATCAAGAATGGACCAAAGGATCTACAGCCATCCAGCATCATTAAAAGGAGGTCCACTGTGGTCCTATACACAATCATTTTTTTCAAACTGGTCATAATTTTCAATTACAACTTTTTGCTTTATCTTTGAGCTTTTGCTATAGAAGTGACCCGTCTGCCTTTTTATAAAAGAAAAATCACGAAATTATAGGAAATATAATCAGTCGATTAGCCCTCACAAAGTAACATAAAACGTGCACATTCCAGCCGCAAACATACACGATCAGCTTGAACAAACATCGTCTGCAGCATTCAATGGACTGCAAAATAAATCACATAATTATACTTTTCTGAAATGGGGGATTTGGAACCGCATGAGCTTTTGTCCTGCTGATTCTGGCATTTGTAAGAAATTTATAATATCATTTACAGATTTTTGTTAATACGCAAGGGTAGATTTCCACCATTCTAGATACCCGATGCAACCTTCAATGCTCCTCATTTTACCAGACCCTTTGTATATCATGGCAATGTGAAAATCAGCTGATATACGCTGACTTTATTAATACTAAAGATGGCGATTATATGTCCAATATCTATACGGGGAAAACCAGCTTTAATGCATCTTCCGCCTAAAGAAACAACTCTACTGTGCACAACTCAGCATTCCAAATATATACACTAAACCTAAAGCTGAACTCCAGATGTAAAGGACAAATAATTGCAATCATATACATTTAATATATATATTTTTCAGTGCAAGCAATCATCGAAATCTTTCCATTTTATGGATCATAATAGATGTTTAGCCGTATCTTTGCAAGCAAAATGTGTAAATGTAGAATTCCGATGGTTGCATCATATACGATCAACCATTTAGCACAACAGCCCCAAAAAAAAGTAATTTCTCCTCTGTGGCTCGTTCCGACGGTTTGTAAATTTTAATACCTGTAGCTTGAGCTATATTTGACTTAAAATAGAAAATCATCAGGCGTTCAACCAGAACCTCGGGCAATAGAAAATCACAAGCAATATCCATGGATGTGAAGAGGTTAACCAAGGCGCCCGCTGTACCTGGATTTATTTTTATTTGCCATCTGCTTTGACAGCTCCAAAAAAAGTCGAAATTCAGGTGCAGGTGTTTCCTTTGTTCGCTCGCAGACCAGCAGGCAACGGTGCTAACGGGTTAACTGGGTTTCAACAGGATATAAACTTCACACACAACAAGCTACAGTGGTGTCTGCTCCCTGCAGCTTTTCCTGAAAAACTCCTGCTGTCTACTTATAAAGCCAAATCCTGCACTTACAGGCGGAGAGAGAGCCGACCGCCGAGCATTAGTGGTGACTTCAGGGCTATTTTTTAACATGTTCGGGAGAATTAGGTTGCATCGTTTAAGTTTCTTTCGTGATTTTACGAAGCAAGGCTACAGAGGCGCAGCCATGGCTATGGCGTCTGTGGAGAAGCGTTTTTGGGTGTGTCGGATAAAAAGTGCGCCAAATCGGGAATAGGGGATTCTGCTTTAAGAGAATTCGGGTGGCCATAAGTGTACAGATCTCTCGCCAGTAATACGGACCAAAGGCTTAACGTCTAATGGCAGTCACCGAAAATATTATCGAATCGATTAACCCCGTGGTCAAATAAAAAAAAAAACTCCCATTTTTGATTTTGATTTTGAGGTGGTAAAAAGAGAAGAAGCAAGTGGCACCGTCCAATATGTACTGCCATTTTCAATTGGGTAGTGTGGCATTGTGATTTTTTTTTAATTATATATTTTTTTCTTATTCTTTTCATTTCCTAGGTAGATTTTTTTTTATTATTTTATTTGGTATACTTTGATCATTTTATTATATATATATTATTTTTTTGTGGCAATATATATATATTATATATATACAAATATATATATATATAAATATGTTTTTTGGTAACTTCAAAATTTTATGGCAGAACAAATCAATTACACTATCAGTGTATATGGCTATTATTTAGGGGGCCAGTCATAATTTTTCTATTTTTTATCATTGAAAAAATAAATCTATAAAAAAAATATAAATTAAAAGTAAATAAAATAATTGAAAAAAATACTGGTAAACATTCAGACATTGATCCAAAAAAAGGACCTTTGTTTTCAGTGGAGAATTTTATGATAGAATTGCTCCTTTTCATACAAAAAAAATCCTGGACAGTTCCTGATGAATGCAGATTTTGCAGTCCAATCATTTATAAGTTCTCTGCGTACTGAGCTATTCGGTTGTCAGATTATGTGCCGTTTTGCACATTTTTGAACATTTTCTTACAAATATATATAATGTAAGGAATATCATTTAAAAAAATTACGTAAAAATTTGGATCAAGCAATATGTAAGGGGGCACAAATATATCAAGGGAGAACCTAGCCACTGAGTTGGCAAAGTGTGCTGGGAGATGGGTTTAGCTTCTGCCAGTAAACATCCGGATTGGCGCCAAATCGTGCCCCTGTCCGCCTCACTGCCTACAGCCCTCTTTCACACCAGCTCTGCCCTGCAGCCTGACAGGCTCATTAGGCAATCTCAGGGTTTTTTCGCGCCCAGCTGTAGCGTCGCGGGACGATATTGTGATGGACTTTTTAAGTGAGAGGTGCCTTCCTTGCTTGTAGGAATGAAAGGCATGCATAGCACCTGATTTCTGGACGTAGTCTGTTGGGAGCGGTTGGGGCTGGGGGGACTATAGGGGAAGAGGTGGGTGGAGAGGTGTTTGGGGGCCTGGAAGGGAATAGCAAAAGAGAAGGAGGAGGAGAAGTTAGGGGCCTGGAAGAGAATAGTGACAAAGGGAGGAGTATTAGGGGCCTGTGAGGGAATCGCAGATGGGGAAGTATTTGGGGGCCTGGGAGGGAATATCTAAAAACAAAACGAAGGGATTCAGGACCTGATGAAGCCAACGATCGTCAGAAACATAGCTGGAGGAGACAGAGGGCCTGTGGTCTTGGTGGAGGTCCGAACACTGGCTTAATATAGATCCTATATTAAGCCATTTTTTAATAAACTTGATTGATCAAAAAAATTTGACTACGACGATTGTTTGCTGTACAAATGTTTCTTTGCTATCCACAGTGACCAACCAAGGCAGCCATGTGTTACTTATTTGTCTGGTCCTGTTCCACTTAGCAGAAAAAGACAGAAAAAGAACTGGACTTTTAAGGCATTCAACACGTAATATTCAATTCAATATTAATTTAAAACAATCATTTATTGTACAAAGATAAAAAAGATTACATTTACATAAAACAGTGACAAATAAATGCAAATCTTATCTCGGAGTGGTCCCAGTAAATCAAATGTTTAACGCGTTTTGCGGAAATATATGCCGCTTCATCAAGAACCTATATTGAGACATTTACTCCATCAAATCAAAATTAAACAATTTGGCGATGTTCTCCCAGAAAAAATACTCTGTGGGTATAACAGAACGGCTGATGGAAACCAATCAATCTTCAGAGTGTGCACATATAGACAACCTTATAAATATCTTCCCAAACTCTTCCCAAACTATCTTCCCAATATTGAACTCTAAGCCCTTTTACATTATATATCTTGAATATCCAGTGTCCCATATGACTACAAGCACCAAAGCCAGTATTTCCAAAGATAACCAAACACATATGTGCTTAAGGAAAGGCTCGTGCAGAGGTATGATTTGGTTCACATGTAAAATAAAGACTGTCTGGGTTGCCTCAAATGACTTTGACACCTGAAAATGATGGAAAAAACCAAAAATGTAAATATTCAAAAACAAAGAAGAGGACCTTTCTTTTTCTGCCCATTAAAAGTAAAATTGAGAAGATTTCTCTATACATTGGAAAGTTTCCAAATTTAAGCACCTTCAACAATTTTTGCCAACCTGAAAGGAATGTTCACAGCTGCATGTTGTCTCTTATTGGAGAGACAGTGCCCTCTATTTTGTTTTTGTCCCTGAAAATCTCTGCTGTTTTTAGCAATCAATGACAAATATATCATATTTGGGTGATTCAGGGTGCTGGTAGGAGCAGTGTTATGATCTAGGGTGCAAGTAGGTGTAGTGTTGTGACCTGTAGTGCCTATGGAGGCAGTGTTATGATCCAGGGGGTCTGTGGGGGCAGTGTTATGATCCTGAGGTGCCTGTGGGGGCAGTGTTATGATCTGAGGTGCCTGTGGGGGGCAGTGTTATGACCTGGGGTGCCTGTGGGGCAGTGTTATGATCTGGGGTGCCTGTAGGGGCAGTGGTATGATCTGGGGTGCCTGTAGGGGCAGTGTTATGATCTGGGGTTTCTCTGGGGTCAGTATTATGATTTGAGGTTGATTCTTTTGTTTAGGTCTGGATTCGGCAACGTTATGTGCTCCAAAAAATCCCTAAATATACTAAATGACCATTTTTTTCCATCAATGGATTTTTCCTTCCATGATGACATGGGCATATAGATAACAATGGCAGGATTCATCGGGCTCAAAATGTGAACGAATGGTTCGAGGAGCCATCATTTTCACTCATGAATCGGCCACCATAAAGTTCAGACCCCCATTGAGAATCTTTGGGAAGACTTTATATAATGGTCTGTCTCCCATCATCAATACAAAATCTTGGTGAAAAATAAATGCAATTTGTGATGGAAATAAATGTTGTGACATTGCCTAATGAAACAATACCACAATGAATGTGTGTAATCAAAGCTAAAGGCAGTTTGATAAAATATTAGAGTGCATAACCTTTTTTATGCCAGGCAGTGTATATAATATAATTTTTACTGAAGATCAGCGATTTCAATGCAAAAAATAACACTTATAAACCAATTCTGCGAGCTATATAATTAGGATTGTAGCAGTTCACAACCTTGTGTAATCATTTTGTATATGATTGGCTGACATTCAATAGCTCAGCAGTACAGTGTTCCTGGAAATGAATATATCAGCAAAGCGAGGGCTTTATATAGGCATCCTAATGTGCTTCAGAATTATTCTCAGCTGCATGAAAAAAAAATAGGCAAATATAAGCCTAATGCAAAAATTGCCTTTTTTGTGATCTTGCCCTAGATTTATAAATACCCCGGCCTAGGGTGTATTTTTACCAGCCTGTCGCGGCGGGAGTCAGCTCTGTACAGCCTGTCGGGCAGGGACAGGGGACATGCAGGCCGTTGTCCTCGCTAGCAGGGACAGTGTTAATGCAGCAGCAGGCATGGAGTTAATGATGCTGTCTCATGCAGAGATGGTACTACACCATTGGTCTCCTGCAGTGTCTGGCTCCTTTGTTCCTCATAGAAAAGGGTCACTGTTGCAGGTGTATAAAGATTCTTTTTTAGAACCCCTCCAGCAGGAAAGAGATTTCTCAGTAAGCTCTTTTTTAAAGTGTAACTTCACCTTTGCAGCTTAAAGAGAAAAAGAAAATCAATTCATCGCATATTCCACTGCATTACAGTGCATGTTCTAAAATTTGGTACATTTTGGATAATTAAAGCAAAATACCATATAAACCAGCAAGTGGCCTGCAAAGTGGACCTGTCATTCAATAGGCATATCATCCTTATTCACTTGAATAAATACATGGCACTTGTCTGTATTACAAATAATATGTTTATGAGGAAAATGATACGTGTTGGTTGCCACGATTAAAACATTTTGCTCTGTCCTCCATTACATCACTTACAGCCTAGGAACAGATGACTTGTGGAAAATTGACAGCATTAAAGACTGTCCATTGCTTTCAGTTAGACCTTATCAGAGAGATAGGAGGATGATCAGGAAGCTGAGGCTGCTTATGTAATGTGCAAATATGGCTCCATGTACATGTATTACTACATTCTAAAGATACAAATCGGAATCAAAGTTAGGTGATTCTTTTTGAAGCAAACGAAAGCTAAGGCTATGTACACACCTGCAATAATTGTCGTTGGAAAGATCTTTCCCAATGCTTTCTAACGACCAACGACTGGGCGATGGAGGAACTAGTGCTGTACATTCAGCACTGTTCTGCTGTATGAAGAGGGGAGGGGGGGGGGAACGACGGAGCGGCACCCTGTTGCGCTCTCTTCCCCTTCACTTCAGTTAAGATCGTTCGTCGTCCATCATTCACAGATACGTCAGGGCGGTCGTTCAGACGATGAACGATGAGCACTGTACACACACCAGATTCTTGTCCGATATTGGCCTTGAGCCGATTATCAGACGAGAACCATTGCATGTGTGTACGTAGGACAAGACAATCATAGAGACTGCACCATAGCTTAAAAGAAGGGAAACTTTGAAGGATAGCCTAGGATTTACAAAACCCAAATAAATTCATAATCCAGCATTGTTTCTGAACCAGGGATCCTCCAGAGGTTACTAGGAGTTCGTTAAACAATGAGCAATTTGCACCTCTCAGAACAGTTTAGTTGATTCCGAAGATCTTTTTGGCTATCTGTAAAGGTAACATTCTTCCCAATGGCCAGCAATGTAAGAGGCATTCTTCCTACTGACCACCACACTAATATTCTATGAGTGGATATAGTAATTATAGCAGAGGTTCCCCAAGACCTGAAAGTTGTTTCAAAGGCTTCCCTCAAGTTAAAAAGGTAACCCTGCTCTAAACACTCTTTGTCATACCATTATCCAATGGGCCCCCCAATTTCTTTTGAGGATCTATAATGTAAGGTAATCGGAAATTTCCCACCTCCACCATTGGTGGCTCCGTTATATCTGGCTTGGGGGAGACAAATAATATAGTTCCAATATTTCATTACTAGAATTACATTGACACATTATTTTGAATTTGCTGCCAACACACCAAAATGTCCAATAAATGTACAACAGTGTTTTCGGATGACGCAATGCATGGTAATGCATTACTAGGTGCACTGCAATTCTTACACTTTGAAACTGTGTTGCCAGAGTGCATTGGGGATCCATTCAGTTTAATTTCAGCAGTAATATATTATTAAGCATATTGCTACCACATTGAACAAGTGTGGTTCAGTCCTCCATGGAGTAAAACCAAGACAAGACTTCTTTGGATCGGATACCAGAACCTCAAGGGGGTAAATGAATACCAAGCCACTTAGGGCTGGAACATGGCTTTTTAATATGGTGCTATATGTGTAACGCATGTTACTTTAACAACGTTAGATGTGTTAGTATGTTGAAGTGCCTTTGAGTTTAATTCCTTGGCGTAGAATGGCACCTCAAAGCACCAAGCCAATGTAGCTCCAATGCACATACGTTCCAACACACTACTACACGAAGTAAACACAACTTGGATGTTAGTGCCCACTGCTGCCCAAAACAGTGCATATACAGGTAGTCCTCGGGTTAAATACGAGATAGGGACTATAGTCTTGTTCTCAAGTTGAATTTGTATGTAAGTCAGAACAGGTGCATTGTTTTAATAAATGCAATTAGGACAGATGTTTGTCTCAACATATTATAAGACAGCATGGTGTCAGTTAATGTATAAAATCCTCACTGTGAATTAATCTCAAACAAAGCAAAAAAAAAAAAAACCTTTATGGAGCCTGGACATTCATTAACATCTGGAGCAAGCTGTACTTTGATATGCAAAAAGAAACAACCGCAGAGTTTACAAGAGGCTGCAGAAAGAGCTCACCCCCCTAAGATCACCTACAACCTCAGCTGTGTTTAGCACAAGATTTCTTCTGCAAGTCATGCAAACTGCCCCCTCCCCCCTTCAAGCCTCTGTTCTGCACACAGCAAGCAGGGAAGCCCCGTTCGTATCTAGGAGGCGTCCGTATGTCGGATGTCCTCAATTTCTGTGGAATACCTGTAGTGTTTTGGACATTGGATGCATTGTCAGCCCAATGCATGTTAATTAAAGGTGCTTTATTGCACCACCACCACGCCAAAGCACCCTTAATAAATCAACAGTTGCAATTTGAGAACATAAACGATCGGCAGAAATAGGAGATAGCAATCAAATAGTTTTCCAGATTGTTGCAATAATTTTCTTCACTCAATGATGAGAGTTCAGAACTACTAATTTCAGGAAGATTCCTGCTACTGTTCATACTACTAATGTTCAGAAACAACAAGCAGCTCCCTTAAAATGCAGAAATGCACAAAATCATTGCATCATTTACTACTACATTCACCCAATATTACATTTTTCACAAATCCCCATTGAATCTCCCATATTGCTGGAAACTCATTCATTTGGATCCATAAAGTTGATCTCAAGATCCCCAATACCACATTAAAAATCCTGCCAACCTCCACCACCCAAGACATTAGAATGCTCTTTTTATTCACCTAAAGCCACAGTCACATGACACTCCCCTCCCGAGTCTCCTCTCTTCTTCTATTTGCGGTTTCTCTATTTGGGTATGCACATCATTATGTATGGCATGAACACTTTCTATAAGTGGAACTAAACCTAACTAGTAAAAAACTGCAAGCAGGTAGGTTGTTTATTGCAACAAGGATATCCAATGCAAATGTCAACTTCTTCCCAAAATCAAGATTTGCATGGTGCAAAGCATGGTTCCTATCACCATGTGACAGCATTCAGGCATGGTGATTGGCTGACACATTAAGCCTTGAATTGTGGAAGAGTGTAAATGCTTCCAATGGCCAAAGACATCTGCTTGATTTCATTCTTGCACTTACCCTGGGTATAAGTGCACAATGTTGGGTGACTCCAATATGTTGGCATATAGCTGCTTAATAGGAGCTTTCCCAGATGGTTTCTTGTGCCCACATGTTTGCCTTACACATTTTTAAGTGCAAAAAAAAATAATACCCATTTCTCCTGCCTGAAATCTTGCATTCCAATAATTCCTGTGCTCTCAGCCTGTGCTGCACTCTTCCCAGTTTTTTCTGTGGTCTATGGAATACATCCCTCATGTTATAGAATATAGGAGAGAAGGGGAAGATATTGGTAGCCTGGTAGGCCATGGTAAAATGGGTGCCTATGGCCCGTGGAGAAGGCACCAACCTCCAAATTGCATAAATACAAATGGAGTAAAATGTCTAATCATGTTCGCATTTCAAAAATAAAGAATGCTGAAGGCAAAATGTGGGTGCTAGCTTTGTAACGGAAGCCAATAGTCCACCCAAAAAATAATGGAATTAAGTGATTCACCATTCATGTGTGACTTGGAAGCCATTTTTTTTTACACTTAAGTGATGTAAAAATGTAGAAAGTAAGGAACTGGGCAAGAATGATGGCTACAATGGTGACAGCTATTGAAAATTACGAGCACTTGAAAACACCCCAACCGCATGCCTTAGATTTTTGGTAAAGATACCAAGAAAATGGCTTTGGGCGTTCCATCGTCTGTCCCTGTAAACATAGCCTAAGGGCTCTTTCTCACTAGGGGGCTGTTTGTAAACTCCGCCATTGGTGGCAATGAACAAGCGTTGGTGTGCTGGAATGCCATTCATTCTTCATAGCACGCCAAGCGCATCTTACTACCACACTGCCATGCAACATCCACCAATGCACCGCTCTACATTTATGTGCCATATCATGTGTTCAATAAATGGGCTGCCAAATGAAACACGTACCAACAAGCATGGCATGCCGTAGTTGGGACGGGCCCTTACCACGGTCCCCATACACTATGGGTTGTTGTGACCCTAGAACAGGAAGTGTGATTGGCAAAATAAGCATATGAAAAAAAAAGGAAATACATACACAATATAACGACTGGCTATACACAATGAATGAAACATTTTTTTCAGATTTAAAAAAAGCATTGAAAATTAAGAAATCCTTATTAAATGAATCCAGAATTGAATATAATTCTGTAATCACCTATTGGGACACACATATATAGACCTGCCATATCATGCAGCTAATATACTTTTTTTTTTTTGCTGGATATCCCACCTCCTCTAAGATGTCGGTTTACTATTTTTTTCTCAAAAAAAGGTTCAAATGATTCCAAATTACAACATATATATATATTAAATGCGGAGGAGAGAAATTCCATAATTGTGGGAGTCAATGCAACAACGTGATCTGATACTTAACATGGCTTCAGTGCATGGAATGCGTCAATGTCATCTCCAGTCATTTATTTTTTTTTGATAAACATCACTGAAGGGATTAAGGTTGGGTGATGGTCATGGAAGGGTCCCTAGAGTATTAGAGGTTATGCGGGGACTTGGCAATGGGGAATTGGTTAAGGCGGCAGGATTCTGCAGTGCTCCTTTTTTTCATGTTTCAAAAATGTTTCAAATGGAAAGCAGGAAAAAATGCTGGTTATTTTGTATCATGCATTAGATTACAATATTATTTTTTATTTTGTTTTAGTGACATTGCTGGAGGATCATCTCACTAACTAGCCTGGCAAGGGGTTAATTCTGTACAGGTAATGTTCTTCAGTGCATGGAGGGTTCAGCAGGTAAAAGGTTAATTCTGCAGCGTCATGCAGCACACAACCTCCCCCTCCTGCTCAGGAGACCCAAAGGCATTCATGCTGCAGAATTGTGTGATCTTTTTACAGGATTGGCGACGAGGATAAATCCGCCGGGCTGCCGTATACTATTCTCTTTGCCTTCAGGTATCATTTGGGTTAATTCTGCAGGACTGTGCAGTGCTGGATGCTGGCCCTTGTAGTGAGCCATATGTTATTTCTGCAGGTTCTGTCCTAGTGTCTAAAAGAACCTGCCAGCAAGGAAAGGGTTATTGTCATAGTTATGCAGTGGCATAAAAGAGGCCTTTTTGCAGAAAAGAGGCCTTTTTTTATCAAGGGTCAAATCTTCTTTTTTATTTTAGGAAGAAGGTTTACAGTAGTGCAAGGGTTAACACCACAGCATTTGGTAAAGCTCAACAAGGCCCATTTGGCAACGAAGCGGTAAACTTGCTGCCTCTCAAGTGACGCGCTTATCCCCTTTTGACGCTACAAGAGCGTTCGGTTTATAAGCCATGGGAGGGGTTAGCTCAGCACAACGTTAATAGGCGTTAACGCTGCAAAAACGGCTTAGTGGCCTCATCAGCAACGAATAGGTTTGTTGCAGTGCCAGCAAGAAAAGAGGAATTGAAATGAACCCTTGAAATGACTTAAATCGGTGCAATTGGAAATAGGCTGTTGCCTCGCCCCTGGGCCTCTCCTGGAAGGGTAAGGGTTACAGTTATCCCAGTGCAGGCCTCACTCCTCTGTGTGATAGGAAGAAAGAATGCAATGCTTACCTCTGCCTGGGATATTCTTCCTCCTGGCTGCTGGGTCTGTGCAGGACTTCCTTTTCCTATTACTATTGAGAGCTTAGACCCCCCCTCCCTTCCCAAAATGGAAACCTTCCTCTACTTCTTCCCCTTACTGCCTACTTTCAGATCCTTGTCTTCTCCCACCCCGTCTGCTCACCACAACCTCCCTCCTCTTTCTTTTACTACCTCCTTCATCTCTTTCCCTTTTTTTTTCCGCCTTTCCTCTGTCTGCGTTCTCTTTCCTCCCCTCCCACCGCACTCCATACATTCCCCTCCCTGTTCCTCACTTCTCTCTCTTTTGGTCTTCCTTCCTTCTACCCTGGCCATGCACCTCTGTCCTCTCTTCAAAGCTCACCCCCTGTCCTTCCTTTCCTTCCATAACCCAGGGACAATCTCTCTGTCCTCCAGCTGTTGGGGGTCATGCCGGCGTTTGTAGTCCCCGAGAACGACTTTCCGCCTTCCCTCCTCACCGCCCCACCAACCCTGACCTCTTTTTCTCTGCTTGACCTGAAAACCCGAATAAAAGGATCATGTATAGTAACTTCGCCTTCTTTTTCTGCTTAAGCCAACTCCACCTCACCAGTAAATTTGATACCATAAAGCCGGGCGGCAAAATAATCCGCAAGCATTATATTCCTGTCTTGAATGGCGCACCCCTGAGAGGGGAAAATGGGGCAGCGTTTAGGCGGGGGGCTTTTGTTGGTAACACAATATGGCCGCTGGAATCCTGTGGGGTAACTTGCATTGCTTTTAAGGTGGGCAGCTACACAAGAAAATCGTAGTTGCACGGTCAATCGATTTTGCTACAATTGCGCAGGTATTGTGGAAAATATCAGAGGTGCGGAAAACAATTTGACGTAAATTATTCTAAAATTTACCGAGCTGTTATTTATTTACACTAAACCTGACCCCTAAATTTACCTCTTAACACTCCCTATCGTAACACTCAACACCTAAAACTAACCCTTAACTATTAAAAACCTTCACACCCCCCTTACAAATTATTCCAACCTTGAACCTTAAAAAGACCCTAAACTTCTGAAATTAACTCTAAACCCTTTTCCCACCCCTAGCCTTTAATATGAATTGTAAATTCCTAAGAATGGCTCCCCCAATCCTAAAAAATGAACCCTTTACTCAGTATGAATTCTCTCTCTAACACTTAACCTAACCCCTGAAGTTAACCCTTCCACCTGAACACACAAAGTCTTAAAATGAACCCAGCAGTTAAATGTAACCCAGAATTAACCCTTAATTCTGAAAGTCCTCCCCCAGGTCTACATCTTTTACCCAAAATGTCCCTTTCACCCTTTGATCTAACCCCTAAAATGGACCACAGACTTCTAACACTTCTCCAAGCAATTAACCTAGCCTCTAAAATTAACCCTCAATGCTTAAAGTATATTCTAAACCCATTTCCACACCCAATCTTTAATATAGACCCTGAACATTTAAGAAGCCCAACACCTCACCGATAAAATAAATCCCTGACTCATTAATAACCCTTTACTGAATGAATTGTAAAGCCATCAGCACCTGACTTTTAAATTAAACTCAGAACTTATTAACCCTTACTCTTATTCCCCCCAACAATTAAATATAACCCTAAAATTAACCCCACAGCCTTTCCCAAGCTCTAAACCTTACACTTAACAGGTCCCTATCACCCCTTGATCTATACCCTAAACTAAAGCCCTAACTCCTAATGCTCCCCTAGCCCCTAACCCAGCCTCTAAATTTGCCTTTTAACTCCTAAAGGTATATTTAAACCAATTTCTCTACATCCAGTCTCTAATATGAACTCTGAAGTTCTAAACTTAACTCTAATCTCCTTCTACCAACAAACACCTATAAAATCCCCCCCAAAATTAATGCTTAACTCATTAGGGCCTCCACCCAACCTTACACCCAAAAGGTCTTCTTCCCCTAACCCCCTAAATGAACCCTTGACTCTTTAAGCTAACTCTAAACCCATTTTCCCACACCCAAACTTTAATATGAACCCTAAATTTTTTAGGACATAAACCTTTCACATAGCCCCTAAATTTAACCCTTAACACTCAAATGTGACTTTAAATCTATCCCACACCTAACCTATAAAATGAACCCAATGAATGTTCTCACCAAACATAATCTAACCCCTATAATAAATCCTTAACTCGCCTTTTCAAACGAACCCTTACCTCAATATTCTGTAATTTCTACAATTAACCCTCAACTCCTAAAGCCCCCAACATTACGCTTTACACCTAAAAGATCTCTTTTACTCTTTGACCTAACCCTCTAAAAATGACCCCTAACTCCTAAAGTTACCTTTAAACCCCTCTTCCACAACTAACCTCTAATTTGAACCCTTAAATTCTTAAAACCCCTTAACCTAACACCCTAACACCTGATTCTTCAAATAAACCCTCTTCAACACCCTAAAATTACCTCTTAACTCTTAAAGTTAACTTTTAACGCCTCTTCCACACCTAACCTCTAATATGAACCCTAACATTTTGGGTCTCTTTTTTACCCTTTTGACCCTTCACTCCTAACATGAACTCTAGATTTCTCCCTCCAACACATGACTCTTCAAATGAACCCCTACCTCCTAAAATTCACAGAGCAAATAAATGTAACCCCTAAAATTAACCCTTAACTTCTAAAGCTACCCCCAACTTTAATCCTTACACCCAAAAGATGTCTTTCACTTTTTCACTTATTGACCTAATTCCCTAAAATGTAGCATTAACTCTTAAAGTTATTTTAAAACCCTTTCCCAACACCTTACCTCTAATATGAACCCTAAAATTCTTGCTCCCTTTCACCCTGATCTATCCCCTAAAAGGAACCCTTCTACACTTAACACTAAACCTCTCCCCCAATACATACCTCTTTAAAGGAACCATCACCTGCTAAATTCACTCAGCACAATTTAATGTAGCCCCTAAAATTACCTTTAACTCCCAAAGCCCCCCAACTTTTATCCTTACACCCAAAAGCTCTATTTCATTCTTTGGCCTAACCCTCTAAAATGAACCCCTAACTTTAAACCCCTCTTCCAAACCTAACCCTTAATATCTTTCACCCTTTGACCTAACCCCTAAAAGGAACCCTTCACTCTGAAAATGATCACTAGACCCCATTTCTCAACACCTGACTCTTCAAATGAATCATTAACATTTATCCCCCTCAATGTAACCCCTAAATTTACCTCTTAACTACACCCATCCTTCTACCTTACATCCAAAAGGTCTCTTTTACCTAAAATGAACCCTTTACTCCTAAAATGAACTCTGGACCCCTCCCACACCAACATTTGGCTCTTTAAATGAAATCATAACTCAATCCCAACGATTAAACAAAACCTCTGACATTGACCCCTAAAAACTAACCCCCCCCCCAAAAAAACTCTAAACCTTGGACCCTTTGACTGTTAAGTCCTAATAACCTTTACCACACCCCTAACCCCTACATTTACTCCTTGACTTTCTAAAATTCTATGAACACATAGTTTGACCCTGAAAGCCCCCTTTCCCAAAACATTGAATTTTAGGACCCTTTAACTGTTAAGACCCTCCAAAATTTAACCCATTGTTCTGTATTGGAGAAGCACAGGTCCTCTTTATATTTCCATTAGCCCCCCCCCCCCACCCTTTTTTTACTTTCACCTTTAAGTATGTATGAGAACCTTTAACTCATCTGAAGGGCAGGGAGTAGATAGCACCCTGTAAAGCATCGATCTCCATGGTTAATGCCGCAGTCAATACTCATTGACACCTCACTAACTCATGTCACTTTCCTGATTTCAGGAGCGTGAACTGGCAGCAAAGTGTCAATGCGTATTGACAGCTGCATTCCCTGTAAAAAAAAAGCCAGCCATCACATTGATACTATTGGTATGCTTTGGTTAAGCAGATGTGATTTTTTTGTTCCTATTCATTTTTTGATGGATTCTTGTCACTGTCGATCCTGCCAGAAATCTTGTAAGCCTATAACCCTCTGTCTGTGCTGCACTCCTAATTCCAGACGTCTGGAGATAATAATTCAGTATTCCCAATAGACTTCCTACGGTGACAACACGTCTTCCTAAATACAGTATGGCAAGAGGGAGTTGTCACCCTAAGACAGGAAGTGTGCTACTGGCAGGAGCATGAAGTGGAAATAAGGAAAAGGAATGCATGATAAAGGAAAAATGAAGCCAGCAGATGACCCTTGTGTGTTTTGGTGGATGGAGGGGACACGAGGGGGTCAGAGCAATCACTTTTTTTAATAAAAAGGCAAACAGAATTTTTATCAACTGAATGACATTCAGCTCCTTCTCACATGGCAGATGACTGACCCACCTGAAATACACCCAAACATTTAGGATTATACTAAATTTAATGTCTTACTTTACCCATTTTCTTAATGCATATCAACCCTGCTAATCCACTGCAGTCTCTTTGCAACCTCCCATCCACATGCATCTCAGAAACGGCTGTATGATATTTTTTAGCAGGTAATCTGATGGGGATAACAGAATTATAAAGCCCATGTGATTAGATGACAACTGATATAAATTGAGCTCTATGATGAAACAAAACAAAACAGAGCTTATTTACTTAGGTGTAGATACAGACCTATGGGCCCTAATGCAAATTTGGACCTGGGCTTCCTCTTCCTGCACCACCACTGATGGTCCTCTAGCTAGAGATCTACCATTAAGTAGAACTCCTGAACGTCAGGAGAACCCTTTCTTATCAGTAGTCTTTACATGAACCAACTTTTACATGAAGAATCACCCCTCAAATCTTGACCCCATCTTAATCAGACAACCACTTCTGCACATTAGAGTCCCCTACCTTTAAATCTGGCCCCCCCTTTACATCAGAGCCCCATTTAATGTTAGAGTTACCTACCTTCAAGTCTGAATCCCCCATTTACATCACACTCACCCCTTTACATCAAAGATCCCTTTCACTTTAAAATCCCTAAATTGTAAATATGGGCCCTCCTTACATCAGAGGCCCCTTTAGATCAGTGTCTCTTTTATGTTATAGTTCAATGCCTTTAAATCTGGACCCCCACTCCCAATAACATCAGACTCACACTCTTCCCTTTACATCATAGATGCCATTCTCATTAGAATCCCCTACCATCAAATATGGACCCCCATTCACATTAGACTTGCTCCTTTACATCTGAGCCATCTTTCCCATTACAGTCCCCATTCACATTAGACTCACTCCTTTACATCTGAGCCCCCATTCACAATAGAGACTTTCTCTTCAAATCTGGACTCCTACCCTTTACATCAGGTGCCCTCATTTATATTAGTCCTCCACCCTTTACATCAGGGTAACTCTCTTTAGATTAAATGTTCTACTTCTGCCTCCTTTGCCAGCATCTGACAGATGACATCATCTAGTGCAGAACTATGAAGAGAAGCCAACGCTAGAAGATCTCCTCTGCCGACTTGGTGTACAACGGTGAGCGGCCAGATGGTGATAGTGATGAGCCCCTATAGCCATCTCCAGAGTAAGGGGTCTCATCTCAATCGAGACCTCTGCAACCCCTTGTCCTACCCCACTGCCTGCAGCTTGTGAAGAAAGTAAATGCAGATGAATTCCATTTGTAGTTCCAGGTTCAAACTCTCATTGGCTAATATGTAATAACCTTAGACGAGTAGACAGGAACAACCATAAAATGTCTCCTTTGGGAACAAGTGATGAATCATTGATAAAATCAATGATAAGCAATTTGAAAATGGCAAATGTTTCTAAAGGGTTGGTGCCAGAAAAGGCTTCAGGATAACACTTGCCAACTTTTAAACATTACTGCAAACACGATTTCTGCTAGTAAAAGAACGAATGTTATGTGGCTTCTAAAGGGGAACTGATAATATGGGTCAAAAAGGGGGCAAATCTTTGCTGGAAAAATGGTGATCTGCAAACTGACCCTTCCCCATGTATAAATGTAAACCTATGGGTTAAAGAGTAGCTTTCCCTTTTTTTTTATTTTAGGTTTACACCTATGACCTTTTTAGGTTTACACCTCTGTGGGTGAGTCTGGGCTTTTTCTTTTGCTGTAGTTGGGTAAGCCTATTCCAAAGTAAGGTTATTCCAACTTCAGAAACATGAAATTAAAGCAATCCAAGCTCAAATTCTAAGTTTAGATATATCATGCACGTGAAAATCATCAATGACAGGCAGCCACATTGACATGCCTGTTTTTATCTTCTAAAGCGGCCTGGCAACACAAGATATGCAATGCACAACTAGGTGCCATTTTTTGCTACTGCTAGTCAGGGATAGAGATTGGAGATAGAGAGAGTTTTATGTTTAGAATTTAGGATTTTAATAAAATCTGCTCCTTTTCTCATATTGTGACTGTTAACCAAGTGAAATCACAACAAATATTTGTAGTTATACACAGCAGAATTTCTATCATTGTTGGTAATACATTTTGACGGATTCGTTTTTAAATGTCGTGATTGGGTTAAAATAAGACTGCCAAATGAAGTAGGCCTCGCAACAGACCAGCAGCCAGCAGTGGATCCTCAACTTAAAAATGTATTTACCAAAACTATGTGTAGGAGCAAGAGGGTGGGCACCAGAAGCACCACTGCAAAGAACACATATACCAGTGTTAACAGATTGAAAGAAGGTTGCAAAAGGCAGATTGCTCCCAGATAAGCCCCACACCTTGTGGACTGGCAGTCTCATTCATCACCTCACAGCAGGGAGATGAAGACCGCAATGGAGATATATTACCCTGGAGCCAGGGTAATTCTGCCTCCTCCAAGTCACTCATGACAACCAATTTCTCTGTAAACAATATTTCTGCCCCCTAAAATGGAAATTAAAAAAAAGAAAAATAGGGACAAGCAGTTTGTGTGAATCATAGGAAACAGGAATTAATGAGGTGGAAAAGTTGCATGTTGATGCACAACAGGCAATCAATCTAGTGGAGAAAAAAGTGTTGAGGAGGAGAGCATTGATAGTGGCACAATTTCTATTCACTATCTTGGTTCTACAGCTGCTTCTGGTGGTGGGGATGGTGAAACTGGTAGTGGTGGTGGTAGTGTTTTATGAATAATCAGGTATTGGAAAACAACACCAAGCAACACTTGGTGGCAAGTTTTTGGTATACTTTGGGTCAGGGTCAGACAACTATAATGATGTCCTGGATAACAGGTGAGGGTGACGGAGAGGACAGTGGTGAGGTTGAAGAGACTAGTTAGGCTTGTCCTTTTCATTCTCCATCCACTGCTCAAAAGCATAACAATCAAATGCTACTTGTTGCCCATGGGGCCAGTCATCATTAGGGCAAGAATTTGTACTATGAACCTACAGGGAGAGCCATCTTCTTTACTGTAGAGTCCCATGTAGTTATCAGTCTTCCAGCGGAGAAATTTTGACCAGGAAACAGTAGTACATTCCTACATTCCCACCCATCCTCTAATACGCCAAATGAACACTCTCTTAACCAAGCTACTGGTGGTAAAGTCACTGCTGTACAAGTTTAAGCTCCATGAAAGAGTGTGCTCAACCCTGTTGGAAAGTACCAAGCTGCCATTCTTTTTTAAACCTAGCCATCCAAGCACTCTAAGAACATGTAGCCCATAAGAGGACTGATTTAATAAAGCTCTCCAAGGCTCGAGAAGTTAGTCTACTTTGGGAGAATCGGGGTGATCTGGCAAACCTTGGAGAACTTTAATAAATCAGGACCAACATTACCACTTTTGCACTGTATAGCTAACTTTATATGATGGCAGATACCTAAGCAGTGACTATATGTAGCGGCAGTACATGTCCTTTGCAGACCATTGGGTCACTTTCTTTTGCAGCACTGACAGATCTGTACAATGGGATCTTTTATCACCAAGCAGTGTGGTCAGGAGGATGAGCTCCACAGGCTCCTCTTCAAAATTCTTTTCTTCTTCTTCATCACAAAATTACTACTCTCCACTAATAGCAACATGACAAAGCTGTTCCACTCCTCAAAAGGGAATGTGTACGCTCAGGTGCTAGCATGCAAACCTCCATCTCATCATCTTTGGTGAAAGAGCCACATGGACCACTTGCTTTTTCACATGCAGAAACAAATAACACAGCAGGACCAACATTGTGGCTGTGTTGCACCTAAGAAAATTCATTTACGCTCCATGATTTGTCTACATGCTGAATCTGGTGATGAACATATTTCTGATAAGCTACCCTGGCTTGCAAGATGTGTAGCCACTCTAGAATTGATACAGTATGGAAACAGGTGGAAGACTTTTATTCTTTGCCTCGCAACCATTGAAGTGTTAGTGGGGAGTGGACTTCTATGGGAAGCATGCACAACATCAGGAGATGAGCAGGCATTGGATAAGGAGGGGAGCAGAAGAGAGTTCCAGAAAAGAATATGTTAGGTATGATGCTAGGAGGTGACATAGATCATCAGACTAGTAGACATCTATGGGGTCACATTGAGGATAAGGAGGAGACTTAAGGTCCACAGTGGGGGCAACGGGAGCAAATTTGGCAACCACCTTGGAAAACATGGAAACTTGACAATCATATTGATGATGTCAAACAGAGAGATGACTACTTGATAGCTATACTCTAAGGCATTATTACAGCAAATTTGGGGATTTTTAAGCCTTCGTCCACTATTTTCAACAAACATTGTGCAGCCAATTCAGTACAGTATTTTTCTTTAAGGTGCATATCATTGCCTCATCTCATCACAGGCATCTCCCCATTCCCCATTGCAAATGCCAAATTCTGCAGCACCACCATCACCATGAGTAGTGTCAATTTTAGCTTCTTGAACTTTATGGTCAATTACGTCCAGCTTCACTGGCAGCATAAGAGAAAGACGTTAAAAGATTGGATAGGATAGATTGTATCATTTTATCTGGCATGCCCTGAAGTCCTAGACAATTTAACTATTAACCCAATAGAATACTGGGCCAAGAAACTGGATGTTTGGACAGAATTGTCCAAGTATGCTATCTTGGTATGGACTTGTCCGAACTCAAGTGTCATTGAGTACAGAAGGTGCGGCAGTACAGCACACTGTCCACCAATGTAGAGTAATTGATGTTCATTTAAATAAACCAACCCAGGATTGGGAAACTGTTCCAGACACTGTTTCCTCAAGTAATTGTACCACCGCCACCAACCACCATAGCGCGACCACTCACAGCACAAATAATAGTGAACCAATAATTTTGGAATGGCCTCATGTTGTCCTGGTTTCCTAAAATGGGTTGAGGAAACCATTCCTAGTTATTTTTTCACTCGCCTCTGTTGCTTTGTTTATCTTATTGGTCCCTTTCATTGGTTAGAGCAAGGCCAATATTACTGAAACACTTCCAGTGCAGCACGAAAGCTTAATCACTGCTTGAAACATATGCAACCAAGATGTTGGAAGCTTATTTCAATTAAGCTCACTTTGCGAAGTATTGCATACTTTTTGTTTATTGCACACTGATAGGTACCTCCTAGAGGTCATTTGCTACTATAAATTGATGAGCTGCATGCCCTTTTTTTCCAGGCACATTAGATCGTAAGCTTTCCTTGCAGTAGGGACTCCTAAGCTGGTTTAATTAAAGCGTATGTAAACCCCAAAAATGTTGCAGTTGACCAGTCTTTGGACTGGTGGTTGAATTTGAAGAAAGGAAGACATGATTGTTCTTCAATCCTATGGTGACAATCATGGCTTCTTCTGCAGTGGAGCGAGCAAGTGTAGCCACCCAACAACAGGAAGTGGGTAATAGTATGAGTACCAAAGGAAAAAAGGGAAAATTAGAAAAAGTTGCAATTGAAGTACTGATAGGATGCAATTTATTATATCTTTGCTCTTTGGTTTACTTTCCGCACCACATGGTCCCATAAACTGATGAGTTGCATGCCAATATCTTTCTAATTTATGACTGCAAAAGACTCGTTAGGTTGTAGAAATACAAGCTGTACATATAGACCCCACCTAATATTTTGTTCCCTATTAAGAATCAGTCTTTAGGGAATTTATTGAATGTTGTATTTTTTGGGGGTCACCATCTGCATGCCATACGGTTCCAGGCGGCAGCCCTAGAATTCTTGGATCAAACAGAACGCATATATGACTGACGCCCAATGCAGCAATCTTAATTGCCGTCAAGAAAGATGTTGGCTTGTTTTAGCTTTGGCGCCCAATGAATCTCACACGGATAATCAGGGTTGGGCAGCGCCACTTTCTGTCTCGTTGAAATGACCCCTCCTCCGCCATTTTGTTAGGGCCCACCCTTTTAAAAAATGCTCACAAAATCTCTACAATGTATTTAACGCTCACCGCACCTCGTCTGGCATCCATTCCCCTAATATGACTTATATGTCAGTCATTGTCATTTATACTGAAATGTACAAAAAAACCCTCGTAGACCACCAAGCGTCACGGTTATTGTGATCAATTCAAGTCCTCATTTCTGCATGCTGATTCTTTTTTTAATCACCCAATCTGGTTTGTTCTTTTTTTAGATGTTTCAGTTTCTTTCCTGCAAAATAATATATTTCCCCTTTTCAAGGCTATAGGAAGTAAAAAATATACGTACGGCGAGAGACAGATGTGCGCGCACCTTGTACCCTCTGGCAGGCTGGGAAAAAAAAGACCGCAGGGGGAGGGGAGCTGGTGCTGCAGTGGTTAAACTTCCATCTCGCGGGAGGTCACTTTGGGACGCTGAATATCTGTTTCATGCCCCCGCCCTGCTGCAAAATCTCGCCTCTGCCAGGCAGATTAGTTTATGCAGTTAACCCAGATGCTGCTGGAACTGTAAGCGTTTACCAGGAGCCGAAAAGAAAAGCGTAGATTGATAAAGATGTCTGTTTCGATAAAACGCATCTGCAGAAAAAAGGGAAATGTTTCATCCACAATGATCAAGGGTAGGGCGACAGTCCTTAATACGTTAACATGTGCTTGACGCATTCCCCAACCTCAAAGGCTTCTATCTTGCCTAATCTTGGTTATATTTGTCTCGCTGCGTCCATATTGCCATCATGGCTGCACGAAGGCTATGGCTTTTTTGACTCGCAACAATAATGCTTGATGTTGTTCAAATTCTTTCAACATTCTTCGTTATTCTTTTATTTTTTATTGCTCTTTCTTTTTACTGTACTTTTTATATTTTTATTAGTCTGCCCACTCAGATAGCTTGCACAGTAGCCATTGCGATGCCCACCATTGCACCCTCTCCTGACTTGGCTCAGAAACTGCAATGCATTGTGGTCTGAAGACTACTGGTCTCCTGCAGTTGGCTGCTGGATTCGCAGTGAACTCTGATTGGCTGCAGAGGCTCAAGACACCGGCAAGGGTGGGCCCGGTGTTTCTTGGTTACAGAATGGTCTATAGTGCAATTTTTTTTTAACTGGTTGCAGAATCCTTTTTTTGAAAAAAAATGAGTCGGGGCTTTTGTTAATTTTAAATAGAAGTAGCATAAAATGTATCAGTTTTAGGATCAATGGTTTCATCATGTGATATATTGCAATAACGTGTCTTGTTAGCTAGTTGCAGGATTCTTACGTTGCAAATTCCTGTGCAATTTATCTTACATTGATGGGGTGGGGATCTATTTATCCAACTAGAAATCAGGATTGAAGTTGTGCTTATGGGCTGATTAAGAGTCAGTGACTTTGGGACAAATGAGGAAGCATTTGGTTACTTACCTCAATTGCAGTTGAGGTGCTCAGTTGCAATTGACCAGGTTGCAATATTGCACCTGAACTAAAATGCATTAGAAGCACGTAGTAAAAATATGGTACTGTCTGGGTTCTCTGTCCCCATTCCACGCAATAAAATCGTGATAGAAGTCCCTGACCCAGACCATATATAGTGGTAGGTAACTGTTCCTATTCAACCATTCCATTAGGAACCATTTTTTGCACAAGGCTGCACACGGCTGCGATAGATCACTTTGTGGTTCCACAAATTGTTGCTCTTGAAGGAACCACACCCAGGATATAAAATTAGCCACATCTGCAGCAAGTTCATTGACAGCGTAACCTTTTTTGAATAGGTTGCCAAATGCAATGACGCATTTTGATGCACCCCAACTCTCAACTTTTCCTAATAGAAAGCCTTAACAAGGGCTGGTGGTTCAAAGTGAATAGTCCATTTTTTTCCAACGTGTGTGGGCAGGCATCCAAACTTCCAAAGACTTTATTAAGAAAGAAGAAAAAGAGGAAACAACTGCTGGTTAGCAAAAGGAAGCCTTTATTATAATAAATTTATAAAAATGCATGTCGAAATCCCCCATAAAATCCACATGCGTAAAACTGAAAAAAAGAGAATGGTGTAATCATTAGAGATCAATATTTAAATAGTCAAAAGTAAAATTTTAGGTAAATGCGGGGACTTCTGGTTAAGCAAGCTGTATCGTCACATTAGTTGGAACCAAATGGTCAGATGTATTCAGTGAAGAGTAGGTTTGTGTCACACCACCATCATCCATTGTTGCCATTTTTTTTCCTGCAGTGAGGTCTCGCATGCTGCAAGGAGTTGGTAAAGTTAAGCAGTGGAGCGGTGATCCAATGTTTGTATTTCTCCACACTAGTATTCGTTTGACAAGTGCCACTTGTATCTGCACTTGCCTACTCCACTTTGAAATCAATCCAACGACCTCCAAATTGCTCATTTACATTCTGTTCCGGGTGGTAAGGAATCAATTTTCTCCAACCTTGTGGAAACCATTTGGTGAAGGCCCTTTTATGATGGTGCCCTTGCGTACAAAGCCAGGTCCACAAACTCCATGGTTTGTCAAGTTGGCATGGAAGAACCAACTAATAGCTTCTCATATGCAATATGACCAAAATTATGTTGGCACTCCTTCAAATGTTTAGGTGCTTCCAGAGTACTTTGTCTTTCACGTCACAACCCCATCATTCATTTTCAGCACAACCAGTTTGCTGCAGTTAATTCCTGAATTCTTCAAGGAGCTGGTGGAGTTGAACAGTAGCGTAGGTGATCTTTTGTCTGTATCTCACCACATTGGCATTCCAAAGATTTTCTGACAAGTGGCACTTACATAAAATGTATCAACACCTGCCAACTCCAATTTGAAATTGATCCTTTTACAGTGATTTCCATGTAGCAAGAATTCTGTTATCTCCAAGTGAAGGGTTCTGTTAATGCTTCAGCATACAAAGACATTTTAGATAATTGTGCCCTCCAAGTTTGTAAAAGTATTCAAGGGAATATCTTTTCTGTTCTTGCATGACTATACCTCTGTATACAAAGCCAGCTCCTGTGGAAGATTCAGCCCATGGCTTCATATATGATATATAGCCAAACTTATTTTGACATTTCTTGGGTGTCTGGAATACCTCCTCTTTTGTGTCACACTACCATTATTTATTTTAAACACAACCAGTAAAAGTTTTCTGAAGTGAGGTCCTATATGGTGCAAAGATCTGATCAGTAAAGTGGATTACCCATTGGTTGTATCCCAAAGGATCTGCACTTGCAAACTCCAAAGACAATTCAGTGGTTTCCAACTTGTCTATTTACATTTTTGTCCATATGGTAAGGATTCTGTTTTTTCCTGTTTGGTAATGCTACAATATTAAAACACCTTTTAGACAATTGTGTGTGTCCTTCCTTGTGGAAACAGTTTAAGGTCATTCCTGGTCAAGCATGACAAGGCCATGGTTTGCCCAGTTTGGTGTGAAAGAACACTAAGGTCACAATGGCTTGTAGGCTAAATACCTAAAATGATATGGACAAGCCTCCAAATTTTCAGATATTTCCAATGTAGGGTACTTCTTTTATTTCACCCAACCATCATCCATATTTCAGAACCACCTTCAGAAAAGGGTATGTTCACACGGGAAATGGGGTTACAGTATGCTTACCACTTCTACATGGCAGGCTTCTGCTGTGAAGGAGACACTATATGTAACATTTACCTGTGGCAGCCACAAAGAGATTGATTGGGGCTGACATTCAGTGTTTCGGTATAAGAATCTGCAGATGAGAATCACCACTGTGAGTAGTTAAGCAGCTGGCAAGGTGCCAGCCACTGGGAGCCATATAGAATTACTTGATCCTGGTGCAGGTCTGAGCCGGTTTGTTTGCTGTTTCTGCATGCTGAAAGAAGTTGACTGAGTCTTCCATTGTCTATACTTCACCACACCAACCTAACCTAACGGTAACAATTAAGGAAAGCTCTGTTCTCTGTTGCTAAGCTGACTTCTCCTCTGTATCTATAGAGGGAGACATGGTTGCCACTCAGGTTGGACTTCAAACATGTCTGCCATTGTTAATATCCCTTATGTGGGGTATGGGACAGATTTCCATTATCCTACATATTGTTTGTATCCATTTTAGTTCACAAGAAGTGACAATGTGATTGTTGAACAATTTATAAATCGAAAGAAAGAGAAAAAGAATTGGTGAGCTATATGAGGGGGTGCTGAGAAGTTCCTTGCTGTACCCCCTTCCAGAAGAAATGGAAAAATGAGTGTGGGGGCATATGACAGGCTAATATCTTAGTATGTAACTGTGCAAATATTAGGTCTTTGTGATTCTTAAAAATGTTTTTTCTTTTAGTGAGAAGCTGTGATGGAAGAGGCACAAGCAAGTTTCACGTCGTTGGAGTTACGGGCCGTCATGAAGTTTTTGTTTCTCCAGGGAAAGTCGGCAAAGGACATTCACATTGAGATGTCACAAACACTGGGGGAGAAGTGTCCTTCCTACAGTACTGTCAAAACCTGGATATCTTGTTTTAAGACTGGACATTTTACTGTTGAAGATGAGCCCCGCAGTGGACGCCCCCCAACCTCAACTGACCCGGCAACCTACGATGCTGTCCATGAGCTGATTATTGAGAACCCGCGAATATCCACAAAAAAGATAGCCCAGATACTTGACATCTCACGGGAGTGTGTTGGGTTTGTTATCACCACTATCCTAGACATGCACAAGCTTTCAGCGAAGTGGGTGCCGAAATGTTTGAACAGTGATCAGAAGAAGGAACGAGTTGAAGCATCCAAAGCTGTTTTGGCCCATTTTGAAGCTGCACAGGACTTTTTAGGTAAGTGACTGAGCATGAAACCTGGCTGCATATCTATGATTCTGAAACCAAGGAACAGCCAAAGGAATGGCGCCACAGCGGGTCCCCACAGCTGAAGAAGTTCCAAACCCAGAAATCGGCCAAAAAAGTCATGGCGTCCGTCTTCTGGGACAAGGACAGTATTCTGTTTGTGGACTACCTACTTTAGAGCTCTAGAATCACCTGACAGTATTATGCTAACCTCCTGGACCAACTGAAGGAGGCAATTAAGACAAAAATTTGCAAAAAGGTGACCAAGGGGATCCTATTTTTGCAGGACAATGCACCTGCGCAACGTCCAACGTTGTGGCTGCCAAATTGAACAACCTAGGTTTCCAATTGGTCCACCATCCCCCCCTACTCACCTGACCTGTCCCCTTCAGACTATTATCTGTTCTCGAATTTGAAGAAACACCTGAAGGGGAAACGTTTTGAGGACATTTTTGACGTCAATGAGAGCTGCTTTGCGGTCCAACCAAAGCACTTTTATTTGAACGGTCTAGAAAAGCTGCAACTACGCTGTACCAAGTGTATCAGTCTCAGGGGGGAATATGTTGAATAAATGTGTTATTTCATAATTAGGGCTCTCTCCCCTCCTATTATTGTACATTTTTGGTTTTGGTTTTAGATACCAAAGAAAAACCTGCACCATAGACCATCATAAATGGCGATGGAATGTTCATACTGAAATTCCTGGTTCTCTGGCTGTTACATTGATCTAGTGGCTTCAGTAATTGTTTAGGTCACTGACCAGGAATAAATAAGTAGTTCAGGACATCTGGCATTACTTTGACTTTGCTTCATACTTGTTCCAGGCGAGTAACTCAGAAATTTTAAAACCCTGCAAATGTAATTTTTAAAAGGCAGCATCCCACTATGACTTTATTTTAACCCGTTAATATCCTAATGGTAAATGCTTATCTGTGCAAAAACTGGCTCCTTCTTAGTCCTTAGTGGCTGAATCTCACACTGCCAAGATCTTGGCATTGATATCAAATGTTTTGCAGATGCTCAGCAGGCACTCCGATTGAATGAAAGCCCAGCAAGGTCACAAAGTGCTTTTAGTCTAATTTGTTTTAATCAGAATCAATTGTCCTAGTTTAGTATAATGTCTCGGTGTCCAAAGGCGGAATAAGGAAGGATGATGGGATGTGGAATAAAACGTGGGGGCAGATGGACGACCTCTTGTCCCTGTCAGTGGGGGGTGAGGCCTCCACCTCCCATACCTGACCTTTGTATGCATTGTGGTATTCGTCTGCCATGACACTGCAGTGAAAACAAATGCCAGTGATATAGAGTAGATGGAAAGCCAATCTGTAAGCTCTCATGTTAAAAAAAATCATGTTCATGCATTTCCTTTTTTATCTAATAGTCATAATCAGGTAATTGATAACGCCACTTCTTTGTTTTCCAGTTGTTCAGATATGATTGCCACTTTTCTAGCATCAGATTTATCAAAGCAGAACATAGCTTTGATTGGTGCACAGTAATTACCAAAAAAGTGGTGATCAGAAACTCTAATTTCTTCAAAAACTTAACTGATTGCCATATTTAAAAATGGCGTAAGCATGAAAGGGATGTCATTTCATCCTGGCCAGTCAAGATGGCTGAAGACCCCAACCTGGAAGAGGACCAGCACCCAAAACAGAACGAGGAGAGGTGAGCGTCCTTGCAAAATGCAAACAAGCAGGTAAGTTAATTTTATTACAGGAGGGACACTGTCCGCCCCTTCTACAATAATCTGCTCACAATTTATAATTTTGGTTTAGGCTCCCCTCTCCCTTGGTATTTGGCTCCATTTATTTTAGGATGTGGTGGGGCAAGGGAACCTTTGAAAGGTAAAAAAGCACTGGCAGCCCTAATGGCAGTCACAGGCAACAAACTAACGGGCTCAAGTTATATAGTGGGGGTGGGTGATAGGTTGCTCATCCAAAGTGGTGAACCCCATATTCCCCTTAAGAACAAAATATTAGGGACTTTCAGTGCCCCTCCTTGTTGTTTCTCTCTATTTCCTTGCATATGGAGACAGGACTGGACCATTGGAGGGTAAAAAGACACTGACAGCCCCTTTGGCACTCACAGGCAAACATTAATGGACCCTGGGAAGTAGGGGAGGGGTTACCTATCCAAAGTTTTGGCTTATGAACCCCATTGATTCACTTTAGGAACAAAATAATAAGGTCTTCCCCCTCCCCTTGTTATGTATCTATATTTTTGTATGTGGCAAGTGAACTATTAGAGGGTAAAATACACTGGTAGCCCTTGGTGTTCACACACAAGCATTAATAGACCCAGGGAAAGTAGTGGGGACAGGTGGGGGGTTGAGCATCTAAAGTTTTGCTGTCAGAGCCCATAGTTTTACTTTAACTACAACATAATAAGGGCTCTCATGCCCCTCTGCCCCCCTATTAATAATATTAGTATTTAAGTACAGTATTTATATAGTGCCTGCAAAAAAGTCAGCCATAGACAGTGACACAGAAGAAGGAGAAGACCCTGCTCCGAAGAGCTTGCAATCCAAGAGGTGTGAAAGCAGCATAGAATAGGAGAGGGATATGGAATGGTGGGCAAGTAGTGAGGGTTTTAGGAGACAAAAGTAGATGGTAGGCAAGTTTGAAAATATGGGTTTTGAGGGCTCAGTTAAGGGAGCAGAAAGAGGGAGCAAGCACAGGAGCTTGAATTTGATTCTAAGGTGAAATGGAAGCCAATGGAGAGAACTACTAAGAGATGCAGCAGAAGAGGAGCGTTGGGAAGGATGGATGAGTCTGGCTGCAGCATTCATAATAGATTGTAGAGGAGAGAGTCGGGTTAGTGGAATACCAGAGAGGAGGAGGTTACAGTAGTCCAGACGAGAGATGATAAGAGCATGTAAAAGGAGTTTAGTGGTCTCAGGGGACAGGAAGGGGCGGATTTTGGAAATGTTGCATAGGTGAAATTGACCGGACCTGGAAATGGTCTGAATATGGGGGGTAAATGAGAGGGCAGAATCAAAGGTGACGCCAAGACAGCGTGCCTGAGGGGAGGGACGAATAACAGTGTTAGATATATATCAGGGGGGATTTGGAATTTGAGGGGCGGATGATGATGAGTTCTGTTTTATCCAGGTTGAGTTTCAGGAATCTGTCAGACATCCATGATGAGATGGCTGACAGACAGCATGAGACCTTATCCAGGACTGAGGGAGACAGGTCAGGGGTGGACAGATAAATTTGAGTGTCATCAGCATACAGATGGTACTGTAAGCCAAAGGAGGATATGAGACTACCGAGAGAGGAGGTGTACAGAGAAAAGAGAACCGGTCCAGGGACTGACCCTTGGGGAACACCCAGGGAGGAGAGTGGGTGAGGAGGAGGTACTATTGAAAGAAACTTGAAAAGAATAGTCAGACAGATAGGAAGCAAACCAAGGCAAATGTTTGGAATGTGAAGTGCCAAGAGAGCCATTGAAGGGTAAAAGACACTTGAAGGCCCTTTGGCAGTCATGGACGAGCACTTTTGGGAAAGGAGGGGGTTGTCTGTCAAACGTTTGGCTGGTGAACCCCATACGTCCACTTTAAGTACAACATATTAAAGGCTCCCCTACACCCCTTCCCCTTGTTACTTGTTTACATTTTTTAGGATGTGGTGCAGCACAAGAACCATTGAATGGGAAAAGACACTGGCGATCTGGTGCAGGTTTTCCAATCCGAAGATTTTCAACATATTAAGAGCACCCTCTCCTCTTTGATTTTTTCCTTCCATTTTTTTTTGGGATGTGGAAGAGAGAGGGAACTATTGAAGGATAAAATACAGTGGCAGCCGCCTTGACCATCACTAATGGGCAGGGGAAGTAAGAAGGGATGGGTGAGTGGTTGCCCATCCAAAGTTTTGCTGGCAGGTCCCATACTTTCACTTTGACTGCAACATTTTAGGGGTCCCATTTGCCCTCCCCCTTTCCATTCTTTGTCGACATTTTTTGGATGTGGATAGGCGATGGAACCAATAAAGGGGAAAAGACACTGGCATTCAAGGGCAGCCACCAATGGGCCCAGAGAAAATAGATTCCTTTCTTATTTTTTTCCATTTTTTTGGATGTGGGGGGACAAGTGAATCATTGGAAGGGTAAACATATTGGCTAATGGACCTAGTGGAGCAAAGGGGGTAGATTAGGAGTTTCCCATCCAAAGTTTTGCTTGGAGACCCCATTATTTTACATTAACTAAAACATAATAAGATCTCCCCTCCCTCATTATTTTATTTCGCCCCATTTTTTTGGAGAACTTATAGAACTTTTGTTCATTTTTCTGTCTATATAGTTTTCGCTGTGGTATTCTCTCGCACACGTGTTGAACATCACTCCCCCCAGGCAGACCGTTGCGTGCTCCGGATTAGAATCCTGCCAATCAGCCTTGCCCATATACATCATGCTGTCTTCTCCCACCACTTTACCTTGTCTGTATCATTACCTAATGTAAAGGCAAATGTTACGCCTGCTGTGAGCACACCGCCGCACTCCAGTCATTATGGCTATCACGGATGCGTAGACACAACACCGCTACACAGCCAGCCTGTGACATGCTGCGCCCACTTTGACGAGGCAATCTGCAGGAAATGACCCCAAATACACTCATGGGAATAGCCTTGTGTCATCATTGGAAATATTTTTATGCCAACATGTGTACACATTATACAATGCTTACTACATATAGACACAAGCTGTACATGGGGAGTTGAAGGTCTCTTTTTCGGTAATACTGGGCACATTTACCATTTTATGGGGCATTCAGAAGCATTTATAAAAGCACTCTCCATACAAAGTGAATGTTAACTGTATTTCCTTTAGTCGATCCCTTTTGGTTTGTTTCCATTAAAAATTATTTTTTTGCATCCAATAAGTGCAAAGAAAAACCAATTGATCCTTCCAGGAAATCTTGTGATCTGATAACTTTCTGTGCTCTTTGGTTCTGTTATCAGTTGCTTTACTCCCAGTTTGCTATGCGGACTACAGAGCACTTTCTTTCCAATGTTTTAGATAAGAGGGAAGGGGTTCTTTAAACCTGAAATACTAACTACCTACACATGCTACATTTTTGTGGTTAAGACGAACATTTGTGACCTTAGCCACTCTCTCTGCACCTCCACTGACCTACAAATGACTTCCTTACTCATAACCTCATCACACGCACAGCTCCAAGACTTTTCCAGAGCTGCGACTACTCTATGGAATGGTCTTCCTCGTCCTATTCAGCTCGCTCCTACTTTCTGCTTATTTAAAAGAGCACTCAAAACCCATTTTTTAAAACTTGCTTACCCATCATTTTCTGTCTCCTAAACCCTCACTACTCACCCTCCATTGTATATCCCCCCTCCTATTGTTTGCTGCTTCCCTCACCTCTTAGATTGAAAGCTCCTCAGGGCAGGGTCCTCTCCTCCTCCTGTGTCACTGTCTGTATTTGTCTGTCATTTGCAACCCCTATTTAATGTACAGTGCTGCGTCATATGTTGGCGCTATATAAATCCTGTTTATTAAAAATAATAGTAATATTATTGATAATAATCTTCTTCGCACAAATCTAGCATTTGTGCATGTTTTCTCCGACGCCGCACCGGAATACACCGGTAAAGCACCAGAATATTTCATTATAAAGTGGAAAAGCTTGTCCACAGTCAGCATGCTGCAGAGAAGGATTCTTGCTCTCAATATGCCTCCTTAGTGGGTTGGAGCTCCTCAATCAGCAGGGAGCTGAGTTCTGGTTGCCCAGGGTCCTCTCCTCCTCTGGTGAAATTTCTTGTACCTTGCTAACATGCAGGTTTACATACCATCAGCAGTGCTTTTTAATTGTACAACGGTATGTCATATGTTGGCGCTTTAAAAGGTAATAATTATAATAATAATGGGCACCATGGTGACCTTTGCAGCAATATGTCCCAGGTTATAATCTCAGCCAGGACTCTATCTGCATGGAGTTTGCAGGTTCTCCCTGTGTTTGTGTGGGTTTCCTCCGGGTACTCCCTTTCCTCCCACATTCCACAAACATGCAGTTAGGTTAATTGCCCCCCCCCCAAAAAAAAAAAAAAAAAAAAGAAGAAAAAAAAAAGAAAATGACCTTAGAACATATAAACTATGTGGAAAACATATGACTATGGTAGGGACATTAGATTGTGAGCTCCTTTGAGGGACAGCTAGTGACATGACTATAGACTTTGTACAGCGCTGCGTAATATCTCAGCACTATATAAATATTTGTAATATTAATAATATTGGCACCTATGCCAATATCAAGTGTTGTTGCACTTTGTTTTCATGTATTCTCAATGACAAGCCAATGCCTTGTCAGCCTACCTGTGGTGCATCACATCACTGTACCAAATATAGTAGGAATGGAAACAAAATGAAGGGCACACAATTTTTTTCTCACCATGATTCCAGTTTGATCACAGTGTTGTCAGCAGGACAGGAAGTGATTGAAAATGTCTCTGTCAAGGGTAGCAAAAATGCAGAAGTTAATAAGTCACAGGGTGGGGAGGACTTGCAAATGAAATAGAGGCAGATAAAGGTCAGGTCTCTTTCTTTGAATAGAGCTGTGTACATTTCAGACTTGCTAATGCAGAAATTTAGCTTCCCTTACTTTAAACTTACACCAATTTCTTGCCATGGGGTGAGAAGATATTTGTAAATGTAATGACCTTTTCTTTTTTACTTTATAGACAAATTGTAAGATATCTTGCTTTGTGTTTTGAATTCTGTAGATATGATATCCTAATTTTGTTTTTGGATTGATTTAGGAGTATGGTTATAATCTGCTATGACTCCGAATAACCACTAGATGGTGCCATTGTCATATTCTTAGAACTGGAATTTGGAACATTTATGCAGGCTTTCTAAACCTTTTTACCCCAAAGGAATCCTAGAAATTATTTTTAGAATACAGGGAACCCCTGCTAAAATAAATAAAAGATACTCATATGAAAGAATTGCCACTATACAGAGGTAGTCAGAATGCAACCCTTACATACAGCTAAAAAGACCATTGGTGTAATGATACTGGCTCTGCCATGTGACCTTGGACCTAGAACTTTGCAGGCACCATCAGATTGGAGGTCAGCAACAGCTCAAGGAACCTCTAGCAACCTGTGAAGGAACCCTGGCTGACAATGGCCTATTTAGAGACATCTGCAAGCTACAATGAATTATTTTTAAAAGAGTATTTGTCGCCCTCTAGTGGCTGACAACAAGATTTGCACGCTAAAAGTTTTGCTGTTCCCCTTACCAGCAAATAAACTTGGTAAGTCTGTAAAAACAAACAAAATATGTAAATGAAATAAAATAATTAAAAGGATAAAACACAAATTAAATCACAAATCCAGGGATTAAGGTATCACACATACACACTGCTTACCTATATCATCTGCCACCTTGACAGCTTTTCTTTATATTAATTGAAATATTACACCTTGCTTTAGGTTTATTTACAGCATAAAAGAATTTTGCTTGAACGTGTCTTTGGAGGGCTTCATGCTGCATGCTGTGAAGCACCCTAAAACTGCCGAAGGGAGCATTTGATCATAGAGTACCCCATATTAATTTAAAGGGGTGCTCTAAATCACAGGGGTAAAAAGTCAAAAAGCTTATGTACTGAGAGCTTAACTCCATCCCTTTGTTAAAAGCGCCTCCTGTTTTTCACATCACTATTACATAAGAAATTTTGAGAAGTTCTGTGCTCAAGAATGTACAAAGATACTTGTTTTCCGGTATTTTTATTTTCTGTATTTTGATAAAAAAACATACTTGGCCTTTAAAAAATGCAGCTAGCAAATCTATGCGCTGGTAATTTGCAATGTGTGACTTTAAACTCTATGGTCAGTTGAATGTAATACCAAATTTTACCACTAGGAGACATTATTCTGTTTCTAAGTAAATTCGGTTGTCTTTGAATCACAGATTGCCTGCAGCCCTGTTTATTTTAAAATATATGACTACTGCAATTAAAAAGGGTTTTCCCTAATAATTGTCAATTATCACAAGTTTATCTGCCATGATATTTTATACAGCGGCCGATCCTGCTATATTTAATTATCAACACTTGATTAGAGGTGCAGAAAATTCTTAGGAAACAAAATAACTCATTCAGAGAAGTCATGTTAAAAAACATTTCCAAGAAATAAAACTTAGTACCTTTTCCTTTGCAACCCCTCCCCTAACCCAATAACTTCTATTTTCTGATCATGAAATTAAATCGAAGCAGCTATACACAGGGGGAGAATAATATAAGGAAGCTGTGTTACCTGCCAAAGGGTTTGTAGTTCTATTCTTCTAGTCTTGGATTTGCAAAGCTTTGTCACTCTGCACAGCCCTGCATGGCAGGATTTCTTTATATTCATATTCATTAAATTATTCATTTTGTGGTGTTTCGAGGGACACAGAGTTGCATTGGTATCTAAATGTTTTATATAGATCTGGAATTCAGCTCAGGAACAATATTGGACTAAATGAGGCCCTGGGCAAATATGGAGAAAGAGGTCCCATATGCACAGCATTCCAGCCCCTTGCACCATGCCATTCTATCAGTCGGGGGCCTGGATAAGGTGAGGCCCTGGACAATTGCCCCTAAGTAGCCCCAGTTTTTTAAGTGATATACAATACTATTCATCATCATATCAAACATACAGAGGTCCCTAGAATATATATTATGTATATATTTTGTTTATCAAATGCTATTTGGAACTGCAAATCCCTGTGTGGCCTCTTTGGGTTTGGTCCCTGTAGAAGACAACTTCAAAATCATAAGTGTTTGTGTTTAAGAACCAATGATTAAGGTTGCCTAGGTGGGGGAGAAGAAGAAAAGGCAAGGAGAGGCATCTTTTCCCATTCTCCTTCTCCAGAGGAGGAAACATGGTCCACACATTTACCTTAGAGAAGACACTGTTGGTAATATTTGGTTTGGTTTCACTGGGAAGTCAATAGACCGTTCCACATCCTCCTGGGTCCACCTATGGAACCCCTAAAGAAGTCTGTGTCAATAAGTACAACAACAAAAAACTCCATGAATGTATGTGTTAGGAACCAATGGGTAGAATTTCCCAGGTGGGGGAAAAGTAGAAGAGACAAGGAAAGCCAACATCTTGCCTTCTCCTTCTCCACTGGAGGAAGTAATAATAAAAATCCCTTGAAGAAGAGACGGTGGGTAATATGTGCTACGGTCCCACTAGGAAGTTGATGGACATTTGGACATCCTCCTGGGATCATCTATAGAACACCTGAAGAATTGGATACCAGTGACTCCCAAAAGCTGGCTTTCATTTATAATTAATAAAGTAGACCTTTCAATTTGATTTCAGTAATTTTAATGTTTTTTCCCATTGATTCTTTGTAGACCCACAGATGTTATCTTCTTTCAGAACATCAATCTAGCCTCAGGCTGAGAAGAATCAACCAGAGAGTTGGCTTGTAGACTGGGGCTGGGTATAATAAGAACCCGTGAGGACTTTATCGGAGCCTGTGATGGTGGGAATATTACACTGCAGACCAGTGCCAGGTTGCTTGGCTGTGTCCCCAAATATACACCTGACAAGGAAGGAGCAGAAGGCAAGGCAGAAGAAGTGGTAATGGGTACTAATGACTCAGGCGGCTGTTCCATAGTCCGTGGGAGCATAGTCAGGATAAGGAAGCAGTGGAAGATCCATCAACCAGGTGAAGTACCAGAGATCAGGGAGAGTACCAATCAGGATGAGCAAAGTTCATCAGTAGAAGATCAGTAACAACAAGAGAAGTAAAAAGGAGCAGGTGGGACTTTAGTCAAGAGTGGACATTTAGCAGGGTGAAAAGGCACAGGAATGGGAGCTGGAAGACAGGAATTAGCTAATATCCAGCAAGAAGCAAAGACTGGATGATCCTTTAAATTGGCATGATGATTGGCATGCCACACAAAGTTGTGTTTGGGAAGGCGTACCATGTGAACACTTCCAGGTCTTGGGAGCTGCTGGCCATACAACCTCTCAAGAAGGTGATATATTCTGGGTCCCCACCGATTTCCAGCATTACCTTCAGTTGGGGAGCTGCCTCAGAACCCGCTCAACACCACCTACACAAGGTCAATCAATCTTTCAAGAACATTGTTACCAATATTCTTGTCCCGCGCTTACGCTCACACTTTGATTCTTTCATGCTAACCCAAATTTGGTAAATTTGGAAAAAAATTAACAGCCTATCTTTGCCATGTTGACTTATTTCATAATATCTGTTGCATGCTGTAATAGCCCGGACTGTGGACTTTCCATGGAAATTAGTTTTATGAATCTGAATCACTTTTCAGTCTCCTGCACAGACCTCAAAGGTTATTTCACCTTTTTGTTTGTTTGTATCCATGATGACAATACAACACCTATTTTTTCTACACCCTAGACATCTGCCCCTTACCAAAGGTCACATAGTTTTATTGTGTGTATTAGGATTTGTTTTACTTTATAGCTGGGATCCTCTTATCTTACTATAGACTGCTTGTTATGGTATAATGTCATTGCCAACGTATTCCTCTGTTATTCATACACCACTCCTAAGAATCTGCTTGGACTTTGTCACATAACATTTATTTATAAACCTTTTCTTGATGGTTTACCTTTGCTTTGTTTTACCTGTTTTTTGTGTGTAGCTGCTGCTCTAGAAACTATATTCACAAAGCTATTAAAAAGCTAATAAATGTGTAAGTGACACTTCTGCACTTCATAGTATGAGCTGTTAAAAAGTATACGTTATGTAAGAGCAGAACTAGTCTCCCCACCCCTACTCTTGCCCTCTTGCCACCTTGTCAAAATAATCATGTTAAAATAATTCCAATATAGCCACATTCCACCACTAAAATATATAATACAACTGAATATAACAGAATTTGATGAAATTGACACCTAATTTTCTATTCTGGTGGAATGCCCACATTATATAATTTGGAAGCAATCATTTTATATTCCTGTCGACATGCACTAACAAGTGAAATTGGAAAAAAATGTTCTACAAAAAGGAGAGTTTGTAAGCATGCTGTTTATACAGACATAGGGGCAGCAAACTTTCTGATATTGTACTATAATTTGTAGTTCTGCCAGTAGGTGGTGGTCTATTGTTCAATGCTTGTATGGAATTTAATTCTTTCCAGTGGAATCATATGATTTTGATGTAATTTCCTGCTTTTGTGTTCCTGTTGTCTCCAATAAAACAAGAAGGCTCTTCCATGTGTCCAGAGCCCTCTTGACCGGTAAGTAAGTCATATCTACAGCAGCTTTCCAACAAGTTTCTTCTCTGAGATTTTGACCACCTGTGTGGAAGCTATAACAGGTTTGTCACTGGTATGATGACCCTTTAGGGTCCATTTGTGAAGAGAGAGGTCTTTTTTAGTTTTCAGCTAGTGTTGACCTAACTGAGTGCCACATGCAGGAACCAAAACCCCCTTTAGGTAGCTCCTCCATTTGAGACCAGCTTACCATGTGAGTCGAATAGTGGTTTGGAAACGTATCCAACCCCAAGAACAAAGATCGAATACTTTTTAGCTTGCAAGTTCTTAGATGCGGGAGCTCCATTTGTTTTATCTTTGCGTGTTTTTCTCCCAGAGGTATGTATGCTGTCCCTTCCCTTGCAGGGACCTTTATTAATAAATGGGTGTCACTTATATCTTCATAAAGGCTATGTTTAGACTGGTAATGAAGTTGCAGTGTAGTTAGTGCTTCCTCATGCCACTAAACCGCTGCCTCGGGGAGATGCTACAAGTAGCTTCTACCCATGGTTGCCCCAAGGAGAATGCATGGGGGAGGCAGTGAGTAGTGCAGTACCACTCGCTGCCGCCTGCTGTCAAATATGTAGACGCCTGTTCTTTAATTGAAAAAGTAACCAAGGGGCTGGCAAGGTGCTAGCTGCTGGGAGCCATATGTGATCTCAAGACCGGTTTGAACCCAACCAAAGTTATGGACTGAAGGCTTTGATTCAACAGCTTGAAAGGGAGCCACCATTATCACATATTTACTCTGTAGAACTTGAAATCTTGGTATGTTGCTGTGGGAAAGGTACATCAATGTGATGCAACAAGTAGTGGGTTAGGTTTTGATTAATGGCTCTATCACATGTTCAGAAATGCAGAGAATGTTTGTATGTATTGTACATCCTCCTTACTCAACTATTACAAAGCACGGGTCTTTTCACTCTGCATTTGGCCAGCCCGTAACATTGTGTGCATGACGTACTGAGCAGAACGAAATTCTGCTGCCAAGGACTAGGGAGGGGTGACGATCACTTGGTGCAGTTTAGCCTTTCAGTGCAACACCCATTCCAATGTCAGAAGAGAATTTAGGGCAAAACATAAAATTCAGACATAGTACCCAGTGGAAACCAACTGACTAATTTTTGAATAAAGGTGCATTGTTCAGAACAAAATCCCTTTTAGGTTTTTTTGGCCCTATAACACGGAGAGTAGACTGTTTCTGATGCAGCCCTGTCTCTGTGACATGTGAAAAGAAAATGATGTTGGATAGCAAGCAGCTGCATACAACGCATTTGCACGGATGTCCCCCTAAGTAATCCCAGGGCAGGTGGGGTGTGAAGTGTTGATTAGTCTTCACCTGAGCACCCTTCAAGGGAGGATAAGCTAGTAACCCTAGTGGTCACCAGTCTACTTTGCTCAAGGGACATCACTAGGTTGCAGCTCTCAGGCTCTACCCACCCACAGCAGACTAGTGAGTACAGGACTAGTTGAGTCTCAGCAGAAGGTTTAGAGTTAGACAGGTCAAGGTCCAAGCTGGCAAGAGTCGAGGTTAAGACAGTCTAAGCTCAGGGCAGGCGGATAGTTAGGGTAATGACAATCTGGGGCCAGGAAAGGCGGCAGACAAAAAATCAAGGTTAGGACAATTTAAGGTCAGGGTAGGTGGCAGACTAAAATCAGGGTTAGGACAACCTGTGATCAGAGAAGGCTGAAGATGAAAATTAGGGTCAAGATAACCTGAAGTCAGGGCAAGCATTGAACAATAACAAGGGTCAGCACAATCCAAGCTTAGGGCAGGCAGAAAACAATCAACAGAGTCAGATTTGAGCCAAGGGGAAGTCCAAGAAGTCTATTAGGGCAAAATTATAATGGGTAAGCTAGAAACCTGCACCTAGAACTAGAGTGCTTAAATAGGACTAGCAGCCAATAGCAGAACATAATCCTGACCTGGAAACTAATGTGTTCATTGGCTGTAGGACATAATGTATGCTCAAGCTGCACACAGTGTGCTGGGGATGCCGATATGCCGAGTGGGAGGCTGGCTTGTTTAGGATAGCCTCTCTCATCCTTTTATACATGGGGGAACCCTTGAAAACCCATGATGGCCAATGGGAAAAAGATCACCTTTACAGACAGCCAAAAAAAGTCATTGGTGTCACTTAAACTGACAGGCACAAAGTACTGATTGCCTAAGGAACTTCTAGCAACCTTTGAAGGACCCCAGGGTTTAACGAAGCCCTGGTTCCAAAAGTTAGACAACAGTGAGGGTTAGTATGTGAATTATAATTTAGCTTAGTGTAAGGGATTAAATGAGGGCTCTATGAAACATAATTGATGTCTAAACCAAGGTGTCCTAAAGTTTGCAAAAAATTCCAATTCTGATGCACTACATGGGTCTTTCAAACATCTCGGGGGCCCCATTTAGGTTTCCAAGTTTTGGAGTGTCTATACAACTCACCACTAATGATAGTTCTGGTGGAAATATGGACAGAATGACTTAGACCTCATTGATGGACTGTCCTGCAGAGGGATAGTTGGGATCCATACAGTGCATGCAACTCCATATTGCTGAAGTTTATACTTCTTTCCTCCAAGTGTACTTTTTCTTTAACTGCGGAACCCACCCAGTGTTCAAAAACATACTTAGCCTGGCCAAAAGTGATTTCATGTCTGTGAAGGAAGTGATTCGGCCAATGAATTGTTGACCGGCCCATGGTTTTACTAGAAAACCCAACCCATGATCCATGTGCTGCCTTTTCCTCGTCACTGAGAAAGTGGTCCTCTTTATTGCAGGGGTGTTGGTGTGTGTTGGCTCCAATAATTGTCACTACTATAGAAATAAAGGAGTTCTCACTCTTTTTCCACATATATAGTTGTACGTCAATGTTCAGCCGTTGTCTAGAAATGAAGTGATTCATAGTTTGTCTGGGGCATTTAATGTTTACAGAGACAACTACATTTCTTAATCGCTGTGTCAGGATTTTTCTTGCTTGCTTGCTCTACCAACATCACATCTTTTAAGAATGTACCTGTCCCTAGGCAATGGACGAGGTTTCGAAGAGAGTTCCATGAACAGAATGTTCTGTTCACACAAACATTCTTGAAAAAGTGAAAATGCAGACAATCCTAAAAATCTCCCTGAAGAATACAGATATAGAACCTTGATTAGCATGTGTGCACTCAAATCGCCAGCAGTTGCAAGAAAGTCATATCTATGGATCTAGTGTGTTCCCAATGTATTCACAGGACCAATCAGACTTTCTTATTAAGTCTATGTACTGGTTCTGGTACCCGATAAGGAATTTACTAGGCCAAACAGACCTCCCTTATTAACACAATGGACCTGATTTATTATAGCTCTCCAAGGCTGGGGAGGATACACATTCATCAGTGAACTTGGGTGATCCATCAAACCTGGAATGGATCTGGGGCAGGATTCAAAGCATTTACATAGCAAACATCGCAAATGACTTTGAAGAAATCAAATCCAGGTTTGCTGGATCACCCAGCTTCACTGATGAAAGTGTATCCTCTCCAGCCTCGGAGAGCTTTAAATCAGGCCAAATGTATTGGTTCTAGTAGACGATAAGGCATTCACAAGGTAGACCCTATCACTGACCCCATGTATGCATATACAAGAAACGGCATTCACGGGGCCCAGAAGACTCCAACACTGACCTCATGCATTGGTTTTGGTACAAAGTAAAGCATTTACAGGGTCCAGTAGACTCCATCACTGACCCTATGCTTTGGTTTTGGTACAAGATATGTTATTCACAGGGCTCCATAGACTCTATCACTGACCCTATGTATTGTTCATTGATCATTGCACAATGTATTCTATATTATTGTACAGTCCCAAAATCTTAAAAAAACACCTAGGAACTCCAAACAAACCTTTTGCTAACATATGATCGGTGTTTCTGGGCAAAGGTTTTGTTTTAAATGATGAATAAATTGGCAAATATTTAATATTGTCTGGTTTCAGCTGCTATCCAGGTATCCAGAGATTTCCTCCATTTACTATCACAATGACCCCTTGTGCACTTTAATTTCACATGCATGTTGGAAGGTGTGCAATGAACCCTCCCTTTGATCCCCTTATACTTCCCTTTTCTGTGCTCCGACATTGCACTTTTCTCTTTTTACTAGAGTAATGATGTCACCGCTCCCCCACGTCACCAACACTCCTATTTTCAATGGCAGTTGCAAGGAGGGAGGAGGAAAGAGCACTGGCAAGATGGGTTTAGGGGAGCTGGGACCATTGCAATGACATTGGGATTAATTTACTCAAGAAAGTAGGCTTTTCACATAGCAAAGTGAATTATCCCCTTGCAAGAGATTTGTCGCCAAAGAGCCAGCCACCAAGAATAAAGTCCTGCCCAAACCCAGGGGTTGCATCATCCAATCAGTGAGGAGGATTTCCGGGTCCATGAAGGTCTGTTGGGGAGATGGCGAGTGACAGCACAAGGTAAGTATGTGCCATAATCGGCATGTATGCTGTGCTAGCCAACCACCCATCAATGAGTTTAGTTCTTAATTTTTTTTTATTTTTAGTTATCTAGGAAATTTTACATGAGCAGAACCCAGATGAAGAAGAAAAAAAATGGCCATGCCCGCTGTCTTGTCCACACTGGAAAGAAGAAAGAAGCTGGGACCTATGTGGATTGCAGGAGGATCAAGGGCTTTTAAAAGGAAAGATACATTTTTTTTAGTAAAAAATAGGCTTTAAGCATGCTCCTTTATTTCTGCCAATTCACATTTTTAGTATTTGCTGAATATTCTATCTTCACAATGACAACTGACATTTCGGACCTGCCCTCATCTAAACCAATATACAACTGCTCACATCACAAAATAATACATTCTATTTTTGTCTACCGTAAAACGCAAACCTGTAAACCTGATAAACATGTACTGATGACAAATATCATGGGCTTGGCAGAATCCTATTTAAAATGAAAGTTTGCTTATGCAAAAACTATTTTTATTTTTGCAAAAACAATCTGTCCTTTTATACAGTAATGTCAATGACAACCCCTTTTTTGAGTTTTGCTGACAAGAAGTGACAACTTTTCAGATATCAGTCTCACAACCACTAGATTCAGTAGTTTAAAATGATATTTAATTACATTGCCAAAGGATATAAATGGCATTCAGCCAGTAATTATATAGTAATAATATTACATAGTTACATAGTAGGTTAGGTTGAAAAAAACATAAGTCCATCAAGTTCAATCACTAGGGAAATAAATATATCCCAGATATAAAACCCTATAGACATAGTTGGTCAATAGGAAGGCAAAAAAAAACCCTGGTACAATTTGCTACAACAGGGCAAAAAAATTCCTTCTTGATTCCATGAGGCAATCGGATGTTCCCTGGATCAACAGTGTCTGTTATTTTTACTTTAAAGCCTTAATCCCCAGTTATATTCTGTGCTTCTAGAAATCATCCAGCTTTTTCCTAAACCAATCTATAGTAGTTGCTGAAACTACTTCCTGACGGAGCCGATTCCACATTTTCACAGACCTTACAGTGAAGAATCCCTTCCTTATCCAGAGCTTAAAGGCTTTACACCTACTATCAAAACATGGTACCAATCTTCTTGCTAATACATAGTGGTGCTAGCTTTTTTGAGTAGTAGATCCCAACATGGAATGGTGTCAAGATTTTCGTAAGATACTGTTTAAGAGTAACCTGTTGACTCTGGCCAATAGGCTTTCCAACAAGAATATTCTATTTGGTGGACAGACCAGTGAACTATCCAATATAGCCTTTCTCAATGTCTTCATGGAATGCTAGGGTTCCTCCAGAGGTTGCAAGGGGTTCCCTGAACCATGAGCAATTTGGACCTCTTAGGCCAACATTGACACCAATTATTTTTTTTGGCTGTTTGCAAGGGTGACATTCTTCCCATTGGCTAGCCATTATATTGGAGGCATTCTTCCCTCTAACCACCAGGCTAATATACAGTGAGCTGTGGATATAGTATTTATAGTAGGGGGTTCCCTAAGACTTGTAAAAAGATTGAAAAAGGCTGAGATAACCAGTTGACTCTGTCCAATAGACTTTCCAACAAGAATATCCATTTTTGATGGAAAGACATGTGAAAGGGAGCCTTCCTCAACCTTTTTAAGAGGAGGGGTTTAGATTTCAGGAAACCTCTGCCAATATTTATAATATGCCCAATTCATGGTACATTAGGCCAGCTGGTCAATGCCTCTTACATTGTTGGCCAGTGGGAAGTATGTCACCCATCAGATAAACAGATAATTGGTGTCAGTAGGACTTGAAGATGGACAAATTGTTCAAAGGAACCCCTAGCATCCTCTAGAGGAACCCTGGTTGAGAATCATTGGTCTAAGGTAAACATACCATACACAAGTAACGGTACAATACACATTAAAACCCAATTCAATAGGCATGATATATTACAATTTTACAACATTTTACAAATTTTGTAACAATTTTACTGCAGTCGTGCAAACCCTAAAGATTGGTATTAGGTGACTGTTTCGAAAAGGGTTATTTTACACAAGAATAAAGTTATAAAGAATAAAGCTTCAACTGCTTTAAGCTAAATCAACATGCTAAAATAATGTAATTTTTTATTGGGTGATATATATATATATATATATATATATATATATATATATATTAAAATATATATATATATATATATATATATATATATATATATTAGCAAATGTTAGATTTTTTCCTTTTTATTTTTATTTGGCTAACACTATGTTATTCTAAGCTATAGTTTCATTTATAGAAGGGCTGGGATGTTCCTAATTTTAATGTGTTAATTTGTCCAATCTGAAGTTAATTAGCTCTCGATTTCCTGGGGGAAAGATAGAGCAATGTGACAGAATAACATCTGACTTATGTCAAAATATTCTGTAAACAAATTAAAAATGTTGTTGATCTCCTTAATTAAATGTAATTATGCCACAGTTAAGTGGCTGGAGTTTTGCTGTTGTGGTGTGTTGGTTTGTTTCAGTTGTCAAGAAGGAAAACACACATAAACTGTGATCCTGAGGACGAGGCACCTGGTTGTAGATGTAACTGACAGCCGGAGTTTTTTTTTCCAACTGCAAACACATTTCTTATATGAAAACTACAGGCATGTTCGTGCCTATATGGAACGCCGTGCCTTAAAAATATCCCCTTGGGTACAGCAAGCTGAATTCTGATTTGTTTTACTAAAGTTTTTTTGATTTTCAAATTGTTAAAGCATGCAGGACATTTTCATGGACAATGATCTTCTAACTGGGATTGTCCATGGTCTTTTAGGTCCAAATCTAAGCCATGTCTCCCAATTCCAAACTGCCAATCTAAAATCACCGTCTACCTCCTGGTATACTTTGAATAGAGGATTCAGAGTTGATTCCCTTCAGGGACAGGTCTATGACGCTTTGATTTTACAAAAGACCTCCTTTGGGTCAAGTTGGGCATTCACCTGCTTAGCATTACATTTCTATCAGGAAAAAGGGGAGTTGGAATTGGTGCCTGTAAGTTTGCTTTGCTCTGCTTTCCTAAAATGGGTCTCATTAGCATTCTGAGCTCTCGTTACACTGGGAGTCCATTAAGAAGGTTATAGCCAAACTCCAGCAGTTTTTTGAATAACTGAGAAGGATTAGGAAATATGGCAGATTGATATTACTATTTGCGGCTTTCTGTCATAGTAACATCTGCTCGCTCCCAGTTTTTCTCCTGGTGTCACAAGTAAGTCTAAAATTGGCTTTATATCATTAGGTGGTCCTAAAAGTTCCAACACACCAGTCTGGGCCACCGTTGGGCAAAATCTCTTTTTTTTCACGCACAAAATATTTTAAAATTTTGAAATTATTAAATTATCTGAACTATTTATGCCTCTTCTCAATCTGAAGAGGCTCCAGTCCATCACTGAAGTCATATCCCAGCTCGGCCTGGTTACTTATCTGTTATTTTGGGGTTCCATCAGCACATCAATGACCAACTTTGGTTATCACACATTAGAACTTTGGCATACTTTTTAGAGTAACTGGCTAAAAACTGTAACAAATGCTACCTGCCTTGGCAAATTGCTCAAATGGCAATAACACATTAAAAAAAAGAGTAGAAAAACGCAGGACATGGAACTCAAAATAATGTTAAATATTTAATAGAAACACAAATAAATAATATAAAATTTGATAAAATCTATATAATAAACAATATATGCACACAAAATATTAACAATTTTTATAGATGCCCACAAACACAGTAACGGAGCACATATCTCCATATTGTTTCAAGCAGCATGACATCTTTGACATTCTTTGACATCCGTGCCCCATTTCCACCTACCCTTTCGGGGTAGTTGTAGACAGAAATTGAGAGGCTTACCAGATGTAACATTTTCTGAAGTCAAGGTTTTACAACCTTTTCCAAGTGCACACTAAGGGAATAATCAAAAGTGCAGCCACTGGGGCAGTTACATTATGCCACCAGCTGACGAAAGCCCCAGCAATGTGCCCTACATATATTCAAGTCAAAATTTCATATTTGCATTTCCTAGGCATTTAGACCCTGTAATCTCCTTAGTTTTCACGGTTGAAGTGGTCTTTGTTAAAGTTGGGCTCTAGAAATGGGAAGAGGTTTAGAGTCACTCAACCAGAGTTACTGAGGAGATTGAACATATTTGCCACGGGTATATATTTCATTGACTATCATTATAGTCTCTTTTGTTCCAGTTTATGAAAAAACTTTAAAAGTTAACCTAAAATATACACGGACTGAAGAAATTCAGAGAACGGGTGACAAAAAGAAACCAAATGGAAGCTATACTGTAACCTGAAGTTGTTTTTTTTTTACAGTCTGCTTTTACTTGTTCTCATCAACAGCCTGAAAGCTGATCAGGATTCTTCAGCGTATTGTGGCACTAACCTCCTATTACATGAACCACCACCGCTAATACTTTTGGTAGTATGTCTTTTATATGCTCGTGGACCCAATGCTTGCCACCTGCATGCATTTTCAGTTCTCAACATCATAGTAATCCTTCCTCTTTCTGCAAAGACGCTTGATCCAAAGCCAGTAGAGAGATACCATCAGAACCCAGTAGCTAATATAGGCAGCCGAGCCATAGATTAAATAAGTTTTCTCCATCTCAATTAGACGACAATCGGTGCACAGTGACATCATGATGATGGTGTAGAGCAAACCGGCAAAGAGGATCCCCCACCAGATGGACAAAGGCAGAAGAGGCATGTAATTACCTACCATCTTCTTTCGTCCTGATGTACCCCAGCTGCTCTTGTTCATTGTGAGAATGGCAAAGTACTTTGTTGGAAGAAGTCCAGCCATGTAGAGTACGGCATATAGAGACATGAATATCATGACCATGTTGCCTCGTAGGAAACAAGCATACAAGGCCTTGACAAAGGCAATTAGCTGGATGGTGAGAAGGACCCACATAATGTCCCAAAGATGGCAACTGAAGAACAACTTAATGACGGTGATTGTGACAAAGAATGGAAAGATGCCAGCTATGATTGATTCATAGGTCATCCAGAGGTGATGCTTGTGCCACCACAGGGCATTGTACAGCCACTCACGGAAATAGGATTTGGTCCAACGAGTCTGCTGGTTCAGCCAACGCAAGAACTGGGCAGGTGTTTCGGAATAACATTTTGAACGTGCAGTGTACCTAAAAAAAAATATTGTTGGAGATTAGTCACTCATCCTAAAATATTTATTTGAATTTTGTTCTTCAATTAATGCAGTCACTTTTTAATATTTTTATATTCTAAAGACAAAAACCCTAGCAACAAAATGGATAAACCAGATTTTGAAGTATATCTTTAGTAATTGGCTGTGGCCAAGGTTCAGAATTGGAGAAGCGTGAGCCATTTGGAACACTGAAAATAAGCTTACATGCTGCCCTTTTCTTATCCAATCAGCAGGCTTTGGAAGAAGCCCCATTGAAGGTACCAGAATTTCAAGTCATGTTTTTTTTTTAGAAATGTTTTTTTAGAGAGTTCAGGATCTATTAGTGTTTAAGTGAGGATACTTGAAGCTTCATGGAACCGTTTGTGCTACACAAAAGAACTATCAGGTCCCCCAACCTGCTAAACAGGGCTGTGACGTAAGGCAGAGTCGTGTAGATCTTAAAAATGGATTTACAGATCTACAATTCCTTTCGTAAGTAAAACAGCAGTCTTAATGCTATTTTATTGGTATATTTTCATTTTTCTCCTGGAGCTCGTAATTAATACAAATCACTCTTTTGGGAGTTTACTTACTTAGTTGCATAGCCAATACTAAGCATTCTGTTGGTCAGATGTCTGTCATCACCAAAAGTACAGTGTGTTCCCAGAAACTTCTGATTGTACCAAGATTCGAGGAAAGTCTGAAGGAGATCATTACGATAAAGCCCTGAAGAATAAAGATAACATATTAAGAATGTGTGCAAAAATTCAGGTGTGTTCAGCTGTGATATATTATATAGTGCTTCAGGTAGACATTTTTGCAGTGTCTTGCCTTGCAGTGTTTTGTCTGTGCAAGTTGTTGACTGTTTTAAATAATTGCACCCTAAAGCCTATTACCAGAAATGTTAGCAGCATTTCAGTACATAAATAGAAAACATTACATGCCTTCTTGTTTTGTGACCTATGTAAAGGAATTAAGTACAATTTTTTCACATTTTTATTTATGTTGTGTCTGTACCTTTCTTTCACTCACCTAGCAATTTTGTCAGGGTTTGGAGCTAAGTGTAGTACCCTGTGCTTCTAGGTATTGAGTAGCGTTTTATTATTATTATTATTATTATACTGTATTTATATAGTGCCGACATATTATGCAGGACTGTAAAAATCAATAGTCATGTCACTAGGTGTCTCTCAAAGTAGCTCACAATCTAATATCCTTAACCCATATGTCTCTAATAAGGTCAGTTTTGGGGGAACCAATTTACCTAACTGCATGTTTTTGGGTTGTGGGAGGAAAGCAGAGTACCCGGTGGAAACCCACACAAACACTGGGAGAACCAGCAAACTCCATGCAGACAGTGTCCTGGCCGTTATTTGAATCTGAGAACCAACTCTGCAAAGGCCAGAGTGCTAATCACTGAGCCACCATAGTAAGTAACTTAATGTGACAGCAATCCAGTAACTCCTACCTTATACAGGGCTTTCCTTTTACTAATGGCAGCTGTAAGGGGAGGTGGGGTAGCAGAAGTATATGGAGGCCTGGATTTAAGTACACCTCTTGCTTTGGTATACATGGGGAAAACATAGGTTCACTTTCAGGCCAAACCTCTTGCGTACAATATCTAAGATAAGATGAAAACTAATGACTTCACTTCACTGTATCAGTGATATTGAATGAATCCACTCCTTAAACAGGTAAACTCATTGCACATATGAAGTAGATCCCTACAGAACTGCATGCATCACTTGCATTAGACCCCAATATCAATTTGGCTAATGACCATTGTGAAACCAGGACCCGTACTGTCCAAACCCTAAACCAATGTGTGCGATCCATCAAAAATGTCCCACCAAAATTAGGACATCCAATGGAAAGCCAACATGTTGGTTTTAAACTCCTCTCTTTTGAATGCCGGCATCTGAGCTCACTTCCTGGCTAATGGCAGATTGGTAAAGGTCATGGTCAAACCATCTGGGCGTTTCAATTACTATACTAGTCAGCAGGACTATATGAGTGGTCTAAATTGCTCTTGATAACTTACCCAGAGGACCACTGATGCAGGAGACACAATCAAAATAGGACTGGCAGGCTCGTTCGACATTGAAGGCGATCCAGTATCTCAAACTGCTCATAAAGCTGATATAGGAGTCTGATAGGTTTAGAATTCGCACATCTCCTCCCACAGCGCCATAACGGTCATTGGACTCCAGTACTTTCACAAGCTCAACAGTGGCCAGCTGTTCCAGTTTGGTGTCTGAGTCACAAACCTATGGAGACATTTGAACATAAAGTTAATCAACAGTTTTTTAGAGGGTATTCAAGACATCTTGAACAACTTTTCAGCAGAAAAAATCTTATGGTGGTCCATGCAATATTCACCTTAATGTGCATCCTAGACCAAACTTTGTAAGGTTTAGAACTTTACCATGTATTCCTGTCTTTGGCCCTGCTGAAGCTTCACTTAGTTTTCCTGGGTTAACATTTTTTACTGGAACAAGTTGCTAAATTTTACAGCTATCGCCAGAAAACGAACTTGTTTAATGGTAACACCTATCCTGGGGCAACTATTTAAGTAAAGAGTTCCTGGTAACTTTTAATATGGCTAGATTTACGTAATTAAAAAACATCTCTTTATCTTAGTTAAGTCATTTGGATAACCATGGGTATTCATTTGGTACTCAAGGGTCACATACAGAATATACATCTCCTATCAACTCCCAGTGTAGTCGTGTGTCATAGTCAGACAATAACTCACTTTGTATGTCTGCTTCAAATACGGGGCTGTGCCCAACTCTTGCAGCAAAAATGCTGGTGGTGGCTACCACCTCAATCATGACAAATGCTGTGACCCCGGTCAGTTAAGTGAGGTGTATTGAACAGATTAGTGAATGCACCTGTAAAATGAGCCTCAGGGGCTCCTATGAACACAAACCAAGCATTCTGTTTTGACGCCTTGGTTTTAAATAAAGAGACCTAAGTCATCCAACTTGTCTGTAACTTGCCCTTCTAGCCCAACACCCAATATCTCTTAGCTTGTGGTTTTTGTCTAAATTCAACAAAGTTAGATCTGGTTATTTTACAATAAGGAAGTAACAATCTAGGCTCTTTTAAATAGGATCTATCAGCGTAATTGACATGTTTGAGATTAGATGTAATTTTCAAGTGTCACTGAGACCATGACAGCACTCCTTTTCCTGATGGCAAACTTCCAGGTCTGAATAGACATGTACTCTATTATAGACGAGGCTTTTTTTTTGGCTGTATTTTTCCACTACAACCAAAACAAGTTATTTAGTATGATTAGTGTATTTCATTTATGGCTAAATCACTTGCCTCCATGATTTCAATAGCCATAAGTCTTCCGTTTTCTTACCAATTAATGTTTAAGGGATCTACTTTTGCTCTAATGCCAAAATAAAGTCATCATGGAATGGATAAATAAACATCAATAGACTAAAAGTCCTAACCTTCCTGGTGGAAATGCTGTTAGAAAGGCTAGACTTTGGGTCATATGATCTGTTATGTTGAGGATTGTCAAATTAAATCCCTTCAATAACCTTATCAAGCACCATGGATTTAGGGGGTGCTTTAGAACTATAGACTACAGAACAACTCATCTTTCCCCTCTCCATTACCTTGTGTTCTGCACTCTACAGGTAACCTGGGCAAGCTGATAACTGCTTAAAATTTCTTTTGCTGCTTCCCTAACCTCCAGATTTAATGGGTTCCATACAACGTAAACCCTATGTGTTAAATTAGGCTAGTGAAGCGAGTGAAGGTTTGTAAGTTCTTGCTTACCTGGACGTAGTCCACGCTGTCTCCAAGAGCTTTGAAGGCCGTGTACATGACTTCTCTCTTTCCACCCCACTTTTGCATAATGCAGACACATCTGTGTTTCCTGATGACAGTCTCGATTTCTTGTCTAGTAGGGTCCTCCATTTCAATATCTGTATACACAGGCAATGGTTCCTCTTGCAGCTGGTCACCAGAGAGATGTCTTCTATGATCCATTTCCATCCCTTGAGCAACTTGCCTCTGGTTTATCATGTTGTCATAGTTCACATCTCCCTGGTAGCGCAAGTCATCAATTCCTTCATAAATGGTGCTCTGTCCTTGTTGCTGAGGATCAATCCATTGGATATCTGTGTTTAGTTGAGAGTCGTATGGATTTTCGTTGCTATAAAACTTCTCAGCCTTGTCTTTGTCCCAGTGGTGGTAGTTGTTTTGCCAAACATATGTTCCAACGTCCTCATTGGCAAAAACCTCTTTAAACATGTCCATCATGTATTGGTCATCTGGACTGTTGCCATCGATGACCATGATGACTCTTAGCTTATCCGGTGGGTATTGTGTGTTTTTGACAGACTCAAGGCATTCACGTAGGTAGACAGGGTCTTCTTGGTAAGCAGATATGGTCAAGGCCACACTTTTGGTGTAAGAACAAGGCAAGCCTCCTCTCCTCATGTTCCGATGTTCCAAGAAAGCAAAGAAACTTTGGATGACGAGGTGCACAGATAAAAAAGCCCCATAAATTCCAAAGGCCATGATTCTGTACTCATCGGTGGCCAAAGGGATACTATCAACAAATGCCCATATTACTGCTGACAGCACCAAAATGGCAAATGCAAAAGTCACTATCCTACGAAGTACACTGACACAGGCTCCTTCGTTTTTTTCTATGTCAGCCATTTTTGGTTTCAAAGGCCACCAGAGCTTAGGTAGCTTTGAGCAATGCAACTGAAAGACAAAATAAAAAATAACAATAGACTTGTAATAAAACAGTATGACGTAATAAAACATATGTAGTGTAACATTTGTTAAACATTCTCAATTTCTTATAGCGAAGAGCTGTGTAGAACCTTCCAAAATTTTTTGTTATTGCTGTCTTGTTCCTGTTCCCCTTCCACCTATGTATTTCTATGGCAGGTAAAAGATCTCCCTTTCAGGCACATAGACAGTAAAAAAAAGAAAAAAAAAGAAAAAATGGTTTATATGTACTGCTAAGAATTTGTAGCTGTGTAGCTATTTATTATATTTTATTATATTAATTTCCTTGATGAATGGCATTTACTGGACACAAGAGTGGCATTTTGCTAAGCATCACCTCTCCATAATACATTGCATTGTGATTTTAAAAAATAAGTCCAGCACAGTGGCGCAAACAAGTCTTATCTTATATGATATCATCATGCCCACATTGCGAAATGCAGCAAATTACATGGCAGTGCATTGAACTAGAATGAGCCCTAAGGGCATAAAATGTAGAATTATATCTGTAATTCTGTATTCAGTTAACAGCAGACAGTCTGTGTGATTTTTTTCTTTAATGGTCACCTGGTGTAAACCTTCATAAATCAAACCCATCTCAGTCATTTTTTATGCATAGTAATATACAAATCATTTTTGCTTTGCTTTTGATCAAAATCAAGCTATTGATCACAAATGTCCAACCTACAGCCAGTGCTTTCTTGGAAATGGAAAGAATTAAAAAAAATTAACAACATTTTCCAGCATGCTGCAAATGCTATCCAGCCAACCAACATTTTAACTTTAGTCCTGTCCCCATTATGTGCTTTTTCAAAGACCTAATTAATTACCTTTCAGAAATGTATGATGTATAATCTAAATACGGCCATATCATATACCGAATATTTGATAACCATTATTCCAGGATGATATGCAAAGGCTAAAAACATGTAGCAATGTTTTGGATAAATCTTAAATAATTGGGAAATTTGGGAAATGCGTATTTGTTCCTGATGGGCTCCCAGCATGTGTAAAGCAATTAAATTATTTTTTAACTTTTTTTTTTTACAGGCTGAAAAAGTTGATTGAAAAAAAAAATAATAATAATAATACATTTCCTAAAAATACCAAATAGTTCTGATCCAGTACAAAAAAAAGATTATCTATGCATTTATTTCTTATCTTTTTTCTTCTATCTGTTTGTCTCTAAATGTATTGTAAATGTTTCAGAATAGGGAAGCTCAGTGTGACAGACAGAGAAAGTGTGACTTACCAGATATGCTGGGTTTTTCTGCAGCTGAGATGTAATTCTGTGTCTGCAGTAATCTCTCCTTCTGACTAGTGAGGCATGGTGGTTGTTAATATACAGGACACACCTTAACTTGTAATGATGCTTACAGAAGGTTTAACGTCAGAAGAAATACTGCTCAATTTGTCCCTGATGTCCTCCCAAAAAAAAAAAACTATGACGAAGAAGAAAAAAAGTTTAGTAGTCTGCCTCTTTTTTATGGCACTATGTAGTGTACCTTGCTCTGCTGTTAGCTTTTACTTCTGAGATGCCAACTTAGAAAGAAGCATTTATGACTTGGCTTATTTAAAATTTCAGCCATGCCTTAGGAATTATTCTTAAAGCCCAACTCCAGACAAATAAAAAAACATGTAACAGTTTTTTCCACATTTTAAGCTTTGTGTGATTTTTTATAAAAATACTTTTGTAAGATCCCCATCTTAGGTGCCTCTAATGGTAGACAAGTATTCGCTGGCTACCCTCAGGTCTTTTTGCCACCTGTCATGTCATGATGCCAACACTTCAAATGAGGGCCCTTTTATGGACTTTTGTGCTTCTTCCTGTAATGGCACACCCATGATCACTAACGGCCTTTTGGTCCTTTTGCCACCCATTATTTTATGATTTCAACACTGTATGGGTAGAAAACACTTTAATGGACTATTCTGCCTTTTCCACTAGTAGTAAAGCAATAGTCACTAGCTGCCCTCCAGTCTTTTTGCCACCCGTCATGTCATGATGCCAACACTATAAATGCAGAGGACCTTTTGATTGACCATTCTGGTTCTTCCTCCATAAGTAAATCAGTGACCACTAGCTGCCCTCTGGTCTTTTACCACCCGTCATGTCATAATGCCAACACTGTATGAGTAAAGAACCCTTTAATGGACCATTCTGCTTCTTCCTCTAGTTGTAGACCAGCGATCACTAAATGCCCTTTGCTTTTTATGCCATTTGTCATGTCATGATGCCAACACTATAAAAGCAGAGGACACTTTGATGGACCATTCCACTTCTTCCCCTATTAATAAACCAGTGATGACTTGTTGCCCTCTGGTCTTTTTGCCACTTCTCATTTTATCATTAGAGAACCCTTTAATAGACCATCTTCTTCTTCCTCTATTGGCAGACTGGTGATGACTAGCTGCCTTCTTGTCATTTTATGATCTTGACATGGTAAGAGTAGATTACCCTTGGATAGACCATTCTGACTTTCAATGGGCAGTGTCTATATCTCCATGGAGAAACATGGGTGCTGCAAGTACTCTCCCAATTGGAATATGAACTTGGAAGAGATTGTTAATCCAGATGAGTCATTGATGTATTGAATAACATTTTTTTCCTACATTTTTTTGTATTCATTATTAATCATTTATGCCCAAACCTAAAAGGGCAAGTCCACCTGAAAGTAATGTTACGGTCAGGTAGTGAGAAGTTTCAGCCACTATTTCTTATGTTTCATTTATGTTCTTACCATCAGATCTCCCTGCCATTGTTCCAGATTTTGTTCCCGTCCGCCTGGGGTTGTGGGTGTTCAGACCCATCTTAGTGTATCTACTACTGCCCTTCAAATTATTTTTATGATATATGTATATATTCTATACTTCATTTCCATTACCCACTCTTGGGGAGTCAGGGGGCACTGGAAGCCTCCACAGCTGCTTGTCTTCATTGTCTTTCAGCTCCTGATTGTACATACCCATGTGGTCCTGATTGAGAGAAGGAACAGGACATAGGCTGGGAATGAAGGATTGGGGGTGGAGTAGCAGAAGGGGATTTTTTGTAAAACTGTCCCAAAGTTCCTAAAATTGCTTTAATGTATGTAAGACTTTTTTTGAATGTGGAAATGGGTAAAACCTCTTCAGGTTTTCTTTGCCGTCAGTGTACCCATCCTCTTGGACTGTACTGGTGGGCATTGTCAACAAGACAAGAATTTAAGGGAGGATTCAAAATGTAATGATGGTCACCATGATTTTTTGCTCTATATTTGGGGAATTTATTGCCCTAGGTCCTCATTTGGAAACTGGATTCTAGCTCTTCTTCACTACATCCAAAACTAAGAACCAAATTTTTGCCTGGGGTTGCGTTTAGTCCATTCACCTCCTGTGGTTAAAAGAAATCTTTAGTCAGTACAAAGGAGGCCACGGCCCAACTGGAGTGAGTCAAGCTGAAGTAAAGACTTAAAAGATTCTTAAAGTGAATGCAAATAGATACCTGTTGTTTCAACAGATTCAACTGGCTTTTAGAACAAGTCTTTTTGTGTCATAGCATTACAACATCTTTTGTTACTGTGACACAAAAGAGCTAATGTTTGCAACATGAATTTATATTGTATGGCCGCAAACTTGTGAACACCACTCTGAACTGTTGAACTCAAGCCCTGTAAAGTTTGGTGTAGAGGAACTCAAGCAGCCTTTACAGATCCCTAACTGAAACCCTTTTTGTCCAAATACCAATTTCAAGACAGGTCTTCTCATCCAACTTCAAAGTCTGATTTAAAAAATGCCCTTTTGGGGCTAAATATGCACAAATTCCCACATACACACTCCTCAATCTTGTGGAAAGCCCTGCCGGAAGAGTGGAGGATGTTACAGATCAAAAGAAAAATGGGTTAACTCCATATTGTTTCCCATATTTTGGAATGGGATGTCCAGCAAGCCTATATAGGTGTGATGGTCAATTGTTCTCAAACCTTACAAGTTCTCAATTACTAAAGTAAAGTTTTTGACAAGTTGTTTATGTGCTGGCAATTCATTCATCCAGACAGGAGCAAGGAAAGAAAACAGGGAAGACAAAGAAAAGTTTTATTTTTTCTAGTATCGGGTGAACCTTTATTAACAAAAACTTTCTCCTTCTGCTGGTGGTCTTCTGTAATCTTCTGTAATAGAGGGACATATGTTTAGTAGAGTGTTGTACGAATAATATAAAAGCACTGAATTGTAGCTTTTAGACATGCAGACAGACACAGACAAGAATCTTCCCTGAACCGATTAGCCCTTAGTGTCATCACATGAAGAATGTATGTGGGTGTGTGTTGGCTTTACATCAGAGCAATTTGTCATTGACACCATCACATAGCCACCATCAATACTGTTCAATGTACATTGTATTCCCCTTTAGACATAGGGAGGCTGTGACTGCACGGTGCAGTAATGACATCAGAGAAGAATGCCATAGACTAAAGATTCCCTGTTAGTGGTAGTAGATACAGGGGATGAATGAATTACAAAATCCCCAATTCCTCCAAACATCTATAAAAGTAGGGAGATTTGTTAAAATTGTATTATTTTGGGAAATGTTTTGAAATCAATGGGTAGAATGGAAATGAGGTACAGTACAGTTACAAAATGATTAAAACTGCAAGCCTTTCCACAGTTGACAAAAAGTGTAGAACTTATTTTTTTTAGGGAATGAGATGACACACACCAATACTTACCCCTATTTATGGACTGGCAGTCTTACTCCTTTCTGATTATATCAATAGGTTCTCTATAACTTTGAGAGATCAAAAAGAAGATAGACTTTCATCAGTGAACCTAGGAGATATAGAAAACTTGGAATGTCATTCTCTATCATGGAAGCGTTGGATATACCTACCACTCCAAGCTGCTTTCCTCACATCAACCCGTCAAGATATGCTCTACCCAACATTTTACTTAAAGCTCAGTTTTACACCCTTATCCCATTTATTTCAATAAATCTGGGGCCAAAAGCCTACCCAGCAATAGATAGGGGTACATCATGTTAAAACTATACTTATCCATTATGGTAAGTATGGACTATATCACCCCTTACAAGAAATAGTTATGACAACAGCAGAATTCATCCATGAGGGACCAATATTCTGATGACAACTACCCAAAGATTTCCTTTTTCCTTTATTGTGTCTCCAGGACTGGAACTGAAGAGAAAACTCCCCAATGGGACACAGCAAATAAAAGCTAATATCACTTTTATCAATTCCCTACTCCATTCAAAATGTTTTGCTTTTTTGCTTTAGTCAACTAATTCAGCCATCTTTCTATAGATCCATGTTATATTACCTTTATCCCTCCTCTGTGCTCGTATATGGCAGAATGTATTGAAATCATTGTGTTTTTGTGTTTTTTTTCAAGGTGTGGACCCAACTTTCTGTTATTTTCAGCATGTTATAAAATTGTCTGAATTTTTTTCATGTTGCTACAAGATGAGTATTTCACAGGTAACATACAATAGATGATCAGTGAGATAGGAAACTAATCCTGGATTTTAGTCTTCACACTATCACCCACGGTGGACACCTCCCGTAAAATTTGAAGATCTTTGGTCTACAAAGGGGCTATACACCGATCATCTATTACATAAAACCACCCAACAAGTGAAATTAATAACACTGATTATGTAGTTACATTGACTTATGTCAGGGGGTGGGGTATGTAATTTTGAAGGTCATGTGTTGGAAGCAGAAAAAATAGGCAAGTTTAAGGATCTGAGTGGTTTTGGCAAGGGTCAGATTGTGGAAAACTGCGTCAGAGCATCTCCGTAATGGTAGGACGTGTATGGTGTCTAAGCACATCGATACGTAGGGCCTGACTTAATAAAGTTTTCCAAGACTGCAGAAAATAGACTACCTGGGGGATCCAGCAAACCTAGAATAGATTTCTTAAAAATCATTGGTTATTTGTTGGTAAATGTTTTTAATCATTCACCAAGATTCTCCAATGAGTGTCCATCTTCTCCAGTCTTGGCGAGCTTTAACAAAGTTGGTCCGTAGAATGGAAGAAGGGCTGCCCATCTGGCCCAAGTCCATAGAAGAGATACTGTAGCACAAATTGTTAAAAAACTTAACACTGACCATAAAGAAAGAGGTTAAGACCTACATTGCTCATTATGCGCATAGCCAAAGAGCCATGGAAGTGGACCATGGGCCAAAGGAAGCAAATTGCCTGGTCTGATGAATCACAATTTCTTTTAGATAATGTGTATAGTCAGTTGCGTGTGCAACACTTACCTTGGCAAAAGATGGCAGTCGGCTGCAGTATGGGAAGAAAGCAGGCCGGTCAGTGGTCAGTGGAAGCAGTGTAACCAAAAGAATCCCTTGCTAATGTCTTGGTGCCAGATACCACAAGATGCCTTTGGAGGACTTGTAAAAGGTTGGGTTGTAAAGGGTTTGCTTAATGTTTTGGCTGAGTTGATATCCTAAAACAGGAAAAAAACAAGAAAAAAAACTAGCAGATTAAACAATGACATAACAAAAACAGCTTTTACTGCTTTATTAACTTTAACCCAAAGATTTACCCCCAGGGTACATTTTTTATTTAGATTTATTCTGATAGCCAACATTATTTAACCAACTTAATAAGCTCTTATCAGCATACTTCTTTGTTGGCCCATGGTGCTTCTTCCTCCCACTTTTCACTTGTCCTGCTGTACAGATCATACATACCAGGTCATATTCTGGTTGCATCTGTAAAAGTATATTTAATGTTGTGTTGATGATTACAGAGCTGGACTCAGCTGTAATCAGCTGTAAAGGGGCTCAACCCTGGTATTTAAATTTTCGGTCAATGCTGGAGATTTACACCTCCCTATCTATCTCCTGGAGACTATATTCTGTGCCTATTACGAGGGTTCTTACAATCACTTTTGGTTTTTGTATTTATTACATATTATGAATAGGCTTGGTGTTGAAGTTGGAGTCAATCCCAAATTCAGGTCTTCCAGATTCTTAATAAGCCCCCCACCGCCGACCCTTATAGCATCCGGCTGTATTGTGAGGAAGAGGCCCTCTCCTCCAGAGATGGTCCATTGCCATTTATGTCCCTTTTCATTTTGAAAAAATCAGATTCCATTTTTAGATTATGTTTACCTTAAAAAAATAGTTGACCTGCCGATATGTTTCTAGATCATTGGTGGAAATAGGAACTCCCTCCGGGAATCTCTACAGCTCCAGCATACAAATTCCATGACGGTATGCTGGGTGGGGAGAGAACTCCAGTGATGCAAATTGAGTGTATTAACAACTTACTCAGCAGGCATGAACTTTCCTTATCTCACAAAGTAGAAATTCTGAAAAAGCCATCGAGAACTCACTTCCTTCACGGCAACTGAAAATATTTTCTCTGAATATTTTTTTTTTTTAGAGAAATTTCTAAGCATTTTTTTATTAGCATACATACTTGACTATGTACAAATCAGTTTATTCTGTAAACTGATTCAAATGTAATCCAGGGTACTTTTGTAACTGTAATCAGTAATCAAAAGAAATAGCAAAAAAAAAAAAGTAAATTGTGAATAGATACATCCAAGGTTTGTGATTTTTAAACATATTTAAACATATTATTAAAAATAAAATTACATGCTTACTCAGTTTATCTTTTTTTTCACTTTTTACAGGTTAATATTTTTTTAATTGATTATGATAGGTCACTTAAATGATCTTCCGTGCATTAATGCTGACCACAGTAGACAGTACTGTAATGTTTATAATGAACCCAAACTTCTTGTCTCACTTGGCAAAAGTTTGTTACACACTTCACACAAGGGGACACACCACCATCAACTGGTGTGACCTGAGTATAAATTGAGATTCTTTTTCAATGACTGTAAAGGTTATACTTCAGTATATATGATATAACCCACTTCATTATACAGGTGATTAGAGGAAACTAAAACCATCAGTAGATAGCGTTGTGTCCTGATATAAAGTATGCAACAAACTCATGTCTGATGTCTCAGATGGCAAGAGTTTGTTACACACTTTAAATTAAGACACAGCACCATTTATTGGTGTAACACAAGTATAAACCAAGATTCTCTTTCTATGACCTTTTGGGAGAAAAAAAATCTTGAGTCATTCTTGAGTATATACAATCCAATTCAAATCATGATACCTTATTTAATGATGATTAAGCTCAGTGGGTGATTACAGTTTTTATTAGTAAAAAAAAAATTCAACTGAGCTGCAAGGAAGAGAGAGAGAGAGAGACATACTAACAGAAGTGGCATTTCAAACAAAAACCACTGACTTCCTTTGTGGCCAATGGGGCGCTGATCGCCAATTTTTGGATGTAGCAGTGGTACATCCAAGTGGAATTGGAAATTCTTTAAAAAAGGACATAATGTCAGCTTATCGCCACTTTTGTGAATAGGACATTGTCAATAGTGCCTTTCATACCTGTAGAACAATTGGCACTGGCTAATCTCCAGCTTTATACATCAATGCCATTCGGTTCGATTGTCACAGGCATATACATAGTTGACTTTTAGAGTTAAATGTTTTAGTTGTCATTGTAGAATGTGGATTCTCTTACCCAACCAATGTTTTCACAGTGTTTCCATTGAAGTATATCGCTGCTAGCTCCTCCATATTTTTCAGTAAACTGTTGTAGTACAGTAGAACATTACTCAGATTCTGTACTTTGAGAACTAGATTTTTGTGAATTTGCAAAGTTTTGCAACATACATAAAATATTTAAAGCTATCTAGACATATAAAAAAATATGCACATTATTCTGTTTAGTAATAATTTGTAATCCTCAGATAGTCTCTTTAATGCAATCAGTGTACAGTGTTCGTACACAAGTGATGCCATGCTCAGGGCTAGGGGTCAATGACACCTAGAAGGACACTTTTGACCATGTGTAAGCTCTGACACCAAGCTTACATAGAGAATGTTGCAGTGAGTTAAATGGAAAAAGGAACTACAATAATATGGTGGGTAGACAAATGGGAGGGGGGAAATCTATATTCTGCGAAGAGGACCTGTCAATTAGACCAATGCTTCTCTTTGGAAAGAATTCAGTGATAAGAGTATTACCGTACTGGTAAACCTCTAGTTATGCCAAGTTAGTAGGTATTTTTGGGTGTTGGTCATGAATGCCATCTATGGTACATTGGTATAATCATTTTGCAATCAATTTCTGATATCTCTCTCACCTGACTCGCCCCAGTTATTCAGTAGGCTTAGTACAATCCACAGCACTGATTCACGCTGAGCAGTCTGCATGGATTTAGAAGCAAAAGCCTGAAATTCAAGCACCTGCGGTGCAAAATGTGCCTGGAGATTCCTGGAGGAAGAGTAATAATTTAACAGTTTGTTTAAGCCTTCAGCTTACTTTCCCAGCTGGGCTGCTGCTATGTGCATTGTAGCTATGGCACCAAAACTTTTTATAGTAACTATATTTATAAAATATTGGAGACAGAAGATAGATGGAAAATTAATAATGTCTAATGATTGTGGGTGCAATTTAGCATGTCCCGGCTGACATCTTTGCACACAGAATGACTGGTATGGGCAAAACCTAAAGACAAGCGATATCTCTGTGAGTGTACACAGTGTGTGTGGGGGGGGGGGGGGGGGGGGGGGTTACTTACCAGTCCTTGAAGATGGGGCCCTTTTTATTGTCCCGTTCTAGGTCAAAAGTGACTTAACTACTTTTGCAACAGTCAGGTTGCACAGGTTTGAGTATGCTTACTTGCTTCTTTTTTATCTGGTTCTGCATTTTCCTATACAGGTCTACAGGAATGCAAAATCTGCTTAAATGCATTTCAGAAGGAACTCAGCTGCAGGTCAGTTAATTTGAATGATCTCAGAAGTGCCTCCAGTTGATGGTATTGAATCAAGCCTTTTGGCGCTCACTTAACCAAGTTTTCCAGAAGTTCTCAAATTGCATTGGAGATGCAACCACTGACCGGGTTCCATTGTACCCACCAGTATGCGTCTAGAGGAAAAGAAAAGACTTGGAGGAATGGGTAGGCAAAAGAGGTGGCTACCTTGGATGCTGTAAAAGAAGGAAAGAGCAAAATGTGCAGGACTATAAAACTCATGAAGAGTTTACTAAAAGACCTTGTCCCAGCATTGATTGTTCCCATTGTCGGGATTGAACCCAAGACCAAAACCACTCAAGCTAAATGTGCAAAAACACTACAACTACAATCCCAGTACATATTATATAAATGACAGAGCTGCTATACTATACATTTTAATTCAATCTGTCAACTTTAAATATCTTACACTTTGTTTCTTAAATCATGCCTTCTCTGCAGACAAGCTCAACCACATTCTCTGTAAAGATATACTAACTTTATTTTTGAAAGAGATGTGGGAAAATTTCTGAAGCTATTCACCTGTCAATAAATAATCCATAAAGACAGCGATTCTGCTAACCTGTCTGTACTTGTTGTTATTCATGGTTCCCACTTCCACTCCTATCACTTTTACAACCAAAGCCGTGTAATGCTGTGCTGGCAGTCTTGTAATCCAGGCAACCTTTCCATTCCACTTGGTGACCTCACTATAGTCCACTTAAGTTAAGCAACACAGCTTGGTCAAGCACTCTCCCTCCGATTGCTGACCACACATGGAAATAGAATATTAACACTGCTAAGATTGTCTCTGCAATCTTCTATCAGTATGTATGTTATATCCATGGAACTGAACAAAGCAACAGACCCCAAACTGTCTTATAATTCTACCCACCCAGTCAAAGTGAGTGCTTCTGTGCAGGACCTAACATAGGCAGCAGATAAGCAAAAATGGGAAGAAAAACTAAGTCTAGTTGAAGCATTCATGATAGATTGTAGAGGTGAAAGTCAAATAGAAATCTTGACTAAAACATGTAGCAGTAGTCCAAGCAAGAGGTTATGAGAGCATGTATCTGGAGTTTAGTGGTCTCAGGACAGGAATGGACATATCTTGGAAACGTTACATAGTTACATAGTAGGTTAGGTTGAAAAAGACATAAGTCCATAAAGTTCAACCACTAGGGAAATAAACATATATCAAGATATAAAACCCTATAGACATAGTTGGTCCAGAGGAAGGCTAAAAAAATCCCTGGTACAATTTGCTTCAACAGGGGAAAAAAATTCTTCCTGATTCCATGAGGCAATCAGATGTTCCCTGGATCAAGTCTCTATTATTTTTACTTTAAAGCCTTATTCACCAGTTATATTCTGTGTTTCTAGAAATCATTCAGCTTTTTTGTAAAGCAATCTATAGTAGTTGCTGAAAATACTTCTTAGGAAGCCGATTCCACATTTTCACGAACCTTACAGTGAAGAATCCCTTCCTTAACCGGAGCTTAAACTTCTTTTCCTCCAGACGCAACAAGTGCCCTCTTGTTCTTTGTAATGATCTCAAAGTAAATATTGGGGAAGAGAGTTCTGTATATGGACCATTTTTATATGTATACAGGGTAATCATATCCCCCCTTATACGTCTCTTCTCAAGGGAGAATAGATTCAGTTCAGCTAATCTCTCCTCATAGTTGAGCTCCTCCATTCCTTTTATTAGTTTCTTTAGATATTGCAGCTTGGCATTGCATGCTGTTATTAAGTCTATGATCTACCAGAACCCCCAGATCCTTTTCCATTTCTGACTCCCCCAAATGTATTCCCCCTAGACAGTATACGGCATGCATGTTGTTAGCCCCCAAGTGCATAATTTTACATTTATTCATATTAAATGTCATTTGCCACTTGGCTGCTCAATCAAACAGTACATTCAGGTCTGCTTGTAGATTATAGACATCCTGTATGGACCAAATTCCATTACATAGTTTGGTGTCATCTGCAAACACAGAAATGGTACTTTAAATCCCAAACTCTTTATCATTTATAAAGATGTTAAACAGTAAAGGTCCCAACACTGAACCCTGGGGTATACCACTAATAGACCATTCAGAGTATGAATCAATAATTACAAGTCTCTGGATGCTATTTTTAAGCCAGTTCTCTATCCATTTACAGATTTACTTTTTTTTACCTGTTTACTCATACCTCATAAAAAAGGGTACATTTGTTTGACAACTTCTGTCTTTCTTGAAGCCATGCTGACTATCACTTAGTATTTTCTAGCAGAAACTCCTCTATGTGGTTCTTTATCAAACTCTCTAAGATCCTTTCAACTATGGATGTTAAACCAACGGGTCTATAGTTACCTGTTAATGATTTTGCTCCCTTTTTGAAGATAGGAACCACATTGGCCTTACGCCAATCCATTGGTATCTTGCCAGTGACTAAAGAGTCTCTAAAAATTAGAAATAATGGCTTTGAAATAACTGAGCTCAGCTCTTTGAGGACACGTGGATGTAATCCATCAGGTCCTGGTGCTTTGTCAACCTTAATTTTTCCCAGCTGTTTCTCAATCATATCAATTCTGAGCCATTTTGACATTTTCCTTCATGTACACAGATATAGGTTATAGGTTTCAAATGATGAAGTTGATCCTTCATTTTTATATTTTTGGAAAGCCCTTCCTTATGGCTTTTTTAACATCAGCTTTGAGCCACATAGGTTTCAGTTGTAGCCTCCTAAATGTATTACCCATTGGAATATATTTTTCAGTTTGAAGAACAGACATTGAAATATTACCATTTCTATTCTGTGTTCTTTGAGGACAATATTGTTCCCCAGTCCAAGTCACAGAGAGCCGCCCTTAATAATGGAAACATTGCTTTCTTAAAATTCACTGTTTTATCTTTCCTGTTTTTGCTTCCTGTTTACAACTTACATTAAATGAAATCATATTATGGTCACTGCTACCCAGATTCTCTTTTATTTGCACATTTGTTATAAGCTCTGCATTGTTAGAAAGAACTAGGTCCAGCAGAGTATCATTTCTAGTTGGGGCTTCTATAAACTGTGCCATAAAATTATCTTGTAATAAATTCACAAATGTCCTCCCATTTGCTGTTCCTGTAGTGCCATTACTCCAGTCAATGTCAGGGTAGTTAAAATCTCCCATGATTAAACCACTTCCACTTGTTGCTGCTTCCTATCTGTGCTAGTAGTTGATTTTCTATTTCTTCCTTAGCACTGGGGGGCCTATAGCAGTCTCCAATAATTATGTGTTATTTAACCCCACATTCAATTTCACCCATAATGCCTCAACCTCATCGCTTGTTCCCTCCGCATTTTCTTCTTTCACATTCACTTTCAGATCACTTCTCACAAACAGACAGACACCACCATCCTTTTGTTTGACTCTGTCTTTACCAAAGAGAGTATACACAGGAATTTTGACAGCCCAGTCATGCGAAGAACAAAGCCAGGATGCAGCAATAATAAGTCCTAATTCCCCTCACTCATTAAGGTTTCCAACTCCCCTATCTTGTTTGCTAGACTTCTAGCATTGGTGAACAGGCTCTTTAAACCCTTGTTGCGTTTACCATCATTGTTTGCCAAATCATTTTGTTTTTCAGTACAACTAGTACTGCACAATCCAATGTTTGTTTGTAACATTGGAAGTTCCATACATTTTCCACAACCCTCCCCTCAACTATACCCAATCCAACCTCCACTAGTGTCTGACCCCTGACTAACCTTTCTGCCACCTTTCATGACTGTCCCACCCCCCTCTGTCAGCTAACTATACCTTGATGTCCAGATGCCCGAAGACAGATGGAGAGTTTTTAAAACTATTACTAGCCAACATGTTCCTGGCTCCACTTTTATCAAGGCTGTCCCAGTAGACTGGTCAAAAGGCCAAAGGTGTGTAAAGTCTATGGCAGTGTTTCTCAACCATTGTCCTATGGAATTGGAAGAGGTTGGAAGGGGATGAGAAATTTGTACCTCTCAGGTCGGTTTAACTGACACCAGTGGCCTCTTTGGCTATCTAGGGTGGCATTCTTTCCACTGGCCAGCAACATAAATGTTCTCCATCACACTAATGTACTGAAAGCTGTAGATATAGTATTTATAGCTGGGGATCGACAAGACCTAAAAAACTCTTTCATTGGTTCACCCATGGTAAAAACGTTGAGAAAGTTTACTCTATGGCACCAGTGATCTCTCTGTCATCAGTGGTCTATCTGTTATCAGTGGTCTAAAGGGCATCAGTGTTCAAAGTGTCTTTTACTTTGTTATAAGCAGCACTGCTCCTTGGGTAGTTATGGGGAAGGACGAGCCCATCCTCAAGGACTAAGTTAGAGATTTCAACACAGGTTTGAAGTACTCCTCATCTGAACCATCTATGTCTGTGCCTACGGAGTTCAACTTTGTGTAAAACGGTAAAAACAACAAAGGAGGGTTAGCGAAGGAGGCACTGGTTGCAGGACTAATAATGGCAATGACTAACCACTGATCTGTGGGTCATTTTGCTGTGAAACTTGTTAAAGGTAAAAGACAAAAATGTACTGGGTGGGACAGACAAGACACACATATTCAGTTTCACAAAGGTCAAGTTTCAAGTTTACAAAATTACATCAGAAGATGGGCTGGTGCCAGTGATGTAATAGGATGTGGACGCTGGTCTACAGGATCACAAAGACAACTTGTCTGGGTGAAAAAAGTTTGCCCAAGCTGAGATCTGGCTCAGCTTTGAGAGATTCAATGAATTTTTGGGAGATTAGATCCGGTAATCACTAGTGTACTGTGTTATAACTTTTAGTAAAATGTGGATACCAGGATAAACTTTTTCCACTATATAAAAGGTTTAGGTAAGGCACACATTTTCCTGGAAAAATCCCTTCAGTACTGGCAGGCTGAGTTGCCCGTTAGTCATGAAAGCTAAGGAATGCCAATTCACTGATTTGGATAGACCTGTGCAGTGTATTATGAATTTAAGCCAGAACTATTAGTAAAAAAAAAAAAAAAAATACCCACTTACCTTTATAGGTGGAAAGCTGTCAATCCCTCGAAGATCCTGGTCTAGTCGGTTCCACACCATTCCTTTTTCATTCTGGTGGGGATTGGACACGGGGCACCACCATCTTCTTCCTCCTCTTCCAGGTTCTTTTTTCTACATCTTACACGTGGAGATTGGCCCTTTATTTTTATATTAGAAGAAAGCTTCTTCTGCACATGCCTGAGATCAAGAAGGAGCAGCCCGTATCCTCCTGGGATATGTGTTGTATGTAGCTCAGGAGGTTGAGGAAAGGAACACAGTATTTAAAAAGTAACTATATATATATATATATATATATATATGTGTGTGTGTACAAAATGTGTTGATAGGCTTACTTTATTAGTGTGATTGCAAATACTGGTACAAAGCTTGCCTAAATTCAGAATTGATGAGTAGAGTTGAGAATTGCCAAAATGCCATTAAAACATTTTGGGGAAAGTCAATGGGCAAGGTTTTTCAGGGTACAATGGGCTTAGCATGGCCCCAGGATGCTCATTCTAACTATCATTTACCAAAAGCAGGTTAATGAAGGTATTTTGAATACAGAAAAATCAAAACAGCATCAACACATCGAGCAGTACCCACAATATTGATTGAATTCTGATGATACCTGTAGGATGCAGCTGACGGTTAGGTGGTGGCTTGAAGGTGTGTTCTGGAAAAATATGATTTTACCCTCTATGGGATTTCCAAAACCTAAACACAGGTAGGGCGTTGTAAAAGGTCAGGTGTCTAATAACTGCTTCCTAACTGACAAATTAATTCCAATATGACATTTTCTGCAATGTGGTTACATTCCTTTACTATTGTGATATTTTAGGGGTTTTTGCATCCCTATCTACATCAGCATCTACTTTGTTTATTTTCTGAATAATTTATCTTCTGTTGTTCTTTATTTCAGCTTGGGATAAATAAGGTTGTCAAGTCTGCTAAATCGTCAATTCACTCTTGTAATAATCTTACTTATTTTGAATAAATCAGAAAGCCATGACCTTCAGTGCGTTTCATTTGCTTAACTTGAGATAGAAAAGGCTGGTGTGCGCGTCAATCAGATTCCACCAAAATGCACTTCTTGGCTTCGACTATGCAAAGAAATCTTATGCCTGATTCTGCAGTTCTTAATTATCAATAATGAAGAATTATGGATGATGATGGGCTTTTATGATGCTATGTATGGAACTCTAGACTAAAAAAGCCTATTTATTTATTAGGAGCTTCATATCTAGTAATACCCTGTTTCCCCAAAAAAACACAGTGTCTTATATTAATTTTGCTCCAAAAATGCACTTAGGCTTATTTTCAGGGGATGCCTTTTTTTCATGAACAACAATTGACATTTATTATTGATTAAAAAAATCAACATTTATTCAAATACAGTTGTGTCATCACATTCTGGAACATTATCATAACTCTCCAAATCCTGAAATCCATCATGAATTTCTTGTGATATTCAGGAACAAAAATCAACACTTATTCAAATACAGTCATGTCGTCATCTTCTGGAACATCATCATAACTCTTCAAACCCTGAATTCCATCCTGAATTTATTTTGACTCCATTTTCTTTAGAACCATTGGCCCCAATTTCTCATTTCTAGCAATAGCGCTTTACCTAAATGAGCACCTCTTGTCCATGTATTTATATATATTGAAGCCTATTTTTGGGGTAGAGCCTATTTTCAAGGTAGGGCTTATATTTCGAGCATCCTCAAAAATACGGAAAAATCTTGATAGGGTTTATATTCGGGGTAGGTCCTATTTTCGGGGAAACAGGTAATTAATGACATTTATGTGGACTTGTTTTTCTAATGTTAAGCTGCTTCATTAGTTCCAGGTTCCCCTTCACAGGATTGAACAGTGGTCATTCCCAAATGTCACGGAACAACTGTACATATGCCATATTTTTGCCCTAAACAAGCATGGCCATTCTAGTTGGGGTGACCATTATCTAACATAATGCTTTATTTTCTTGGCCAGCAATATCCAGAGATGCTCACATGTAATTGACAGTGTGCCCACCTATAGCAGCCATTCCTAACCCCTACATAGCTAAAAGTAGGTGCATACATCCAGGTTAGTGGACGTGCCAGGTTTGCTGATAATCAATAGGCACAAATGGCATCTGTTGGCCAAATTATCAGTGTCAATTGTCCTGCGGCAATGTTATGTGACAGCACAAGGTGCATCATAAAACTATCAGCACCATATGTCACAATATAGTTTTAGCTCAGCTGTGTAAGGTGATTGTTCTCAACAACGAAGGCTAAAATAAGACACAGCAAGCTGTCAAAACCAAAAATAGTATATAAGACTCTTACGGAGACATAAAGCCTTCATATGCAGTGTAGTAGTTTGGGACATTTTAGGAGAAATCTGTTCTTTTTGGAAACTAATAGCTATCTTGTATTAAAAGAGGAATAGATTGCAGAGATGGAGACATAATCCTGTCCCTGTACAAAGAAATGGTCAGACCACATCTGGTCAACTATATATAGTTTTGGGCACCAGTTCACAAAAAGGACATTGTGGAATTGGATCACCCAGCTTTACTAATGAAAGTGTATTCTCTCCAGCCTTGGAGAGCTTTAATAAATCAGGCCCTTTGTGTCTGGAGGAAAAGAGGTTTAAGCTCCAGATAAGGAAGGGATTCTTTACTGTAAGATCTGTGAAAATGTGGAATCGGCTCCCTCAGGAAGTCATTTCAGCAACTACTATGGATTGCTTTAAGAAAAGCTGGATGATTTCCATAAGCACAGAATATAACTGGGGATTAGGGCTTTAAAGTAAAGATAACAGAGACTGTTGATCCAGGGAACATACAATTGCATCATGGAATTAGAAAGGAATTTTTTCCCCTGTTGAAGCAAATTGTACCCGGGGTTTTTTTGCCTTCCACTAGTCCAACTATGTCCATAAGGTTTTATATCTGGGATATGTTTACCTTCCTAGTGGTTAAACTTGATGGACTTATATCTTTTTTCAACCTGACCTACCATATACTATAGCTGAAAATCTGCCTTGGGAATTCCACAAGTCGTCCGCTGCCCGAAATATTGTTGGTTTTATTCTCTTGCATGTTGGAGAAGTCTTTTGTATCTCATTGACCCTCATTTCTGGGCTGCTGGGCCACCAGCATCATCAAGCCCTATCCTCCACCTTCAGCCTCCCCTGGTCCTCCCTTATCATCTATTAGGTGGCATTCACTCTAAGGCAGTTGGGTCTGGCCATTACATAGGGCGGTCTGTATTCTATTGTAGTAATAGCTGGATAGGCTGTAAGTGACATATGGTGTCTTGTCTTCTCCACCTGCAGGGGCAGGAGAGGTGAATGGAATAGAGAGCCATTGTTGACGTTGGGGATGGCGTTGGGGACAGTTTTACCTGTCTAATGACTTTCAGTTCTGTTAAACCACTCCTTTACTTCGCAGATTCTATACATTTTGCATAGCAAGCCAGGTGAAACCACTCTTACAGCTTTCTCTGTTGTACAGTACAGCTTGTTGATGTCCATTTACTTTCCAATAGACAGAAATGTGACACAGAAAGATGAAAAACTTAAAGAGAAAATATAGGAGACACCATGAAGTGCCGGAGATGTGTTTATCAAAGGACTAGCTGAACAAATCTACAGTATATGCATATCTGAATGGATCTGAGTTGGGGCTGAGCTACTCTGAGCCAGTATTGTATGCCTAATGAGTGCACAGAATCAAACAGGTTTTAAATCCCTTTACAAACCAATAGTATCCAAATAAAGAATGCTGCAAAACCAAATGGCAAATCTACTTGGAGGGGCTGATTTGAAGACATATAGACTGTTCACTTAGTAAAGTGAATTGTTTCCTTGCAAAGGATACAGCCCTAAGCTTAGTGAAAGAGAGACGTTAGACGAAGATCCACTGATTTCAGTCATCCAACTATGATCAAGCTTTGTTTTGGTTTCTTTCTTCTTCCTAGTCCTGCAGCTTCCGGTTCTGAACTCACTCCCATGATTGAAAAGTAGGGGGAGTATAGTTGGTGATTAAATTTTATATATATATATATATATATATATATATATTATTTTAGCCCTGTCAGACACAGATGAAGATCACCAAATAAAAGTGCAACAGCAAAGCCAGTGGGCCCAAACTCCATCATAACGACCCTTCTCCCGTATGAGTCAGCTCAATAAAAAGGGTGTGCTCAATATTTTGGGTGTGCTTAAATGCCACTCTTCCAGGGAAATCTTTCTGGGAGTCATGCCTGCCTGATGCAGCCAAAAACAAACAGCCTGATAATCAGCAAGTGTTTGCTATGTTTAATAGCATGATTAAAGAATCATTGATGTAGGTGTGATGGCCTTCCACTTCCAACGAATGCAGCAGGGCTGAGGCTATACCTATGCCTTATGAATAGTGTTCCAAGCAGTAGTCTCCAGAATGGTCAGAAGGCTTATTCAGTAACATAGAGGCACCAGTAGCCAAATTCTGCTCAAATAAGTGAAGCCACTGATGGCCCTAGCCCATGCCAAACTCCAGGATCTTTCAGCATTATATCTTTCAGGTATGCAAAACCTGCAGACAGACTACCTGTCTCACCACCAGTTAGACAACAACAAGTGTTCTCTGTCTTTTCCTTCCTCATGCAAGGGTTTATTCTGCAAGAAGTTGACCTCTTTGCATTCCTCCACAACAAAAAGTTGGACATTTTGTATTCCAGATTCTCCCGATCTGAAAGGGCAGCAGTAGATGCTTTGACAGCCACGTGGGACTTCAGGACAGCTTCCCTCCTTCCCTCCAACACTAATTTTTCAGAAGAATTCTGATGGAGGAGTTATTGCTAATAGCGGTTCTACTATTTTGGCCATGGTTGCCTTGTTTACATTAGTGAAGACCTACCTCCCATTCCCTCGCAATAATTTGGAACATGCTCACTCAAGGCTTAATAAGACCCAGAATCTTTAAAACAATGGCCTTGATACTAAAAAAGGTATCTGGTGACCTTAGGCTGTTGAGACAAAGTCATTAATAATATCTTGTCCACACAGAAACAATTCACTATTATGGTTTACAACAAGATCTGGGAAAAATTCAGACAATTTGTTATTACCCTGGTATGTGTCTCCATCAACTCAAGATATCTTGGAGTTTCTTTAATCAGGACTAGACCAAGACCTAGCTTGGAGAACATTAAAATTACGGGTCTCAGTGGTTTTGATCTTCATAAGGAAGCAGTTGGCATTGGACCTTTCAGTAAGGCAGTTTTTAAGGGCAGTATGTAAAAGAAAACCTTCAAGTAGTAGAACCTTTCCAAAATTGAACTTACCAATGGTGCTTCATTTTCTTACATTACAGAAAGATGTGAAAACTCCAGTCTTTGACCAGCAGACAAACTTTTTAATAACTATATTAGGCACTAAAAGAGTCTCCGAACTGGGAGCAATAAATTTCAAAGAACCTTTTATCACCTTTCACCAAGATAGAGGGGTTTTAAGGCCAGTCTACCTGTTCTTACCCAAAGTGGCCCCAGTATACCACCTTAATCAATAGATTGTGTTACCTATATACACAGAAACAGATTCAGATCAACCACATTCCTTCAATGTGGGACACAATTTATGAGAATACATCCAGGCAATAGGGAGATCAGATAGACTGTTCTTACAGATCCCAGAGAGAGTGACAGCTCATCCAACCACATGTATGTCTACTTTCTAGGCTTCAAGTTCTTCTTACTTGTTGGACGAAGTTTGCAGAGCAGCTTTCTGGTCGACAATACACACTTTTTTGACCACAATAATACAATATAATGTATTAATACAATAATGTCCTACACATGGCTACCATTAAGTGGTCAAGAAAATGGAAAAATTGTGTTTCCCACCTTGTTTCTTCCTTTTCTAACTAACTCTATGACAGCAAAAAAAAAAACAAAAAAAATTTTTTTGACACTACACACAGAATGGGGGTGCCATCAGAGGGAGATTTTTTATTTGGATTCTGATAGTCATAGTCCTTAAAGGGAAATTGCAATGCATTAAACACAAATTTTTTCCTTTTTCGTCACTATTCGAAACATCTAAAATGTTGACCAGATATAATTTAATAGGCTTTCAATCTTCCTTAGTGACAGTTTTATCCTTGTTCACCTGGGATAGTCCAACCTCTAATCTTAATAGTAATGTGGTTGAATATAATTTATTAATATCAGCTACGGGAGAGAAATCTCCAAATTTTTGCAATGTATGAAGTAATGAGCATAAACTGGGCTATTTTTTTAACCAAATAAAACATGAAAGATCTCACTGCTTAAACAAACATTGACTTTTCAGTATAACCAAAAAATCTCCGGACTTTGTCATGAATACCGCACACTCCTCCTGGGGGATTCTACATCGGAAGTTCTTGAGAGTTTAACTTATTAGTCATACATTTTCATCAATGAGTTTCTAAATGTCTGGGACAGGGCTGGTATCAGATTCTCTTTTTTCCGTCAAAAGACAAATATGTGATGTGTCTTCCACTAAGCCTTCTTGCATCACATGTAAGAGAATTTTTCAAACACAAGTGAAGATGAAGGAGGGCAGAAAACAGATCAGGTAGTGCAGTGCTAGACTCCAAGCCCATTAGACATTACCAATCATTGCTCCAATATGTGGCAGCTCTCTGATGACTAATGGAACTCCAGTAGATTCCTTGGGAAAGTTAGGATCACAAAGCTAAGATAAATTTGAACAGATGGTGGAATGTTGGACTCCAAGCTTAGTGGAGGTTGTTCGATTATGTTGCAGCTCTCTGCTGACTGAAGAAACTCTGGTAGGGTTGTTGGGAGAATTAGGATGATGGAGCTGAGAGAAAACTGATGACAGATGAAACTGATTAGGTGATTAGGTGGTGGACTTCAAGTTTAGTGGAATGGTTGTTTTAATATTAGGCAGTTCTCCGATGACTAATGGAACTCTGGTAGGGTCGATGGGAAATTTAGGATGATGGAGCTGAGAGAAAACTGATGACAGATGAAACTCCAGCGTCCTTAAGTCGAAGGGGGCAGACTCCAAGCTTAGTGGATGTTGCCAATTGTTGCTATTATATGTAGCAGCTCTCTGATGACTAATGGAACTCTAGTAGGGTCCATGGGAAAATTAAGATGATGGAGCTGAGCGAAAACTAATTAGGTGGTGGAATGCTGGACTCCAAGCTTAGTGGATATTTCAAAATGGCTGCTCCAATATTTGGAATTTCTCTGATGACTGATGATACTCCAGTAGGGTCTATAGAAAAGTTAAGGTTATGGATCTAAGAGAAATCTAATCAGATGGTGGAATGTTGGAATCCAAGTTTTATGGAGTTTCCCAATGGTTGTTCGAAGATATGTTGGCTTTGAGGACCGATTAAACTCTTTTAGGGTCCTTGGGAAAGTCATATGTTTTGAGGGAGGGTTAAATGAGATGGGAACACCATCTTATAGGTATTGGTCCAAAATATAACTTTGTATTGCCACAATTGGAGTCAGAAAATTACATCCAACACATTTCAGTGGGTAAGTCTCTCTTCAACAGGGCTGAGTTTTTTTTTCGCAGTAAGAATGTGGGCTCTTTATAGGGGTTTTCCGGTTTATTAGGCTGTAGTTAGAAACATGTGCAGTCAGATTGCTTCTTCTAAATGATTTGGAACCTTTAATGTCAGCTGCAACATAACACAGGTATGCATTTATGATTTTATGATTATTCTCTGTGTACCCAGGGTGATGACAATTCTGGCTTCCTATGTCATCTAATTATATAATATAGGGGTATCATCACATTGCTATGGTCCTACCTGTGCTCTCCTCCCACCCATAAACATCCAAAGCCCTTCCTCCTCCTCCCCATGACATGCTAAAATGGCAGCACCATAGAAGTAGCACACTCATTTCTAATCAATAACATTCCATCAATGACCACCTAGAGATTTTCCACTGGAAGCCATCATCACATTGTGAGATAATATCTCTGGGTGGAGATGCTGAGTGTAAATATGCTGAGATGTACAGAACACACAAAGTACATGAAAAAAACATGATGTATGAAAATGTGGAAAAACTGGTTCGTATATAAACTCCTTTTTTTTATAATCTTCATACGTGGGAAAGATATGGATGCTTAGTGTGTCAAAATACACAAAGTTATGGAGAAATCTAAAGGAAATCTAAAATCATAGTGCTCACAAGCACACTATTATATAAAAGTATATACTGAATTATATATGTTTTCTTCATGTGTTAATCGCTTTGATGATTTTTACTATTTTTGAACAAGTGTTTGTTTGTGCAGTTAATATGCAGTGTAGAGATTGCTGGTGGTTTTCACTATTTCTGGTTGAACCCTATAGGACTGCAAAGTTAGCCACCTGCCTATAGGAAAACTTTATGTCTAGTGTTGAGCGAACCTGAACTGTAAAGTTCGGGTCTGTAGCTAACTTTACAATTTTGGGTACCCGGACTTGAACCCGAACTTTGAGCCAAAGTTAGGCTGAACCCGGCAAACCCGAACTTCCAGGTGTATGCTCATCCCTACCCACTAACCGATAATATTAGTGTTGAGCGAACCCGAACTGTAAAGTTCGGGTCCATACCGAACTTTACAATTTTGGGTACCCAGACCCTAACCCAAACTTTGATCCGAAGTTCGGCCAAACCCGGTGAACTCGAACTTCCAGGTGTTCGCTCATCCCTATTTATGTCCCATGATTCCTTGCATTGTGTATCCTGGATGGGGGTGTTACATTGTGGTAGATTTAGCAGAATGGAGTGGCTACAAAGAGGATATTCTGAATGCAGCGTGAATTGTAGCCACAATATATATATACTATATATACAGTTATACAGTTCTTTGCAGAGAATAGTAGGGATTTGTTGGAACTAAATGAATATTTATTTTAAAACTATGGGAGGTAAGAATGTTTTATTAAGATACAAACAAAACAATAAGATTGTATTTTGTCTTCAAAGAAAGTTAAAAAAAACTGTATTGCCAAGTATAAAACAACCACCATTGTTTTCATGAAATGTTTGTGCTAATAATACTGTTTCTTTTCAAGAGTAACTGAAATGCATTGTAAATTATAGCTGAATTCTATTTAAAAAACATACTTTTGCAGGGAGTCCCACCTTGGCTATACAATCCAATAATTCTTGCAGTGTACAGAAGGATCCACTGCACTTGGATTTTTTTTTTCAGTTCAGCATTAAGTTAGCCAGTAAATCCAGTACCAAGCTATTTCCAGTTCAGATTTTCACTGCAACACATATAAGGGTATAAAAGAAAATGTTTATTCCAATGGGAATGCCTTTATTGACTATTGAAGGTAGAAGATCACACTTTGGGGAGACTTATTTAAACTTTCTGTGGTGTCTCTGGGGACTGGAATGGAAGGGTAATCCCAGTGATGAAGAAACATTCAGCAGTACAAAGCTGGAAGCTTACGCTTCGTTCCCAACCCTTTATCTAAGCTTAGTGATGCCTAAATTACTGCCTACAAGTAGATTTACAAGATTTGACTTTTTACCTACTACAAATAAACATTTTTTTTAATGTTCTTTTCAAAATGTAGTTTTACAAGTGTGGGGTTGCATTATTTGATTTGAACCTTGTTTGTCCTTATGCTGTAGATAAAGCTAGTGTACTAATTCACCTCCTATTAACATCTGATGTGCTGCATACCCTTAAAAATATGTAGCTACAAGTTAAAAGACTAAGAAAGAGTAGGCTATTTTTGATTCAGCAGTGTATTAAACAACATAAATTTAGACAAGGTAAGACAAACCCACATGGACTTAAAGAGTCAACACAGCTTGGCTCTTTTCATTGCTATATTGCAACCACTAGCACCACCATCAGGCACCTTGATCCTTAGGGATTACAATACATACATCTACTTGCTACCAGACTCCATTAACTACTTGAATGGATGTGACCCATCAATCACCTGTGATTCTGACTCTGAATAATCTCTAATATATTTCTAACTTCATCGCTGGACATCCCAAAGTCCTCTGAAGAAGTCTCTATAGGCGAAACGCATCAGGACACGACATCTATCTTTTCTCCAACTCCCATACGCCTAATTCTGCGTCCAAACGTGACCCATCAATCACCTGTGATTCTGACTCTGAATAATCTCTAATATAGTTCTAACTTCATAGCTGGACCTCCCAAAGTACTCGGAAGAAGTCTCTATAGGCGAAACGTCTCAGGACACAACATCTATCTTTTCTCCAACTCCCATACGCCTAATTCTGCGTCCAAACGTGACCCATCAATCACCTGTGATTCTGACTCTGAATAATCTCTAATATACTTCTAACTTCTTTGCTGGACGTCCCAAAGTCCTCTGAAGAAGCCTCTATAGGTGAAACCCATCAGGACACAACATCTTTCTTTTCTCCAACTCCCATACGCCTAATTCTGTGTCCAAACGTAGGAGTCAATGTCTAGCCTTTGGCACCCCCCCTATGGCAGTTAGCCTGGGGATTTAATGGGAGTCTGTAATTAAAATTGTATAACCTTGTCTAAATTTATGTTCTTTAATACACTGCTGCATCAGAAATACCCGACTCTTTCTCAGTCTTTTCATTTGTAACTTATGCTGTAGGGCTAACATTACATGACACCTTGTAACTTGGTAATGCGAGGGCCCACGTGAGCAGTAATTGGTGAAATGGAAAAACTGATCCAAGGAGATGTGCAAAAATTGCCAGGAGAAAGTCTTGCCTACTTAGAAATAATTTTGGTGACGTCTTCTCCCACGCCTAGACAGTTTCAGGATCTGCAGCTGGCATAACAGAGGTCATGGGCACCCTGGAGCTGCTTTAACTCTCACTGTTATGGTCAGTTAAAGATATGAACTTAAAGTGCATATGTTTCTTTTTTTTTCCTTTATGATGGTTGATCTGACGGTTGCATTCTTCCCAGGGTGACAACACACACTCGCTGTACTGATTCTATAGAGAAACAACAATGTTTGAGATTTCAGTTCAGTACACAGAATGGTACAAGGACACAAGAATCCTGGCAGGATTAATTTTTTCTCTCTACCTATAGAAGAAGCCAAACAAAAGAAAACAATGCTGCTACCTTTGCTGGAGAGATGCAATGTATAACAATTTTGTTTTGTTCTAGGATTTAGATCTGCTTTAGGCTTACCTTCAATGCTAACCCGTGCTATACCCACTCAGTCCTACTGGCCCGCCCGTGAAAAATCCAAAGGCAAAGCAATACATTTGATTTAAAGCTGTACTACAGCATGGGGCATACATCCTCCCTGTTCTGCATGATGGAAGTATGTCTTTCTATATAAAGCAGTGCAGCATTGAGAAGCCTCCATCCAGTCCAATATTATCGCCATTTTTTGGGTTTGGTGTACTAATAGCACCATTCAGCCTTTTCCTCCCTATCTATGCTGTCCTCTTTCCTCCCCTTTTCTTTACTTGTTGCCTTTCATGTCATTCAACATAAGGCAGAGACATGTGTATATTGCATTGAGGGATCTGCATCATGTGGTGTGGATTATGGGAAGACAAGTGGCACATTTATGCATCAGTGGAGGCTAGTGGTGGTCAGATAGTTACATTCGGACTAAGATCAGATCTATTCTGACTTCAGATTGGACATGGAATTTGGAGTTCTGATCTGACATAAATATACCTGTCCATGGCAGGTATTGTAGGCCACCGGACAATGGTAGCTGGCATTATCCAGCAGCCATATAGGCTGAGCCCTAACTTTGCCTGTCATTGTCTGGCAGTGGGATTGGCTGTGCGTGTCAATGACGGTGGCGGAAGATTTGGAGTTTGAGCAATCCACGTCCCACTCTGACATTACTATACTTGTCATTGACAAGTATAGTGGGCAACCAGAAAAGGGCAGTTGCTATTGTCCAGTGGCCAAACTGGCTAAGCCGTACTATACATGTCATTGGCTCATTAAAAATCAATATTAATTCTGATTCAGAACTTCTAAATCAATTTGATCCAAGTTACAATGTTTGTGTTCCAAGCACTTCTAGCAGTGATGTGTGGTGCCAGTTGTGCTCCTCTTCAGTGGACTTCCCATGGCATCTAGCAGATGTAAAAAACCTTACGTAGAAATACTGCAGGGATATGTTAGTGGTTTGGAAATGTTCAGCAAGTTTTGGCTTTAACTGATTATCAGTTATAGTGAGATCTGTTATCCATATATCAATATTTAACCCCAAGGAAAATTTCATGATATTACAGCCATTACAATCTTTTTTTTATAGCATTAGCAGGAAGTGGAGGTCTTCTTTAACAGCCTGCTGCATAACCTTTGCATGAACTGTCTGTGCTTGCACACTAATACCTTGCAGAGGGATGAGTGATCGGCTGTAATATACTGTACCCACACTATACCGCACCCCGCCCCAGGGTTACGACTGCTGGGGAAGCCTTGTGCCAGGAAACTCTGATAGAGAACAGGCGTAGGAGACGTCCAGTGACTTCATATTTAGGCCTACATAAACTATATGCAATGGCCTGTATCTGAGCATTCCTATATGTATTACATCAAGAGCAGCTTGGTATTACTCTGTATGTCTGAGACATCAAAGATTAAAGCTAGCCACAGACATAGGGGACACAATAGAAAATGTTTGTGGGATAATCCTAGCCCTGCTGGCTCACCTCTTGTCTGGAAAACTCAATATCTATTGATTGTTTGCCAACACAGCTCATCTTCGTACAACAATCTACCTCCACCAACCTGAGCTGTTATTATATGCCCAATCCTATTACATGAGGATTGTGAGCACATGTCCTACCACCCATGTAAGTCCTCTGACAACCTTAGCCCACCCATAAAGTAACAGATATCCTATCAATATTAACAATATCTTGTTGGTCGTAATTTGCATTACTCCACTACTATGAGATTTGAAGATTGATTTCTGGATAGCAGAGCCATTTGAGGGGCTCATTGTTGGTACTGCAGTTTAGTAATATATCTTTACAACCTTCCTGCCCCCGAGGAGCTCGTAGACAGAGAGTAAGCAGAAGTGGACTGGTGAACGTATCCTTTTGCTCACTCTATTCTCCCCTCCTATCAGCCTGTTATAGATTGTTCTGTATACTTTTTCTCAGTTCTTGCATTGGTAACAGCGATTCCCATACAGGTCTCGGCAGCTGGCACCTTGCCAGACAATTGGACACCCACACCGCTGAACTCGTTTTTAAAGTAATGTTTGCATGTTTTACTGGGCATTATTAAAACATCTCACTGACACCCCCATTATTTCTATATCAGCTGCCACTCACCCGGGGAGCATTTCAGGGGTGCGAGGAAATGGTAATGCTACCACAACCTCACTGCCAGTCTGTACATAGGTCTAAAAAAATTCACAATCAGGCAGGTGACTATTGCAGAAAGGGACAGGTGATGTCCCTTCTGCAATAATCCCCTCTATCTGATCTATCTGGGCAGAGGTCCCCAACCTTTTGCAGCTCGCAAGCCACTAAATCGATGGACTCCTATGGAGTCCTGTGTCCCTCAAATAGGAAGAAACTTCCCCCTTAGTGACATCATAATGCCAGAACCCGCCCACTCTCCTGCGAAGACCTGTGACCTGGGATGGTGAAGACCTGGGATGGGAGAGTGGGCGGGTTGTGTCCAGAGACCCACCCATCGCCTTGAGCCTGCGATCAATACGGGAGACATGATCCACGGCTTGTACGGAAGACGTGATCCACAGCTCATATGGGAGGCGTGATTCACGGAAGACCACCACTGGTCTTCGTGTTCTCACGACCCACCTGTCAGACGGCCGCGGCCCACTATTAGAGTGGCGGTCTGGCGGTTGGGGACCTCTGTATCTGGGTATCTTTCAAAAAATCTTAGAATGCACAGCATATCTTTGATTGCCAGGATACTTGGCAATCCCATCTTCCCTTCCGCTGGGCATGCCAGGAATAAGTTCCGGTATCAGGGCCCTATTAATCAAGATTGCCAAAGATCCTTCCCAGGAAGAAAAGAAGGGGAAAGATAGTTATGTCCTCCAATGAAACAGGGACAGGTAATTATAGTGGGTTTGGTTCTGCTTTAGGAGGCCAAATATAAACCCGCTCCATAAGCCACGCTCAGGTTCTTATTACTGGCTTGTCATTTTGGACACCAAGATAAACAGTTATAAGAAATCCAAAACTTTGACAGGATTATGGAATCAAGAATAGAGGAAATTTCCAGTTTACAATTCCATCTTCCAATGGGGATGCCTGTTCTAGTGGCAGTTGTCTAACATTTGCCATTGCTTTAGAATGATATTCTTTCATGTCCTGTTGTGTCTTTGGGATAAGAGAAAAAGGTTCACCACCAATGGGTCACTATGAACAAGTTAAAACAAGTTCTAAAAAAAATCATTTACCTATTCTTTGATTGACAGGGTGTAGGGTAACTGTAATATGTAATGGTATTTTTCCATGGAAAAAAATACAGAAGCCAACTTTTTAGCTAGTGAGGTATCATCACCAAAGTTGCTGAAGAGGGATGTTTGGTGACAATACTATATCCAGTATCCAGTAGATTCCTTTATGCTTCTTTTCACTTTGAATCCGAGAATGTTGGGATACTCTTTTCAACCAATATACCTTAACATTCTCTACAAATACCCTGTAGAAGCCTGTGAAACGCGTCAGTTAAACAAGACAATATACACTTTGTATTTGCTTGTCAGGGATTCCTCTGTATAGGTGCAAGGTAACACTTTCCATGAAACTTTAAATGGGAGTGACCAATATAAAATATCTACAACATACTGAAACTTGTGAATGGTAATTACTTTTACACCAGCACTAATTCTAAAAAATAGCCTGAATTTGCTATTCAAAACCCCCCTAGCTTTTTCCTTCCTTTCTTCTATAATAATTTCAATTTGCAGAAAATGTTGCCTAATTTTTATGAATATTTCTCCACCTGTGACAATAGGATTCGAACAATCCTATAGAAATCAACTTTGTAAAATCACCTGCCCATCCTTTGACATCATGAGCTCTCCCTCCATGACACGTTAAAGTACTGACATAGAGCAAGGGATTACTTTGCTAGGTGAGTAATTTTTTTTTATTGTTTAGAATTGAACCAGAAAATTTATATATGTCCGGAAACGCCCATCTGCCGCATGTACCCGATCACCTTGTCAATCTTCAGGAATTAATCTATATTCTGACACTGCCGCTGTGCCATTTTCACATGTGACTCAGAAAACCATCATTTAGGATTTCCCTTTAGAAGTCATTAGGTTTCTGTGCTTTGGAGCAGCAGCCAAATATTCAGATTTATATAGCGGTAACATATTACAGAGTACATCGACCTGCTGGGTGCCAGCCAAGATTTATTGTAAATTGCCACTCTGTTGTTTTTATAGACAGTTCCAGGTCTTTATGGGTATCCTTAAAATATTGGGTCTCTGCCAATGTCCTGGCATTTAATTTTCACTGCTATGTAACTGCAAAAATGTTCTTGTATAATTCTTATATTTTATCCATATCATCTCACCTTTAGGTACCCTTTATAGATTGAATAACTTTCAACATTTCTAAAAAAAAATATTACAAACAGGACAAACAAGGCTTTATTTTAGAAATATTATTTTGAAACATTAAAAATATACATAAACACATAAACACAAAATATATATTTTTTGCCTCCATTTTAAACAGTGTCAGTTTTAAGTTAAAGCAGCTTTATTGTTTATAAAATGTAAATTTTTAAATAGATTTTATTCTATTTTTAATTTAAAATGGTAATAAACTGACAAAGCATGACAAAGTTATCTGAAAATCAATCATTTTTTTTCAAATTTTGCACTTTTTTGGAACAAAGTTAAAAAAGTTACAAACAAGGTGAAATAAAACAAAAGCAAAAAATATATATATTATTGATAAAAAATAATAGAATAGCAGAAAAGGACAGAAGGGAGAAAATAATTAGGGATAACTAAGAGATAATAAAGAGTTCAGTAGAAAACATTATTTATTATATATATATTTAACATTAGCCTATCCGCTGGTAAAAGTGGGGAATTTAAAATTCTTTCTTTTAATGATCACTGCACATAATAGCTGTACTGTGTGCCATGTTCTGGTGCCATGGTGGAGGATGCTTAGTTCACATGCAAGGGTATCAGAAGGCATGAAGATTTTTGATTTGGATTTAATTTAGCTTTTCTTTTTCCTTGTATGCTTTAATTTTTTATTTATATATATATATATATATATATATATATATATATATATTACATACATAAACACATGGCCTTGGCTCAAAACATTAAAGTAAAAAAAGCATGGACTGGACACTAGGCACCGTCATCTTCTTCTTTGTTCACCCAATCTTGCATTTTCCTTCTGGTCTAGGAAAGCCCTATACCTGATCTTGGGCATGCGAAGAAGGAGCATCCGGCAACCTTCAGGAATACGTGACGTATGTATCATAGGAAACAGTGGGTTTATCATGCCGTGGCAGTAAAGAATAAAGGGAACAGGCATTAGCCACCCTTTTATATAAAGTACAAAATGTGGTGATAGGTCCACTTTAACTCAAGGTTGTGGGTATATATTATAACATGTGGCAGAGGTATGGGTTCAGAGTTCTAGAATCTGGCAATCTCAGGTTTTGTTAATTCTATGTGTTACTAGTTTATTATCACAATAATACAAATAAACTCTTTGCCACCAAACACACCCCTGCTATTTACATGGAATCCAGGTTTGTTTTTGGCACTCATTTATATACCTCAGAATAAAGATATGAGACTAAAGCACGTGTTCTAATTATTTCACAATAACATCCGAGTGAGTGATCCTGACAAGTCGTAAGCCAAAAGTAAACTTTTACTGAATGCAGAGAGGTTTTATTTTCGTCATAAACCCGGGTGAGACATTACTAACTACAAGGAATGTTTGCAGAACAGGAGAGTCCTAATGTGAGGATTTCAGGTCACGGTTGGTTGGACAGTGAATGGCCCAACATCTTCATTGTTGTCTTGGGAGCCTGGCTTTGCCATACGCAAAACATGGCACTCCGGTGGGTGTCTATGGAGAATTTCAGGGTCATAAAATAAGGAAGGTACTTAATGAAATTGTTCTTAGACATATGATTAGAGGAATACAGTAAGAGAGGGCAAAGGCAGCAGAATACAGTAAGAGGGGGCAGAGAGTAAGCAGAAAACAAAATGTCAACTCTTTTGTCAAGAAAACAGCAAAGATAAAAAATGAGAAGTCACCGCCACCTAACGGACATATGAGCTATAGGCTGTATGTGACTAGTTACATTATTCAGCTATTGTACACCGCACATATCACAAACAGTCTCAAAAGCTTGTGATTTATTTGTCGCATAGGTTTTTAACGGAGAGCAAGGTCCTTTATTGTGACCATCAAGAAACCCAGCCCAAATGCAATGGGCTTGATTTTTTAAAGCTCTTCAAGACTGGAGAGGATAGACTATTATGGGAGAGCCTGGGTGATCCAGCAAACCGGGAATGGATTTCTTAAAATATTTGCTATTACAGGTAGTCCCCGGGTTAAGGACATCTGATATACGGACGCCTCCTGGATAGGAATGGGCATTCCCTGTTTGCTGTGTGCAGAATGGAGGCTTGAAGGGGGAAAAGGGGTGATTTTAGGGGGGTGAGGTCTTTTTGCAGCTTCTTGTAACTCTTTAATGACCAAGACAAACTCTGCAGTTGTTTCCTTTTTTCATATTAAAGCATAGCTTGCTCCAGTTAATGAATTTTGAAAGTTGAAATGAAAGTTGAATGAAAGTTAATGAATGTCTAGGCTCCAAAAAGTTTTTTGTTTTTGCTTTGTTTGTGATTAACTTACAGGGAGGATTTTATACAGTAACTGACACCACGCTGTCTTAAAATATGTTGAGACAAACATCTGTCCTAATTGCATTTATTAAAATAATGTACCTGTTCTGACTTACATACAAATTCAACTTAAGAACAAACCTACAGTCCCTATCTCGTATGTAACCCAGGGACTACCTGCAGTTCGAAAATGATTTCAATCCTGGACAAGATCTATGCCATTCATCCATTCATCTTCTCCTATCTTGGAGAGCTTTGATAAATCAGGCCCAATGCAACAGTCCTTTTTGGTCTTTTATAGAAGTAGTTTACTTTCATCCACAATTTCTAATTTGCTACCTACTGCCAGTCCACTTTGCATTGTTGTAGCTAGGACAAGGACCTTTGGCACACAAGGCTCAAAAGTCAAATATGACGACTTCTCCGACCCATGAGCCCTTTTCACACCCCCTTACTCTACTGAAGGTGGCCACCTCGTCCGTGTAGCTCTCAGTTCAGCCTTAACCAGAGCTGCTCAAACTTCTCAGTTCCATTACAAATAGCAACACTTTCCAGGGATGGCGATGCCATGGTTTTTACCATATACTTGCTGTATTTTTAGCTCAGCAAACATATTTTGATTTAAATTGATCATTAGGTTACAACTGCAGTGAAAACTCATTAAATATCCCAGATTTAATGGCACTGAGATGGACTTGATTTACTTGAATTCCATTTCTATCATCTGGTGTTTAAATACTAGGAAAAAAATTATAGTTGAAGACTTACTATAGCTGCCAATCACCAGGCAAGTGGCTCGAGTCAACTGGTTTTAGTCTTGTGTCAATGACATCAGTTTGAGATGCATCTGAGACCATTCAGAATACTCACCAGCATTTAACCTGCATCAAGCTCGCTTTGCATTCTCATAGAATTCATATCAGTGGAACTAAAATCACCTCTACTCACTCCATCACTGACACCAACGTGTTTGCCAGTCTTCTTCCACCATCTTGATTTGGCACGCCAAAAAGCTCTAACTCCCATAAACGTCACCCATAAACTAGTTGACTCTGACACTTTCTTCTTTTGTCCATTTATTGAACATCCCACGTATCCCTCAAACCAAAAGCCACTGGTATTGGATTACTTTAAGCACCAAAACTGGCTAAGACTCACTAGTCAAGTCATGTTAAGACCACCCAACATCTTGTTTGTGTTACAAATGTATGTAAACCTCTAAGTCGATGCTCATTTTAAAGGTGAAATCTGTCTTCAAGGATGGATTGTGTAGAGAGTGTCAATGTACTGGAACTGACCAAAAATGCAGTGCACTGGTGGCCATTGAAAATGAATGACATCACACTGTGCTAATGCTTCGAATTCCAAAGATATGTTTCAGCCTGTAGAGTGACCATGCTCACCCATTGTTTCCTATTTCCCACCTTCCATAGGCATTTATTCTGCCTATTACAGGCTACCATAGCATCTCTTAGGATATCTGGAGGATTCTCTAGGATGCAGCAGTGCCATTACTGACAATGACTTCCAGCCCATCTACAACCCTAGCTGGGCACTGTTAGATCAGCAAGAATGCCAATCGGCATGATTTCTTGGGTATGATTTGGCTCAAAGTGTATTACCCATAATGACCAATCCAAATGTACTTTAAGCTTCCCAAACTAACCAAAGGTGAATTCTTGGAACTTTCCCCACTTACACTGCAGACGTAGTCCAGTAGGTCCTGCACTGTCCTGGCTTCTCTCTGGGGCAGATGAAACAGTATGCACAACCAACTTCTTTTATCCTGGGTTCTGCTCACATCACCCAATTTTGCATTATGCAGGTACCAAATTGGGTGACCTGCATAATTGGGCATGTGCAGAAGGAACACTCCAAAACATCCTGGGATATTTGACGTATGTACTGCAGGAGGTTGCGGGTTTTCCTTTCAGACTTTACTGCCGTGGCGGTACCGATGAAAGGGGAGGGGCCCAGCCCAAAATGTTTAATAACCAAAACATATAAACAAAACCCACAGTTTTACATTACATAAAAGAGATAGCCACCCTTTTATATAATGTTAAAAATGTGGTGATAGATCCACTTTAATGAGTACCGTAGCTTGTATGCAACAATTGGTATGTTGACATCGATATTAATAATCATTTAATAACCACAATCAAGATACCGAAAATTATTGTTCAGATGTATACCACAAATGCCATCTTCCTTTCCTCTCCCAGCAATATGACAATGAATTTTATGAGTCTTTCTTTATGACCCAGTCACACCCACATTACATATAGCCTCCAGGGATCGGAGCAATTAAACCCACCCGATAATCTTCACAAAATGCTTAGGAAATTGACACGGATGATACTACATGTTGACTAAACCCTGCGGATCCCTCAGGTGACATTCTTTTGAGGTTAGAATAACTAAAGGCAAACCCTAATGTATATAAAACATGACACAAGCCGTTCTCCCTGTAACAGCTGCGTGGTCACTGTAGTCAATGCAATGACTCATATGGAAACACTTGGGCTGCGGCACCTGTATAGGACCTGTATAACAGACTGTAAGAGGCAGGGCTGACAACTAATCCCTTTAAACTGTATCTAAACCCATTGCAAACATTTAATATATTGCAGCTTATCCTTATCATTTCATATCTTCGTTTTATGGGAATATAACATTGGGGTTCTGTAGACCACAGAAAGAGATGGGAACAACAACAACTGCAGAAAACAATGGAAGTCATCAATTTAGGATTTCTGGCAAGATCAATATGTATTAATTTTGAAAACCATTTTTAAAAAAGGGTAAAGTTTTATCTGCTTAAATTTTCTTTTTTGAATAAATTTTTTAACTAAAACCTTTCTGTTTTTATCGGATTTCCCATTTTAATGACAATGACATGATCAATGGATTTTCATGATTCTCTATGCAATGCAGCTTCTAATAAAAAAAACAGCACAGTAGAATGTTTCCTATTCATTTTAGTATCCCACTACCCTAAAAGGAGCAATGGGCTGGCTCTTCGGGGGAGGTATCAAAATATCCTAAGCGGTGGGTGTTAACCTGGTGAAGTTTACAGGCAGTCTATATTTGCATGCAGATCATTAACTGAAATCCAATGAATGAAAGGGGAAGGTCATGGGCAGTCATGTTGGGGAAGAATAGATAGATCAGTGTTTCTCAATTCCTTTTAACATGGGGGAAACACTTGAAATAACTTTCAGGTTACCCAGGAACGCCTGCTATAATTACTATATGCACAGCTCCCAGTACATTCGTGTGGTGATCAGTGGGAAAAATTCCTCTTACATTTTGGCCATTGGGAAGAATGTCACCCGTATATATAGCCAAAAAGATCATTGGTGTCACCTAAACTGAGTCACAAATTGCTCATTGCTCAAGGAACCCCCAGCAACCTTTAGAGGAACCCTGGTTGGGAAACACTGGTCTAGATGAATTCTGAAATAAGGCGGGCTCTATCTAACTTGCTGCAGCTTCCAATGCACATTATAGGAAAATCACAGTGTGCAGTGAAAGTTATTTCAGTTCAGCAAAAGAGGGAAGGACCCTGACCAAAGGAGTTTACAATCAGTTAGCATTTCTTTTAGGCTTATTATTATAGTCAGGCTAATTTAAGTCATGTTTCAATTGAAGTCACATGTCAATCGAAGTCACATCTCAATTGAGGACACATGCTCACCCATACCTGTAAATATTTTATTTTCCTGGAAAAAAGAGGGCTTTGGAAGAGCGAAGGGAAAGTAAATATCTGCAGATATCTTACACAGACTATCAATAATAGCAGTTATTTTGCCCGGTGTGTGTAAAATATGGGCTTGGTGTCAAGTTTAGGGCTAATCAGTTTAATGATATATGGTATAGATGCCAAGGGACTATAAAAGTGTATCACTGCCTGAAAAACACGAGGTTCATAAATGATTACCTTTATTAAGGATCTTTGATTGAAGACCAGGAGATCCATCCACAGGCCTTAGGATGAGAAAACTAATAATCAATGAATATAAAACAGTAGAGATTAGATTTATCATGCAAACCACAAAAACATTGTAACAAAAACCAATATGGAACACGTGGGAATAGTTAAAGATCATATAGACCACAAACCACAAAACATGAAAAAAAACAAACATTAAAGAATAAAAACAAAGAAGCCACAAAAAGACAAATAAGTGATGCATCATTGAATACGCCTTTTGTTTGCCGCAGGTTGAAACATGGAAGAGTGATGGTGGAAAAAGACCATGTGGTCCATCAAGGCAGCCCCTTTTTGAATCATAAAGGTAATCTTAAAGTATCTCCATGTTTCTTTTATTTTTAGCTTTGAGCCTTCTGTATTGTACTTTTTTTAAAGAATCTCAAGTTTTCCTTACCTTTTCCATGCTCCAGCTTTGTTCTTGATTTATTCAATCTAGCACCAGCAGGAAACCTCTATCATTTTGCCCATGTCTTGTAAACCCATCTTGTTATTTAGAACTGAGTGTCCCTTATATTTAGAACTACAGTGTTCCTTGTGTGGTGGCACCAACTTGGACCAAAACACTGTACAGTAAAATGTTTGGGAGGCTTAATTTTAGAAACAAAACCTACCATTGGTAGTGGGCTACAGACTGGAGTTGGCCTCAACACGGCCTTTTTTTTTTGGTTCTAAATGTGGTGGGGAAGGGTTACCATTTTTGTGGATGTTTCTGGTTGTCTATGACTTTATTGGGTGGAAGTTCTACACATTGGAACAAGACAGAGGCCATAGAGGGTGGTAAAAACATAATCAGCAGATGAACACGTGTGCTTTTGTCCCTAGCTACACCCAACAGAATCATGAACAACATGAATGATTATACCATCTGTTGGCTTTTGTATTTGAGTGGTAAGGACCTCCTTGAGTCAGAAGTTGGACAAGTAAATCGTTTGGTTGCAGATTTTATTCGTTTTTGGTATAATGAAACAGCCATTTTGAGAAAGTAGGTTCCCCACTGGTCAAGGTTTGTCCGGAATGCCCATATTTCTCCCAAGTTGGTGCTGTACCAGTTTACCAAACTATTTGCATGTATGCTCCCTGTTGCACAAAAGTCAACATTCCAAGCAACCAAAATCCCATCCTCTGCCTTTAGGAGATGAGTAGCCTACAACTTATACAATAGTCGCATAAAATGTCCATTAGAAGGGCCCCTAAATTTGGAGTTCTGAGATGCAAGGTTCATAATCCATCCAGCGCTACCACAGATACAAAAATCTTTTTGTGTCCTCTGGGACAGGTCAAATTACCATTAGATTGTGTTAAGAACTGTGTCTACCTTCTACAGGTCTACGCTGCAGGTCCAACCTCAATGCATCTCCATAAACCACCATATCTCAGGGACTGTAAATAGAGCAAAGCACCTAATCTAAATAGGAGAAATGTCTTCATACCTTGTACATCATCTTATCTCTCCACTCTTCAGTGCTTAAAGACAACCCTTTTATTTAAAGTAAAAATGTTGTTTGTGTTTTTTTGTGCAATACCCTTTTTTATTTGAAAAAAGATGCAACAGCACCCCCTTAATTCTTGATGCTTAGGCCATCAGGAATGAATGGGAGTGCAGGGCCTCCCGTGATATCTACATCATGCAACCCGGGAGGCTCTTGGCTGCTCCTTCTGCACATGCCTGACCATCTCGGGCATGCGCAGAAGGAGCCCTTTCACCAATAGAAAAAAAATTGCCGATCTCACACAAGTTTTTCACAATCTACGTCACCAGATCTCGCGCCTGCGCAGTGCAAGATCGGGTGATGCAGGAAGAAGACCCTGGAAGATGTCGGCGCCTGGTGCTTCTGAGCCGGGCCAGAAACTGGAATGAGGCAGGAGCCGATGGAAGTAACCTCCCGATGCATAGACTGATCTGAGCCATTCTCAACCAGGAGTCTTTGGAAGACTGGGGTTCCTCCAGAGGTTCCTTGAGCCATAGCTGAACAACCTGCATTTAATAGTGCCTGCAGAGTTCTGGATCCAATGCTACCTAGAAAAGCCAGAAGTATGACGCCAGTAGTCGTTTTAGCTGTCTGTAAGAGTTGCATCCTAATACCCAATGTTGGATGGGATTCTTTCCACCAAATGCAGATGATGCAATTTTATCTGGGGTTCCATGAGACCCTGATAATTTTTTTAAAGTGAACCTTTTATTTTGAAAATTGGTGATCAGGTGGTTTTTTATTGCAGAAAAGGACAGGTGACATCCCTTCTGTGATAAAATACACTTACCTGCCTGATCAATGGTTTCAATGGATCACAAGAGCTACATAATCTCAATTTCAGCCAATCTAATCTAGCCAAAGATCAAAATCAAGAAGAGGAAAAGAAAGTTAATGTACCCACAACAAATTAAGGACAGGTGAGTGTATTTAAAAAGAAATGTGATCAGGCATATAGGGAACTTTATTTGGGAACATATCCTGTCCCATCTGCAATTTAAGACTTGCCTGATCACAATTCTTGGAAAAAAAAGGGTTTAGTTCCACTTTAAGGCTTCTTTTGAAGTTAAATGATTGAGAAAGGCTGCTTTTTGTTTGAAGAAAACCACTGCCGCCCTGTGGTGGAATGTAATATTACTTAGAGGTTCAGAAACTGCAAGTAATTTTCAAGAATGTCTTTCATATGCCTACTGCTAATAATAGGAAGAGTCAACATTATTACCTACATAAATATATTTTATTAAAATGGATTCTGAAGACTTGTAATTATCCAGATCCTTTCAAAAGTCTTTATACTTTATTAAGGACCCCTATTCACTAAAATGACCACTTAAAGGGCTTCATTTAGAAAAATGGACTCTGATATTCCCTGATGTAATTCAATTACTGCCGTTGAAACAAATGGACCTGGAATATTCCCACAATAGAATGTTTAAGGGAATGTCTGTTTTATAAATCGAGCAAAGACAAAACTTTGAATTATAGCTGTGAATACTGCAAGGATTCATTTAAATGAATCTCAGGTTATTTGCTGTTCGTTTCCTATTGAAATATCCCTGAAAAAAATGGGTTCCAATTTCACACAGTTGTTCTTGAATAGCCCATAATGCCCCCAGCACAAGATTGACACTTATTCCATAGGATGAATTCCATTTTAAAAAACAAACATGAAATGATGAAATAAAAAATCATTTATTATTTATCACCTGTTAAAAAATGCAAAAATATTGGATCTCCACCAACTTTCTATCCCAGTGATAATGATTACCTTTAAGGTCATTACAAAGAACAAGGGGGCGCTCTTTGTGTTTGGAGGAAAAAAAGTTTAAGCTCCGGATAAGGAAGGGATTCTTTACTGTAAGGTCTGTGAAAATGTGGAATCGGCAACTACTATATATTGGTTTAGGAAAAAGCTGGATGATTTCTAGAAGCACAGAATATAACTCGGTATTAAGGCTTTAATGTAAAGATAACTGAGACTGTTGATCCAGGGAACATCCGATTGCCTCAAGTGATCAGGAAGGAATTTGTAGGAGAAAATTTTACCAGGGTTTTTTTTTGCCTTCCTCTGGATCAAATATGTCTTATAGGATTTTATATTTGGGATATGTTTATTTCCCTAGTGGTTGAATTTGATGGACTTATATCTTTTTTTCAACCTGACCTACCATATACTATAGCTGAAATTCTGCCTTGGGGATTCCACAAGTCGTCCGCTGTCCGAAATATTGTTGGTTTTATTCTCTTGCATGTTGGAGAAGTCTTTTGTATCTCATTGACCCTCATTTCTGGGCTGCTGGGCCACCAGCATCATCAAGCCCTATCCTCCACCTTCAGCCTCCCCTGGTCCTCCCTTATCATCTATTAGGTGGCATTCACTCTAAGGCAGTTGGGTCTGGCCATTACATAGGGCGGTCTGTATTCTATTGTAGTAATAGCTGGATAGGCTATAAGTGACATATGGTGTCTTGTCTTCTCCACCTGTCTTTTTTCAACTTGATTACCTATGTAGAATATAGTAAGGATGAGATTTCCTCTACTCAAATTGCCAATAGGCCACATCCCCAAAAGAGGAAGGAAACAACAGAACCTTTTTATGAATTGAATTACGATATTTAGTACTTTATAGACACACATGAGATAAAATCCATATATATACATGGACACACATGTTGAGTCTCTCTGTGATAAGGAGAAGTAATTGGGTTAGAGTAATGGTAATATCATTCTCACACATATACCCAATTTGAGACTATTTGAGTTATTCAGTTTCAATTATCTTTGTTCATTTAATATTACCATTTCTGATAGGATTAATAGTATTTCACTTGGAGACATGTGAGCTGGTTATTGCCTCCCCTTGCTTAACGGTTAAAACATTTACCGGTCACGAGATGCTGGAACTGATGTAGGCAATCTTGTAAGTTCATACTTATACATGTATGTATTGCTTATGTATGTTGTTATATGTACACATACTCATTTACAAATTAATTGCTGGATCGTTTATTGACATTATAGATCTCCTGAAACCGTCCTGAAGCAGCAGATCTTTTATTCCGTGAAACGCGTCGACAATCTAGAACCCATTGATTTTGTGTCTAGCACAGGAGATATTGTTTTTATGATATGTTTTTAATCTGAACTATGTTTGTTATATGTTTAATATTCAAATAAAGCATTTTAAGCATTTGTCATTTGTACCTAAATTTGACCCAAAACCAACCTATGTAACTATGATCACCATGACAAATAGAGCAGTCAGTCTCCCCAACAAGGACATGGGTAGCAATAAAAAATAAATAAATAAATAACTGGCATAGGATATAAACATTTTCACACTATCCAAAACTTTTTTTTTTTTTCACTAGAAGGTACCAGCACAGAGCTTCATCAGTGGTTGGGGTGTGGAGATGTGGTGGGTTATCAATACGTTGGTCATCAGGAAGGTAAGTATATAAATGGGTGACCTATTTTGTAAAAGTGACCTTATGAGGACTCAGGCTAGGTACACATGTGTAATTGTTCTCGTCCGATAATGGGCTCAGGGCCGATATTGGATGAGAATCTTGTGTGTGTACATCGCTCATCGTCCATCATCCAAACGACTGTCCTGGCAGATCCACGGATGATGGATGACGAACGATTGTAATGGAAGTGAAGAGGAGAGAGTGCAGCGGGGTGCCGCGCCATCATTTTCCCCCTCTCCATAGAGCAGATCGGTGCTGTATGTACAGCACTCATTCCTACATCGTGCAGTCGTTAGTCGTTGGAAAGGATCGGGAAAGATCCTTTCCAATGACAATTATTGCACGTGTGTGCAAAGCCTAAGCTCAATGAAAAGCTTTTAGATCTCATTGCTGCACAACTAGACCTGCAAATCATAAAAGATCTAAATGGTTGGAAAAGGTCTGAAGAAGTCTTCTGAGCTCCTTGTTAGCAGAACTTGTTTAGTGTTTGAAGATTTCTTGTATGTTTTTCACTGTGTGGTTCCTGTCTAGTTTATTGTTTTCATCAGAAGGAGGAGTAGAAGGTGGTTTGTGGTGCAGACGTTTCTCTGTTTCAATGCCACAAAATTCTTTTCTCACCAGAAGGCTCCTTTGGCTAACAGGGGAGGTTCGTTACTCTGCACGTTATAAGCTAATAAAAATTATAATAATACTATTAAAGTTTATGTATGAGCAAACTTAGAGGACATTTAACTATTTTATAGTATATTAACATTGTCTAAGATGTGAGGTGCCATTGCAGGACCTGAGCTCTAGTTGGTGTTCTGAGCCTCATTGACCCAGAAAGCGTATGCAGCTCAGGTGTGCAGCCAATGGGCATCTGTTATCTGCATGGGATCTGAAACCAAAAAATCAGCTTCTTCATCTACGCAATTAGCATTATCTAGAATAAGTTCAGCAATGGCAGCTTCCATCATCCCACAGTGATAGGTTCACTTTAAGACTTGGTGATGTGCATATAAGACAATGAGAATCAATGGGAAATAAAGAACATGAGAACCCAGCCACACACACACTGCAGTTAGTGACTCTTCTATGAACTATCATTGCTACTACTTGCTGTGATCATTCACTGAGCTTACACAATTTCACTAATACAACAGTTGATAGAAGCTACAACAGTTAAAAATGACAAAACATGTAATAAAAACTTTTTAATATATTCTTATATACCCCCCTAAATCAGATTTGGTTAACTCTAATCAGCCCTAACGCAGGCTATGCACACACGTGCAATAATTGTCGTTGGAAAGGATCTTTTACAATCCTTTACAACGACTAACAACTGCACCATACATGAACGAGTGCTGTACATACATCGCAATCTGCTCTATGGAGAGGGGAGAATGAGGAGCGACACCCTGCTGTGCTCTCTCCCATTCACTTCCATTACGATCAATCGTCGTCCATCGTCCATGGATCCGCCAGGGTGGTCGTTCAGACGATGGACGACCAGCACTGTACACACGCAAAATTCTCCTCCTATATCAGCCCTGAGCCGATTATTGGATGAGAACCATTGGATGAGTGTAGCTAGCCTAACTCTTTCCTTCTCTTCTACCCATAGCTATTATTTATTTGCTGACACCACCAGGGCAGAAAGGTAAATCTCCCATGTGTAGAGATAGCAGAACTGTGAATTCATCTGTGAATTCCGATTTCCTGTAAAATATGTTAGACTGCATGGCTGAGCATTTGGACAGATTAATCTTTGGGTGCTGAAACAGGCAAACTATGGCCATTGCACCATGCTTCCTTATATACCGTGTTTCCCCGATGATAAGGCAGGGCCATCAAATAAGACAGCCCCCCCCTTTTTAGGTAAAAATGAAAAATAAGCCCCCCCCCGCAAATAAGCCACCCACCGATTACTTACCAGAATCGCAT